>NC_133333.1:182698172-183037355 GCF_042186555.1 Aquarana catesbeiana
GCCATCTTCTACAGTTGATTCAGTTGCGAGATTGGAGCACCACCAGTGCAGAGCTTGATCGGGAATGGCAGCAGGCAGGTGTGAGTGCATTTCCACGCATTGTGCTGTGAAGAATTTTGGAGGATGGCCTGGTGTCAAGAAGGGAAGGGCAGGAAAGAAGCCACTTCTCTTCTGGAAAAACATAAGGGACAGACTGATATTCTGCAAAAGGTACAGGGATTGGACTGCTGAGGACTGGGGTAAAGTCATTTTCTCTGATGAATCCAGTTTCCGATTATTTGGGGCATCCGGAAAAAAAAACTTGTCCGGAGAAAAGGTGATCGCTACCATCAGTAAAGCATCCTGAGACCATTCATGTGTGGGGTTGTTTCTCAGCCAAGGGAGTGGACCCACTCACAATTTTGCCTAAGAACATAGGCATGAATAAAAAATGTACAAAAACATCCTCCAAGAGCAACTTCTCCCAACCATCGAAGAAAAGTTTTGGTGATGAACAATGCCTTTTCCAGCAATATGGAGCACCAAAAGTGCTAAGTGGCTTGGGGACACTAAACATCAAAATTTTGGGTCCATGGCCAGGAAACTTCCCAGACCTTAATCCTATTGAGAACTTGTGGTCAATATTTAAGAGGCAGGCGAACAAAAAAACCCCAAACATTCTGACAAACTCCAAGCATTAATTATGCAAGAATGGGCTGCCATCAGTCATGATGTGGCCCAGAAGTTGATTGACAGCATGCTGGGGGCGAATTGCAGTGGTCTTGAAAAAGAAGGGTCAACACTGCAAATATTGACTCTTTGCATAAACTTGTCAATTATTGTCAATAAAAGCCTTTGACACTCATGAAATGCTTGTAAATATACTTCAGTATAACATAGTGACAAAAATATCTAAAAACATTGAAGCAGCAGACTTTGTGAAAATGAATATTTGTGTCATTCTCAAAACTTTTGACCACGGCTGTACTTTATAAACAAGCTTAGGGGATCTTCCATTAACAGATACAGTGGGGCAAAAAAGTATTTAGTCAGCCACCAATTGTGCAAGTTCTCCAACTTAAAAAGATGAGAGAGGCCTGTAATTCTCATCATAGGTATATCTCAACTATGAGAGACAAAATATGGAAACAAATCCAGACAATCACATTTGTCTGATTTTTGAAAGAATTTGCAAATTATGGTGGAAAATAAATATTTTGTCAATATCAAAAGTTCATCTCAACACTTTGTTATATATCCTTTGTTGGCAATGACAGAGGTCAAACGTTTTCTGTAAGTCTTCACAAGGTTGTCACACACTGTTGCTGGTATGTTGGCCCATTTCTCCATGCAGATCTCCTCTAGAGCAGTGAAGTTTTGGGGCTGTCGCTGGGCAACATGGACTTTCAACTCCCTCCAAAGGTTTTCTATGGGGTTAAGATCTGGAGACTGGTTAGGCCACTCCAGGACCTTGAAATGCTTCTTACGAATCCACTCCTTCGTTGCCCGGGCGGTGTGTTTGGGATCATTGTCATGCTGACCCAGCCACGTTTCATCTTCAATGCCCTTGCTGATGGGAGGAGGTTTGCACTCAAAATCTCACGATACATGGCCCCATTGTTTCATGTACACAGATCAGTCGTCCTGTTCCCTTTGCAAAGACACAGCCCCAAAGCATGATGTTGCCACCCCCATGCTTCACAGTAGGTATGGTGTTCTTTGGTTGCAACTCAGCATTCTCTCTCCTCCAAACACAAGTTGTGTTTCTACCAAACAGTTCTACTTTGGTTTCATCTGACCATACGACATTCTCCCAGTCCTCTTCTGGATCATCCAAATGCTCTCTAGCAAACCTCAGATGGGCCAGGACATGTACTGGCTTAAGCAGGGGGACACGTCTGGCACTGCAGGATCTGAGTCCCTGGCAGTGTAATGTGTTACTGATGGTAGCCTTTGTTACGTTGGTCCCAGCTCTCTGCAGGTCATTCACTAGGTCCCCCCGTGTGGTTCTGGGATTTTTGCTCACCATTCTTGTGATCATTTTGACCCCACGGGTGAGATCTTGCATGGAGCCCCAGATCGAGGGAGATTATCAGTGGTCTTGTATATTCCATTTTCTAATTATTGCTCCCACAGTTGATTTCTTCACACCAAGCTGCTTGCCTATTGCAGATTCAGTCTTCCCAGCCTGGTGCAGGTCTACAATTTTGTTTCTGGTGTCCTTTGACAGCTCTTTGGTCTTCACCATAGTGGAGTTTGGAGTGTGACTGTTTGAGGTTGTGGACAGGTGTCTTTTATACTGATAAGTTCAAACAGGTGCCATTAATACAGGTAATGAGTGGAGGACAGAGGAGCCTCTTTAAAGAAGAAGATACAGGTCTGTGAGAGCCAGAAATCTTGCTTGTTTGTAGGTGACCAAATACTTATTTTCCACCATAATTTGAAAATAAATTATTTCAAAAATCAGACAGACAATGTGATTGTCTGGATTTGTTTCCACATTTTGTCTCTCATAGTTCAGGTATACCTATGATGACAATTACAGGCCTCTGTCATCTTTTTAAGTGGGAGAACTTGCACAATTGGTGGCTGACTAAATACTTTTTTGCCCCACTGTATTTATTAAGGTCGCGGGACACAAGTTAACACTATTCAAGTAATTACTATTCAAGTAATTATACATATGAGTAGTTTATTGTACCAGTGTGTAGTTAGGGGTTCCACAGCAAAGGGCATTAATTCTTGCCCCACCAAGAGAGTGCAAATTTGATCTAAAAAACAAACTGAAACCTTGATTATTTTTTTTTTTTTAAACCCCCCCCCCCCACACACACACACACACACACACACACACACACACACACACACACTTTGATATGGAGTATATATATTTTTTTTTTTGGTAAGACAGTGACAAATCAGCATTGAATCTATTTTAATTCCAAGTTTTAGCAATATAAAAATAGTAATAATATAAAGTACTGTAAATCCCTCTACAGTATAGTAGAGGTGGTTCATAGGAGCACTGTAAACACCATTGTTCTGCACAGAAATTTTAAGCATACACATTATACAATGTACTTCATTGCCATCTTCTTCTTTTTAGGTTGCCAAGAGACTTGGACGTGTCCTTTATATGGCCAGTTTTCCGGTGGCATTCCCTCTCCAGCACCCCAGCCTGCGAGCAGCAGACCGAGAGCTGGGAAGCAGCGAAATTAGACCTCCCTCTACTGGCAGCGCTGGATCTCCCTTTCCAAGTGCCCTCCTTCCTCCCAGCCGTATTTCACCGAAACATGAGAACGGCAGTGCAGCATACTTAAACGAACCTGCTAAGTCCCTTTCTTAACTGTGCCCTGTCATATAGCTGGATACCTAAACTGCTGCGTTGCTGAAGCCGGAGCTTTGAACAGGAAGGGATACTTCGCTTATGGACAGCTGCTGTCCCTTCAGCTGCTTGAGAGACTAAATTAACGGATAGGGTGTGGAAAAAATATTATAAAGCAAAAGTATGGGGAACCTTTGTGGCACATCCTTGACGGGCAAGACAGATAGATAAATATATGTATGTATATATTTTTATTTCCATTGTAAAGAGATCAAAGAGGAACTGGTGAAAGGACAAATATTCCGGCAATATCTGGAAAATACGCAGGACGTTACAGGAGATCAGCATGAGGAAACGAGGGAGTGGAAACCAGACAGGCACGCTTGTACAAAGCCATGCCCAGCCTACAATGCAGGCCTCCTGCTGCCCTAGGCCGCTTGTAAACAGCCAAGCATGCAGGATAGTAACAGAACCAGATGCTTTATGGGAGAAGTTGATGCCAACAGTCTGATTTTCATGTAAAGTTCAGAAAGTGTCAGTAATCGTTGTATGTTGCCCTCTCCCTTCTTTCCTATGCTGTCTATGCATCTCCAGCAACTCTCTACTGTACCAAAGAAATACCGCGCTACCTGGCAGCGGTACATTGCTGGAACTGGGTTCTCTTTTAGTCTGTTCTGCTTCAAGGAGCTCATTACGCCATGTTTTTATCCCTTACAATTCTGACAAGCTAAACAAATTGTCCCACACAATGTCTGCCTTGGTTTTTCCCTTATGTAGTTTACGGGGGCATAAGACCTAGAATTCTGCTTAGGACAATCTATAAAACAGCCCCCATGTAGAGATTTCAGATGGAGCAACATGGCAGACAACAAATGGAGCCTGAGCTGGTGCTGCTGAACTACTGCAAATGGACAAAAAGCCTCTTCACACCCTGAGACTTTATCATAGGTACCCAGTCATACAGACCGGTACGTTACTCCATTGTGAAAATTATTATTATTTTATTTTTTTTTAAGGATTTTTGTTTTAATTACATGTTTTACATCATACGCTAAAGCTCCTTCATGGAATAGGTTTATTTCTGTTTTCCAAAAACAAATGAAAACTAGATCAGCGGTACAATTAGCATTTCTTTTTTTGTTACTGAAAAAAAAATCCAGACCTTAACAGATCACCAGAGAGCTGCATAGCAGCAGATTGAAATAAAAAGAAAAATTATACAAGCAATTTGTGTGGTGTCTGAAAATGTCAACTTGTAGGAATGTGAGCATGTGGGAGGTTGCTAGTGGATCCTTTAGCAATGAACAATTTTTGTCTCTCAGTAAGCAGTGGCATCAATGATCTTTGGTGGGCAGCCTTATCATTTGTCAAGAGCGCAAGGGAGCTCCTTCTCCAACTGACTACTAATAGGAGGGGGTTCTTCTCTCACTGAACACCAATCTAAGGGAACACTGCAAATGTTTGTTTCTTTTCTGGCCAATAATTTTTATTTAAAGGAGAAATAAGGCCAAAGCTCTTCTGGCCTTACTTCTCCTGTGGGTCATAGGTGTGCACCCAGTTCTGTATTCCTGGGACCCATAGTCAATCGACAGCAGGCTAAAAGTCCACTGTTGGTTGAGGCTCCAACCTCTGGAGCGATCCCAACTTTAATCACTTGCCAACCGCCGCATGCCGATATACGTCGGTACAATGGCAGCGGTGGGCAAATGGGCGTACCTACGTCCCCTTTAAGAGCCGAGGATAGCAGGCGCATGCTGCCACCGCGTACAGCGTGACTGTGCCCGCGGGACCGGAGGACTCGATGTCCGCTGGTCTCCTGGCGATCGTGTCACGGAGCCTCAGAACGGGAAGTGCCTATGCAATCTCAGAACACCCAATAAGAGAATAATATGTGGCCGGTCCAAACTACGTGGCATGTTCACCAATGCCAGGAGCCTGGCGGACAAGATGGGTGAACTAGAGATACTGTTGTATGAGGAGGATTTGGATTTTGTGGGAATTTCAGAGACCTGGTTCAACAGCTCTCATGATTGGCTGGCAAACATTCAAGGGTATATCCTTTATCGCAAGGATAGAGAGGGTAAAAAAGGGGGAGGCGTATGCCTATATATCAAGAATAATGTATAAGTGAAACTGAGAGCTGACATCACTAAGGGAGCTAGGGAGGAGGTGGAATCCTTATGGGTAGAGCTCCAAAGGGATGAAGCTAAGGGGAAAATAATACTGGGAGTATGCTATAGGTCCCCTAACCTGAGGGAGGAAGGGGAGATAGATCTCCTATCACAATTTGGATTAGCAGCAAGGATGGGAAGTGTTATCATAATGGGGGATTTTAATTATCCAGACATAGACTGGGCGACTGGGCGGAGGGAACTGCGCATTCATCTAAGGCTCGCCGGTTCCTAAATGTCTTGCAGGACAATTTTATGGGTCAGATGGTGGACGCACCAACTAGAAATAAAGCATTACTGGATCTTCTGATTACTAGCAATACAGACCTGATCACGGATGTAGAAATATGGGGCAATTTGGGTAACAGCGATCACAGGTGAATTGGCTTCAGTATAAATCACATAAATAGGAAACATAAGGGGAATACAAAGACATGGAATTTCAAAAGAGCCAACTTCCCTAAACTACGAACCTTGCTAGAAGCCATAAATTGGGATAAAATCTTAGGAACAAAGAACACAGAGGAGAGATGGGTTAGCTTTAAGAGCATATTAAATAAGGACATTAGCCAATGCATCCCATTGGGTAATAAATTTAAAAGAGCGAACAAAAGTCCTGGATGGCTCAACTCCAATGTAAAAATTTGCATATAAAAGCAAAGGAGAGGGCCTTCAAAAAATACGTTTGAGGGATCATTATCAGCATTCAGACTTTATAAAGAATGCAACAAGAAATGTAAGGGTGCAATAAAGACAGCTAAGATAGAACACGAAAGACACAGCGGAGGAGAGCAAAAAAAATCCCAAGAAATTCTTTAAGTATGTAAACAGTAAAAAAGGGAGGACAGACCATAATGGCCCCATAAAGAATGAGGAAGGACATCTGGTTACAAAGGATGGGGAGATGGTGAAGGTATTGAATTTATTCTTCTCCTCAGTCTTCACAAGAGAATCGAGGGGCTTCAGTAACCAAAACTGCAGTGTTTATCCTCATGACACATCACAGGAAGCACCTCCATGGTTAACAGAGGACAGAATTAAAATTAGACTTGAGAAACTTAACATTAATAAATCCCCAGGACCAGAAGGCTTGCACCCGAGGGTACTTAGGGAACTCAGTCAAGTAATTGCCAGACCATTGTTCCTAAATTACTGGCAGTCTACTGACTGAAATGGTATCAGCTGATTGGCGAAAATCCAATGTAGCGCCAATATTTAAAAAGTGCCCAAAATACATCCCTGGGAATTACAGACCAGTTAGCATAACATCAATAGTATGTAAACTCTGGGAGGGGATGATAAGGGACTATATACAAGATTTTAGTAATGAGAACGGTATCATTAGCAGTAATCAGCATGGATTCATGAAGAATCGTTCTTGCCAAACCAACCTTCTATGAGGAGGTGAGTTGCCAGCTAGATAAAGGAAGGCCCGTAGACATGGTGTATCTGGATTTTGCAAAAGCATTTGGCACAGTTCCCCATAAACGTTTACTGTACAAAATAAGGTCCGTTGGCATGGACCATAGGGTGAGTACATGGATTGAAAACTGACTACAAGGGCGAGTTCAGAGAGTGGTGATAAATGGGGAGTACTCGGAATGGTCAGGGGTGGGTAGTGGGGGTCCCCCAGGGTTCTGTGCTGGGACCAATCCTATTTAATTTGTTCATAAACAACCTGGAGGATGGGGGTAAACAGTTCAATCTCTGTATTTGCGGACGATACTAAGCTAAGCAGGGCAATAACTTTTCTGCAGGATGTGGAAACCTTGCAAAAAGATCTGAACAAATTAATGGGGTGGGCAACCACATGGCAAATGAGGTTCAATGTAAAAAATTTATTTGGGTGGCAAAAATATGAATGCAATCTATACACTGGGGGGAGAACCTCTGGGGGAATCTAGGATGGAAAAGGACCTGAGGGTCCTAGTAGATGATAGACTCAGCAATGGCATGCAATGCCAAGCTGCTGCTAACAAAGCAAACAGAATACTAACATGCATTAAAAAGGGGATCAACTCCAGAGATAAAACGATAATTCTCCCGCACTACAAGACTCTGGTCCGGCCGCACCTAGAGTATGCTGGCCAGTCCTGGGCACCAGTCCTCAGGAAGGATGTACTGGAAATGGAGCGAGTACAAAGAAGGGCAACAAAGCTAATAAAGGGTCTGGAGGATATTAGTTATGAGGAAAGGTTGCGAGCAATTAACTTATTCTCTCTGGAGAAGAGACGCTTGAGAGGGGATATGATTTCAATATACAAATAGCATACTGGTGACCCCACAATAGGAATAAAACTTTTTCGCAGAAGGGAGTTTAAGAAGACTCGTGGCCACTCATTAAAAGTAGAAGAAAAGAGATTTAACCTTAAAGTACGTAGAGGGTTCTTTACTGTAAGAGCGGCAAGGATGTAGAATTCCCTTCCACAGGCGGTGGTCTCAGCGGGGGGGCATTGATAGTTTCAAGAAACTATTAGATAAGCACCTGAACGACCGCAACATACAGGGATATACAATTTAATATTGACATATAATCACACACAAAGGTTGGACTTGATGGACTTTTTTCAACCTCACCTACTATGTAAACAAGGCATTTCCCCATTCTGGCTTGTGTCATGACAGAGATCACCGCTCCCGGTCCTTGGGAGCGGTGATCGCTGTCATGTGACTTGAAGCCCATTCCCCCCAGTTAGAATCACTCCCTAGGACACACTTAACCCCTTCATGCCAGTGTCATTTACACAGTAAGCAGTGCATTTTTATAGCACTGATCGCTGTATAAATGACAACGGTCCCAAAATAGCGTCAAAAGTGTCCGATGTGTCCGCTATGTCGCAGTCCCGATAAAAATCATAGATCGCTGCCATTACTAATAAAAAAAAAAAAAAATTTTATAAAAATGCCATAAAACTATCCCCTATTTTGAAGACGCTATAACTTTTGTGCAAACCAATCAATATACGCTTATTGCGATTTTTTTACCAAAAATATGTCGAAGAATACATATCGGCCTAAACTGAGGAAAACTTTTTTTTTTTTTTTTTTATATTTTTGGGGGATATTCTAGTAAAAAAAATGTGTTTTTTTTTCAAAATTGTCGCTCTTTTTTGTTTATAGCGCAAAAAATAATCAAATACCACCAAAACAAAGCTCTATTTGTGGGGAAAAAAGGACGTCAATTTTGTTGGGGTGCAACATCGCACGACCGCGCAATTGTCAGTTAAAGCGACGCAGTTCCAAATCGCAAAAAGTGCTCTGGTCAGGAAGGGGGTAAAATCTTCCAGGGCTGAAGCGGTTAATGTCAGGATCCAAACAGATATCTGGACTGGCCACTGGCTCAACCTCTCATCACCTCTTGAGCTGCCCACTGCTCCCGCCCCTTCCACAGCCCAGCTCTCCAGTGAGCGCTGGAGGGTCAGAGCAGAGAGCAGGGGGAACTGTTAGTCACTGAAGAGCAAGAACTGAGCAATTAATGGTCTTAGATTACTCAATTCTCAGTCTTAGAGGCAAGTGAAGGACTGATGCTGCATCCACCTAGGTAAGTAGAATTTTTTTTTCTTTTAATTCCCATACTTCTCCTTTAATTTTATAATTACGAAGTATAATTTTTAAAACTACCTGCTCCTATATCTGCCCTGGGTGTCAAATACTCTAAGGCAGGGGTCTCCAAACTTTCTAAACAAGGGCCAGTTTAGGGGGGCCGGAATGTAGGCATTGGGAGCAGAAAAGGTCCCAATGTCAGTGGGAATAGACAATGCCGCATCTTTGGTGTCCATGGGAGGGATAGCACCCCCTCATTGGTGTCAGTGGGAGGAATTGTGCCCCATTGTTGGTGTGATTGGGCCCCATTGTTGATGTCATTGGGAGGAATTGTCCCCTATTTCTGGTTTTATTGGGAGGAATTCTGCTCCTTCATTTGTGTCGGGGAGGGGGAATATGCCCTATTGTAGGAATAGAAAAAATAGTGCCCTAAAGGCCAGATAAAACCAAGCAAAGGGCCGCAGTTTGAAGACCCCTGCTCTAAGGTATATCACATTCCCAACTCTTTAACTGCTGTAGTTGAAATAATTTTCAATTCTTATGAAATCCTCTGCTAAGGTATTACAAGGGCAACTCTAGGGAAAAAGTTGAGTCTGGCCTATGGCATGAAGAATTGGAGCTGTGCAAGGGTGACACCTCTGTGTCATTGTACGGAGGCTCCAGAGCATAGGAAGAGTCAAAGAAACTTTGAACCTTCAGAATGCATAGTGATTTTAGATCTATATGTAAAAGATCAACTTGGTGTGAATTTGAACAAAGCCTTGTTATTTTGTATTTTGATGTATACATAGGAGCTGCAATACTAGTATTACATATGCCAGACCAGCTTCCTGTTGTACAATGCGACCTGCACAAGGGATGTGCTTTGCTGCTTTTTACAATCCTGACTCACAGACAACGCTCTCCCTGTGTGTCTGCTATCCTAACAGTTGTTCAGCAAGGAGGCCCAATGATTGTTGTAACAAAAATTTGGAAGAACGTGCATGTATAAATGTGAATGTCACATAAAAATTACCATAAAAGGTAAACATTGTAATGACTCAAAATATGTGCTCACTGACCCACCATACTATCCATTTGAGTTCAGGTAAACTGCACACATCACAGGCTTTGAATGTATCCGGTCTTCTACACTGCAAGGACATTAACAAGAAGAAGGATTCTAAAAATGGGAAATGTTCATATTAAAAATATAAAGGTAAGGAATGCACTGCTAATAATAATGTGCTAAAAAAAAAAAAACCTCAAGCCTTCATTACACAGCTATACAATACCATCTGAAGTTTAATATTTTTTTAAAAGTCAGCATCTACAAATACTGCAGCTGCTGATTTCTAAAATATGGACCCTTACCTGTCCAGGGCGCACACGATGTCCTCACCCAAAGCTGATCTGTCCCTCAGCTCTCGGGTGGAGGCGCCGCCATTTTCGGTAAGGGAATCAGGAAGTGAAGCCTTGCGGGTTCACAGCCTGGTTCCCTACTGCGCATGCGTGAGCTGCTCTGTGCTTCCTCACTGGTCCCTGTCTTCTGGGACCTGTCTCCCAGAAGACAGCGGGGGGGGCGGGGGGGACAGAGGAGGGGCCGGACGTGGCGTAGATCACTGCGGAGCCTGCGGTGATCTATGCCCGGAAGTGGGAGCAAATACCGGCTCCCCCCTGAAAGGTGCCAAATGTGACACCAGAGTGGGGGAGGAATCCGATCAGCGGAAGTTCCATTATTGGGTGGAACTCCACTTTAAGTTTGTGTGCATTATTGCAGTCAACCACCTATATGACCATAAGAATACAAGGACCAGCACCAGGGCAGTCTGGTAGGGAAGAGGGGTAATAAGCTGCCAGCAAAGACACAAATGTATCCAAATTATTTCCGTATAGGTTAGACCAGTAGCTCTCAACCTCAGTCCTCAAATACCCCCAACAGGACAAGTTTTGGGAATTTCTCCTAGATAAAATAGTTGTCCTAAATACCAAGCCATTGACTCAGATTTAAAGCACCTGTGCAAGATAAAGGAAAACCTGCAAACATGGCCTGTTGGGGGTACTTGAGGACGGAGGTTGAGAACCACTGGGTTGGACAACTAAATTGTGCATTCATACCAACTGTTTTTTGCTGTCTGCTCAGCTTGGAACTAAATGGTCAGCAGCACTCCCGGCACTTTCATTAGTATAATATTTAAAAGGTTAGTTCACCCTTATTGGAAATAATAAAAAAAAAATCCTATGCATTACAACTTTACGTGTACTTTTACCATTTGACCTCCGGGAGATTTACCCCCCTTCATGACCAGGCCATTTTTTGCAATATGGCACTGCGTTACTTTAACTGACAATTGCGCTGGCGTGCGACGCTGTACCCAAATAAAAGTTATGTCCTTTTTTTCCCCACAAATAGACCTTTCTTTTGGTGGTATTTGATCACCTGACAATTATATAAAAAAAGAATATTTTTTACTTTCTGCTATAAAACACATCCAATAAAAAAAAATTGAAAAAATCTAATTTGTGCAAAAGTTACAGCATCTCCAAACTATGGAATATTTTAATTTATTTGTGTACTAGTAATGGCGGCGATCAGCGACTTATAGCGGGATTGTGGAATTGCAGCAAACAATTTGAACTGACACATTTTGGGGACCAGTGCTAAAAAATATGCACAGTCACTGTACTAATGACACTGGCTGGGAAGGGGTTAACGTCAGGGGCAATGAAAGAGTTAACTGTATGCCTAGCCTGTGCTTGTGTACTGTGGGGGCGGTGCTTTTATTTAGGGAAAACATAGATCCATGTCCCTGCTTTGCAGGAACACAAGATGCATGCCTTCCCTATTGACAGATCGCCATTCTGCCTGTGTACTAAACAATTGGTGGGTGCCGGTGGACATCTGTGTGTGACCACAGTAGGAGCGAGCCAGCGGCGGCACACATCCCACCCAGAAAAGCACACAGCTGCCACACTGTAGCGGTAAAACTGCTATAGGGCGGTCAGCAAGCGGTTAAAATACTGTCCATTTTTAACAATTATTACTTTTTAAACTCTGCATTGGTCTTCTATTCTCCATCCAGCTTAGATTGTAGGATGTCTGATTGTTGGATGAGCAGCCCCAACACGTCATAAACACTCCGTTATGAGAACACAGTTTGCCTAACCATGCATACACAGTTGGCTCTCGCTTTGCAGCAGCTGAGCTCAGTGCCCTGCTAGTGTGACAGAGGGTATAATACCCATTGCAGCCGCAAAGCATTACCCCCGGCTTTCCCGCTAAAGGAGGGGCGACTGAGCAGTGGTAAAAGTACAGCTAGCCACAGGGTTTTTACCCCCCCCCCCCCCCCCAATCTGTACACCCCTCACATTTTTGTAAATATTTTATTATATCTTTTCATGTGACACTGAAATGACACTTTGCTACAATGTAAAGTAGTGAGTGTACAGCTTGTGTAACAGTGTAAATTTGCTGTCCCCTCAAAATAACAACACACAGCCATTAATGTCTAAACTGCTGGCAACAAAAGTGAGTACACCCCTAAGTGAAAATGCCCAAATTGGGCCCAGTTAGCCATTTTCCCTCCCCGGTGTCATGTGACTCGTTAGTGTTACAAGGTCTCGGGTGTGAATGGGGAGCAGGTGTGTTAAATTTGGTGTTATCGCTCTCACTCTCTCATACTGGTCACTGGAAGTTCAACATGGCACCTCATGGCAAAGAACTCTCTGAGGATCTGAAAAAAAGAAGGAAGCCTCTTCTAAAGATGATGCACAAGAAATCCTGCAAACAGTTTGCTGAAGACAAGCAGACTAAGGACATGGATTACTGGAACCATATCCTTTGGTCTGATGAGATCAAGATAAACTTATTTGGTTCAGGTGTCAAGCATGTTTGGTGGCAACCAGGTGAGGCGTACAAAGACAAGTGTGTCTTGCCTACAGTCAATAATGGTGTTGGGAGTGTCATGGTCTGGGGCTACATGAGTGCTGCCGGCACTGGGGAGCTACAGTTCATTGAGGGAACCATGAATGCCAACATGTACTGTGACATACCGAAGCAGAGCATGATCCCCTCCCTTCAGAGACTGGGCCGCAGGGCAGTATTCCAACATAAGGACCCCAAACACACCTCCAAGATGACCACTGCCTTGCCAAAGAAGCTGAAAATAAAGGTGATGGGCTGGCCAAGCATGTCTCCAGACCTAAACCCTATTGAGCATCTGTGGGGCATCCTCAAACGGAAAGTGCAGGAGCGCAAGGTCTCTAAAATTTACACTGTTATACAAGCTGTACACTCACTACTTTACATTGTAGGAAAGTGTCATTTCTTCAGTGTTGTCACATGAAAAGATATAATAAAATATTTACAAAAATGTGAGCAGTGTATTCACTTTTGTGAGATACTGTACAAGAATTGTTAAAACTTGTATATTTTTCGCACTCCACTGGTCAACAGCAATACAATGCTAACACTCAACACACGCAGCGCTTACTTATAAAAAGCAAAAAATATTCCTCTCCTTTCCTGTCCTGTATTGTAGATAAAACACCTGAAAGCTGCTTGGTGCCATGTCGGGAGCTCTGGCCAACACTTCTGTACTTCATTTTTTTTTAAACATAATTTTTTGGTCTCAATACAATGGTGCTGATCATTAATCAGTATAAATGTAAAGGTGTGAAATATTTTAAAACGGTAAATCAGCTTTAGAACAAACACGTTTGACGTCTCCATGCTATGAGCAGGTTGTAGGGATTTTTAGCAATATGGAAGTCTCCTTTAACAATTCATTTGAGCCAGGATAAAATGTGGTAAATTAAATAAATTCATGAGATGGACATGTGACCCTGGGTTAATAATTCTACCAGCAGAGATAATGAATGAATCAGATTTTATTCCGGCTGCATATTAGGGATTCAGACCGTCATATAACAAGGCAAGCTGCTTTAACGTGTTTTATACTGCTTTCTATTACCGGTGAATTTATAATCCGGCAATGCTTCCAGCCTGACAACTAACCTTTTTAAATATATTTATGGTAAATCATACTTCCCAAGGACTATGCATTGCCGGAAATAATCCAATTTCCCTCATGCTTTAAGAGCTAGCAATCACATCCCTTTGTCTCCGGTCGTCTGTCACACACATTACCCTCCAAGTTTAATAAAACAAAAATACTGAATAATTCCAGTAGGAAAAAATAAGAACTCAATTGCAATTTCATTGCTTATTCTACAAACCACAACCCAAGGCTCCCAAATTCTGATATACAAGTCCCAGCATACATACATTCAGGTATGTGAAAGCAGTCCTGGAATCAGTCCTAAGCAAACCAAAAGCTACAAGAACACATATAAAAGCACCCCCAACTGCAATCATCAAAACAAGTGAACAGTACTCCATACGATCCAATTCAAAAGTATAACACTGCGTTCAGATCCCTCCACACTGCCTTACACATGCATTGGCTTCCCTCAATCTTGTCAAGCGATGTGTTCACTTCTTTTTTTGTAAAAAAAAAGAAAAAAATGAAATACAATATATTATTACACCAAGAAATATTAAAACAGCATAATGCGTTCACTGACCTTGCGTGAAAGATTAAAAAAAATGAACAAATCGCATCACAGCGTACATCAGGGGTAGGCAATCTTTTGAGCAGTGTGCCGAAAAATGTTTTTAACCACTTCAGCCCTGGAGGATTTGGCTGCTCAATGACCAGAGCACTTTTTACAATTTGGCACTGAGCTGCTTTAAACTGGTAATTGCCCGGTCATGCAATGCTGTACCCAAACGAAAATTTGCGTCCTTTTTTTCCCACAAATAGAGCTTTCTTTTGATGGTATATGATTGCCTCTGCGATTTTTATTTTTTGTGATATAAACGGAAAAGACCGAAAAATTTTGGGAAAAAAATGATATTTTCTACTTTTTGTTATAAAAAAAAAATCTAATAAACTCAATTTAAGTCATACATATAAGCCAAAATGTATTCAGCAACATATCTTTGGTAAAAAAAAAATTCAATAAGCGTATATTTATTGGTTTGCGCAAAAGTTATAGCGTCTACAAATTAGGGTACATTTTCTGGAATTTACGCAGCTTTTAGTTTATGACTGCCTATGTCATTTCTTGAGGTGCTAAAATGGCAGAGCAGTACAACCCGCCCCCCCCAAATGACCCCATTTTGGAAAGTAGACACCCCAAGGAAATTGCTGAGAAGCATGTTGAGCCCATTGAATATTTATTTTTGAAAAGTGATTGAAAAATGACAACAAAAAAAAAATTACACAAGGTATTTGCTAAGAGGCATGGTGAGTATTTTGCAGCTCTCATTTATTTTTGAAAATGAAGAAAGCAAAGAAAAATGTATGTTTTTTTTTTTGTGACAAAAAGTGAGATCTGCAAAATACTCAACATGCCTCTCAGTAAATAGCTTGGGGTGTCTACTTTCCAAAATGGGGTAATTTGGGGGGGTTGTGCTATCTGGGCATTTCATGGCCTCTGAAACTGTGAAGGGCAGTGAGAAGTGAAATAAAAAATGTTTTTTAGGGTCCTGTACACGGCTAGGCTCCCAAAAAGTCTTACACGTGGTATCCCTGTACTCAGGAGAAGCAGCAGAATGTATTTTGGGGTGTAATTCCACATATGCCCATGGCATGTTTGAGCAATATATCATTTGACAACTTTGTGTAAAAAAAAAAAAAAAATTCTAATATTCTCGAAACTTGTGGCAAAATATAAAATATTCCATGGATTCAACATGCCTCTCAGCAAATAGCTTGAAGTGTCTTCTTTCCAAAATGGGGTCATCTGTCCTGGCAATTTATGCACAACATTAGAAGCTTATGTCACACATCACTCTTCTAACCACTTTAAGACAAAGCCCTTTCTGACACTTTGTTTACATGAAAAAATATTTTTTTTTTTTGCTAGAAAATTACTTTGAACCCCCAAACATTATATATATATATATTTTTTAAAGCAAAGGCCCTACGGATTAAAATGGTGGGTGTTGCAACTTTTTTTTTTCACATAGTATTTGCGCAGCGATTTTTCAAATGCAATTTTTATGGAAAAAACATTTTTTTTTTAATTCACTAAAAAACACACGCCCAAATGTTTCATAAAATAAAAAAGATGATCTTATGCCGAGTACATGGATATCAAACACGACATGCTTTAAAATTGCGCACAAACGTGCAGCGGTGACAAACTACATATATTTTTAAAGGCCTTTAAAATCCCTTACAGGTCACCCTTTTAGATTTAGAGAGGAGGTCTACTGCTAAAATTACTGCCCTCGATCTGACCTTTGCGGTGATACCTCACATGCATGGTGCAATTGCTGTTTACATATGACACCAGGCTGACACTTGCGTTCGCCTTTGCGTGTGAGCACGGGGGGGGGGGGGGGGGGCAGAGGTGCGTTTTTTTTATTATTTATTTTGCTTTTTTGTTTTATTTTTAAACTGTTCCTTTCATTTTTTATCATTTATATTGTTATCTCAGGGAATGTAAATATCCCCTATGATAGCAATAGGTAGTGACAGGTACTCTTTTTTGAAAAAAATTGGGCTCTATTAGACCCTAGATCTCTCCTCTGCTCTCATCCAAGATCGGTGTGATAAAATGCTTTCCCATTTCCCCAATGGTGCTGTTTATATCCCGTAAAAACGAAGTCATGAAATGCTCGTAGCTTCTGGTTTCTTAGGCCATAGAGATGATTGGAGCCGTTCTGGTCTCCGATCAGCTCTGTGGTCAGCTGGCCAAACCACCGGTTGCATTCTCGGGTTCCCTGTTGGGACAAGAGAGCCTGAGAAAACCATGGAAGACGGTGGGGGGGTCATTCCCTCCCACTGCTTGTAAAAGCAGTCTAGAGGCTAATTAGCTGCTATGATTGCTTTTACATGAAAGCCGACCGCTTGCTGAAAAGAATGATACCAAGATGATACCTAAACCTGCAGGCATCTTTCTGGGATAACCACTCAAAGTCCAGCAAAATACCAGTACGTTGCTGGTCCTTGTTGGGCATATATTGTAATGTTCTTTTTTTCATGCAGCCTATCCACCCACTTCTAATTACGGGCATACATGCACCATTTTTTTTTAACCTCCTACAGTGCTGGAGTCGCTGATTTTCTTATCGTGATAGCTGTTGCTGTCAAGATAAATAAATCAGTGCTGCAGCTGAATGGCGTACCCGAAAAGCAAATAATGGTAACAATAAAATATTAACCCAATAAAACAACTTGATTTTTTAACGCAATCTGTGCCTAAAAAATATATGCCGAAGCATGGGAGTAATCTGCCCCTAATGTTAGTAACAAATCACTCCTCTACCCCTGTCCCTATGCTTCAGCACATACACTCTTTTTTTTTTTTTTTTTTTTTAACTGTGGTGGTGAAATTACCTCCTACAGCGCTGGAGTCATGGCTTTACGTATCGTAGGAGCAAACGCTGTTGTTGTCAGAATAAATAAACCCATACTGCAGCTGAATGGCGTACCCGCTAAGCAAATGATGGTTAACAATAAAACAAAGTAACATTACAGTATAACAGTAAGACATGCCATACCTGCAACGCAAATACAATAAAGCATAGTAAAAATAAAACATTACAGTTCTAAAATACAGTAACAATACAGAGAATAATAGAGAGGAAAAATAAAACCACAACTATTTTTGGCTTTTATTTTTTTTGTATTTTTGTGTGGGTTTTTTTTGCACTTTTACATAAACTGTAAACGTTCCAGATTAGGGTCTCTCAAAATGTGATGGCCATCTCATCTTTCGAGACCCTGTGTAAGTGTGCAATGCTGTACCCTACGCTAATACTCCATTAGAGTGTAGTAGCGTTCAAAACAGTTACCAATGCAAAGGCCAGGTTGGTCAGGACAGGAGACACAGTAAAAGCGGGTGTCACGCCTATATCAATGCTTTCTACAGACACAACATCTTCTTTGGGGATTTCTTTGGGTAGGGGTACCAGGGAGGACATGCAGAAAATGCCTCTCATGCAGCCGACTCACTGCATTTGGATTGGGAAGTTGGGCCGGGTCACAGCACCGTTTGGAAACAGAAGGGCTGTCATGATCTCTTCCTGGAATTTAAGGAGGGATCCATTTCATCCTGAAGCTTTGTATAGCACATAAGCATTCAGCAGAGCCAATTGGAATAAGTATACAGACCCTTTTTTATACCAGTGTCTGGCCTTACGGGCAATTAGGTATGGCGCCAACAACTGATCATTGAGGTCCACCCCTCCCATATTAAGGTTATATTCGTGGACACAGAGGGGTTTCTCCACAACACCGGTCGCCGTAGGAATTTGGACCGTGGTGTCTGCGTGAAGGGAAGACAGAATGAAAACCTTAATATCCCTTCACTTCACAGCGAGCAAATTATTACATCTCAAGCAGGCTCTCTCCCCCAACCTAAGACGGGAATCTACAAGCCGCTGGGTAAGCCCCGGTGATTAGATAGCACAGTGCCAAATGCGCCAATTCCATGATCAAACAAGTGACTAAAAAGTGGCACCCTGTAACAATTGTCCACATACACGTGGTACTCCTATCTGAATAAGGGTGACACCAAGTCCCACACAATCTTACCAGCGCTCCCTATGTAGTCTGGGCAGTTCTCCGGCTCTACGTAACTATCTCTTCCCTCGTAAACCATAAAACTATATGTATAGCCTGTTGCCCTGTCACAGAGCTTATACGTCTTGACCCCATATCTGGCACGCTTGCTAGGAAGATACTGTTTAAATGACAAGTGGCCAGAAAACTTAATCAGGGACTCATCAACGCAGACAACTTGATCGGGAGTAAACAAGGCTGCAAACCGCTGGTTGAAGTGGTTTACGAGGGGCCGGATTTTGTAGAGCGATCGTATTCAGAGTCACCCCGAGGACGACAGAGTTCATCGTCATTGAAATGCATGAACCGCAAGATCTGCTCGTATCGTGTCCTGGCCATGGAGGCAGAGAACACGGGCATATGGTGAATTGGGTCCGTGGACCAATATGACCGCAAGTCACTTTTTTTAGTTATGCCCACGAGGAGGGATAGGCCCAGGGAGGTCTTAAATTCATAGATTGTAATAGGTTTCCAATCTCTGGCAAGGGTCAACTGGGGATTAGCGGCGATGAATTGACCAGCATACAAATTGCTTTGGTCCACAATAGATCTATAGAGATCTTCCATGAAAAACAGCGAATAAAAATCAAGTGAAGCAAATGCAGCAGGAAGGGCACTATGGGCTAGACGGGCCTGTCTTTGTTTTCTTGGTGGTTGCAGGACACTAGTTGTGCTAGCCACCTCACCAGCTTGAATTGCAGTTATGGGACTCGCCACGTCATACTGCAGTGCAGGATGTACGACCAGGGTGTACTAGGGCGCTGGTGCTTGCCAGTTCACCAGAAGAATGAGCGGCACTACTACTGGCTCTCTGCCTCTCTGCTCCATACGAGGGACCTGCGGTTCTTGCACCTCAACAACAGCAGAAGAACGGGGTCGGTTAAGCCTGACCTTGGCAGGGGCCACTACTCCGTCGTCAGTGCTATCTGTCAGGGTGCCGCTGCTGTCTATGGGTTCGTACTCTGAGCCTGAATCTGGGTGAGTTCCTCTTCAATCCCATCTGTCATGCTCAGAAATGTGTAGGCCTCTTTACTAATGTACCTTCGATTGGACATTTTGGCCTCTAAATTTACTGGTACACTAATGAGACTCACAGGAAGAAAGAGCACTGACTGTCAGCGACTGCTTCAAACGCTACCAAAAAAACTGTTAGCGTTTGCAGGGATCAGGCCTGACTCTGCGAATGCTGCAGTTAAGTGCTTAGTGTTTTGTAAGTGACAGTGATCGATTGATACTGCACTTGGGTGGGCTGAGCGGAGGGGCGAAACGCAGGTACTAGAAGGTATCTGAGCTGATCCCGCTAACACTGCGTTTTTGGAAACCCTAAACTACTGGGGACGCTAGTATAGATCTGATCGGATCAGATATTGATCCGTTCAGACACTATACTAGTAAGGGGGGTGTATGGTGCGTGCGTGGGTGTTAGCGCTACTGGCACTAATCTGACGCTGCCTGGGGCGACGCAGACCCTAATTGGCGCTAAAACCTAACTGTAACTGATATCACCCGCCAGGTGATCAGGGTTTAAACCTTTTATTAGGTAAGATACGGCGGGAGCCCTGACGCTATAAAAAAAAAATAACTAACTGACCAGCATCACCTGTGACACTAATACAGTGATCACTGGTGATGGGGTGATCAAGGGGTTAAACCTTTATTAGGGGGGTCCCTAGACCTATCTGGGGCTACTACTAAGTACCCTAACGCTGATTAGTGTCACAAATGACACCAGTACAGTGATCAAAGAAAAACTGCACTGGGTGACACAGTGACAGGGAGTGAAGGGGTTAACTGGGGGGGGGGGGGGGCGATCGGGGGGTGAGATATGTGCCTATGTGTATTGTGTCAGTTTAGTGTTGGTGCAATTCACGTTTGGATGTCCTCTCTCTGGAACGGAAAAGTGTTCCACAAGGAGAGATGACATCACTTCCCCTGTCTGTGTTTACACTTACACAGGCAGGGGAGGATTTCATTCGTCAAGCCCTATGGTAAATCCAGCCCTGCCCACCACTGTAACCCCCTGCTTATCTGCCCAACCACTGAACCTACCCGCACATCTGCTCCACCGCTGTACCCCCTGCTCCTCTGTCTCACCGCTGAACCCCCTTCTCGTCTGTCCTGACACTGAACCCACCTGCTCCATCACTGTAACCCCCCTGCATATCTGCCCCAGCACTGTACCCACCCTTGCACATCTGTACCCCCTGCTCTTCTTTCTCACTGCTGAACCCCCTTTCTCATCTGCCCCACCACTGTACCTCCCTGCACATCTGCTTAACCGCTGATACCTCTGCTTTTCTGTCCCACCACTGTAACCCCCTTTCTCATCTGTCCCACCACTGTAATCCCCTTTCTCATCTGTCCCACCACTGTAATCCCCTTTCTCATCTGTCCCACCACTGTAATCCCCTTTCTCATCTGCCCCACCACTGTACCTCCTGTACATCTGTCCCACCTCTGTACCCCCCTGATTTTCTGCACCACCACTGTACCCCCCCGCACATCTTCCCCACCGATGTACCCCCCTTTTTCATCTACCTCACCACTGTACCTCCCCGCATATTTGCTCCACTGCTGTAGCCCCCTGCTTTTCTGTCTCACCGATGAACCCCCTTCTCATCTGTCCTAACGCTGAACCCCCTTTCTCATCTGTCCTAACATTAACTTCCTTTCTCATCTGCTTCACCACTGTACCTTCTGCACATCTGTCCCACCTCTATACCCCCCCACTCTTCTGCCCCACCACTGTACCACCCAGCACATCTTCCCCACTGCTGTATCTCCCCTCGCACATCTGCCCCACCACTGTATACCACTGCTCTTCTGTGCCACCGCTGTACCCCTTCTCATCTGTGCTAACATTGAACCTCCCTGCTCATCTGCCCCACCGCTGTACCCTCTTCTCATCTATGAGATGCAGAGAAGTGTAAAAAAGCAGAAATGAGACACAGCTACTTAGCACACTCGTTCCCGCCGATCCGCCTCTCCCATCCAGCCAAGGTGCTTGTATGTGATGTCACATACAAGCATCTGGAATGGATGCGCAGTGATGAGCTCAGGTCAGGGGCATTTTTCTGAAAGCAGTGGGCCTGTGTGGAATATGATAAATTGGGCCCTCCCAACTGAGAAAAAGTGCGACGCAGTGTGCCGCAGCAAGAGTGGGTGTGATTTTTATTGCGTGGAATACTGGCTGTGGCTTAAAGTGATGCAGAGTGCAGGAGTTCAGTAGTACCTGAAGCAAAGGATTAGGAGAAAGTGAGGCAGAGTTCAGGAGTCAGTGACTTAGAGTTCACAGGTTGAGAGTAGGTGATGCAGAACTGAGGGGTTAGGATTGACACACACACACAAGCAAGTCATCTTACTCCAGATGGTGGGCGGGGCTAGAAGGACTGTGATTGACCTTAGCAGTGGCTAATCACAGTCCTCCTGGAAACAGGGACCCCCCCCAGCAGTACTGAACTCAATCCCTTCCCCATCACAAGAGCTGACGATCGCAGCTACAGCAAAGTTAGAGAACCAAAGTTTCCCATCTTGTACAATGTGTGGGGGCACAGGGCGCCCCCCCCCCCCCCCAGTGAGGCTGCGGGGTGGGGAATTCTGAGATTGGAATACATTAGTGCGGCAGAAGCCATGTCTCACTGTCACTTCCCTGCGCTGCTCTGCTGATGGAGGGGGAGTCGCATGCCGACAAAAGAGGCTTCACGTGCCACTTGTGCCAACGTGCCGGGGGCTGCCTACCACTGAGTTACATCAAACTTTTTGCTGTCGCTGGGAAACAAACTTTAAAAGAGATGTTTTTTTTTTGCAGAATCATACTTACCTAGGTGGATGCTGCATCTATCCCCCGCCGGGCTCTAAGACTCAGATCCGAGCGATCAGACACTGCCGGTCGCTCGGTTCTCAGAGCTCCCTAAGCAGAGAGCTGCTGTCGGTCACCACTATCTGCTCTGTCTCCCCCCCCCCCCCCCATAAATATTCAGTATACTTAAATATTAACCCTGAATGAATGACATTTAGTTCACCAAAGCACAAAAAAAAAAATTCCATGTTTGTTTTCTAAGGCTTACTACCCCCCCCCCCCCACCATGACCAAGGAATTTTTTGCCATTCAACGCTGCCCTACTTGATTGGCAATTGCATGATCATGCAACGCTGTATAAAAATGAAATTCATATCATTTTTTCACATAACTAGAGCTTTCTTTTGGTGGTATTTGATCATCACTGTGTTTTTTATACTTCTTATATGAACCTAAAAAATACAGAAAACTTTCTTCATAAAATTTAGGCCAAAATGTATTCTGCTACATATCTTTGGTAAAAACCAAACTGCCTTTTTGGGGAGACTATACTACTGGGGACACTTAGTATAGTTCTGAGCGTGATCAAGATACTGATCCATATAGACACTATATTAGAAATAGCAGTGGTCAGCGTTTTATAGTGTCACTGTGAAAGTGTGGCGGACAATCTAGCACTAACTGATACTGGCTGGACTGACACTGATGTCACTAGTGACACTAATACAGTGATCAATGACAATACTGTACACTGTATTAATTGCACTAATGGGTGACGGGGGGGATGTGATCAGAAGGGCAATCAAGGGGTTAACTGTGTGCTTAACAAGTGTATATGTGCTGCTTTTACTCACAGGATCTGGCTGTCTTTTTTCTCTGAACTATAGAGTTGATTTCAGGGAGAAGAAACAGCTAGAACACTGTTCTGTGCGCTGTGTGTTTGTAAACACAGAACTTTGTGCTGAGCATGTTTACAGTAAAAATCCTTAGTTGTAACCTGCTAAGAAACTGGTTCTGTGTCCAATCACAGCACATTCTCCTGAAAAAAAGGGAGTACACAGCAACATGCCAGTATGTTGCCTTGCCTAGCTGTGCTGACCGCTAGCAGTAAATGTACTGTTAGCAGGTGGCAAATGGTTAAATAAAATATTTACACTTTTTTTATGTTTTTCAATCTCAGTGCTGATGATTTCCTCCATCCTTTTTCAGCCACTCCCTGTCTTCATTAACATGCTCATGTGCCTCCTGCATATCATGGTGGCATGGTCGATTTTAGTCTCCACCAGGAGGCTCTCTTCCTCCTCATTGACTCCATTGGCTCCTGCTGCTGTTAATCACAGCCCATGATGAGGGATTGGGGAGGGGATGAGTCCCACTGTCTGTGTCAATAGACGCAAACAGCAAGGCTCAGGAGCAATGCTGCATGATTGCTTCCATAGCAAGCGTTGTGGGGGCACTCAGAAGGGAGGAGCCAGGAGAGCCAGTGGGGACCCGAGATAAGGAGGATCAGGACTGCTCTGTACAAAACCACTGCACAGAGCAGGTAAGTATAACTCTTGTTATTTTAAAGAAAAAAAAAATTACATTTAGAATCACTTTAAATTACGCCCCGTACAACGTTCTCTTGTTTGGTGAAGATAAACAGAATGGTGCATTCTATGCATGATTTATATGCTAGGCTACTGCACAGCTGTGCCTACAGATCTTGTATGGTAGTGAGCAAAATTTGAAAGCATATAAAGCAATATTCTGTATATGGGACTTTAAAGGGAAACTCCACTTTCATGGAAAAAAATAGCAGGTAAAACAAAAAAATGTATATTGCATATAGAATTGCTACACAAGCCATATTGTTAACGTTATAAAAAAAACAAAAAACTTTTCTTTTAAAACTGCAGCCACAAGTCAATGCAATATGGCCCCTGGAGACATCCTGAACACAGTATACAGAACACCTTCAGAAATATAATTTCCTGCTTTGTGTGAAGAACTCAGATACAAGTCCATTTTTAGGCATCCACTGCAACAAAAATGTCATTTTTGGCGAGATACTCCCTAAGGGTTCATCACATCTAAAGGGATGGAAAACACTGCCACTTTTCTCATCAGAGCACTCTAAGTGCATCAGCTGATTAAAATTAAAGGAGAAGTTCACCTTTGGGTACATTTCCACCCATTTTTAGGGTGGAACGTGTAACATGTTCCCGCTGCTCTCTCGCCCTGTGACAGCAGTACGGGGAGACCTTCCCCATACTAGCTGCCACTTTTTGAAAACAGTGTGGCCGTGCAGGGCTCCATGCACACTACCATGTCATTCATTCACACAGTTCTGTGTATGAATGAACTACAAATACCAACCCTTGTTCTCAATGAACTACCACGGCACTGTGGTAGTTCATTGATTCTTCCTGTCAGTGTGAAATTGCTTGGCCATACAATGTACTCACACACTGACAGTCTTCAGGAGACCTGCATGGCACCAGTGTTCTGTTGATCGCTGGTGAAATGCTTTCCAGGCTCCTAAAAAATGTTTGTTGAAAATACAGCTTTTTCTTCAGAGCATAAACAGGAAGCAAGCTGCAATAACAACAAAAATCCCCTTAAAGACAATGGTATACCATGCTAGTATTAATCACATACTAGCACATTATGACATACTTACTTTAGAAAGAAGGTCTCCAGCGGTGCGATGTCACCGACTGTATGAGTGGCCGGGGTTGTGATGACGCCACTCCCATGCATGCACAGCAAGGCCTCAGCTACTGCAGGGAGCGCTAAAGGTCCGGGCATGCCGGACTTTCAGAGCGCATGCGCCAGTGACGTCACCGACTACATTCAGTGTGAATATCTCCTACATGCTGCACGTTTAGGAGATATTCACTGTACAGTAATACAGTGCCTTGAAAAAATATTCATACCCCTTGAAATTTTCCATTTTGTCATGTTACAACCAAAAACTTAAATGTATTTTATTGGGATTTTATGTGATAGACCAACACAAAGTGGCACATAATTGTGAAGTGGAAGAAAAATGATAAATGTTTTTTTACAAATATCTGAAAAGTGTGGCGTGCATTTATATTCAGCCCCCGAGTCAATACTTTGTAGAACCACCTTTTGCTCCAATTACAGCTGCAAGTCTTTTTGGGGATGTCTCTACCAGCTTTGCACATCTAGAGAGGGACATTTTTGCCCATTCTTCTTTGCAAAATAGCTCAAGCTCTGTCAGATTGGATGGAGAACGTCTGAACAGCAATTTTCAAGTCTTGCCACAGATTCTCAATTGGATTTAGGTCTGGACTTTGGGCCATTCTAACACATGATTATGCTTTGATTTAAACGATTCCATTGTAGCTCTGGCTGTATGTTTAGGGTCGTTGTCCTGCTGGAAGGTGAACCTCTGCCACAGTCTCAAGTCTTTTGCAGACTAGCAGGTTTTCTTGTAAGGTTGCCCTGTATTTGGCTCCATCCATCTTCCTATCAATTCTGGCCAGCTTCCTTGTCCCTGCTGAAGAAAAGCATCCCCACAACATGAGGCGGTCACCACCATGTTTCAAGGTGGGGATGGTGTGTTCAGGGTGATGTGCAGGGTTAGTTTCCGCTACACAGTGTATTGCTTTTAGACCAAAAAGTTAAATTTTGCTCTCATCTGACCAAAGCACCTTCCTTCCACATGTTTGCTGTGTCCCACACATGGCTTCTCGCAAACTGCAAATGGAACTTCTTATGGTTTTCTTCTTGCCACTCTTCCATAAAGACAAAATTTGTGGAATGCATGACCTCAAACATACAAGACATTTTTACAGCTGCTTCTAGGGGCACCTGACTTTTTTTTCCTGCTTTTAAATGCCCCTCTATGTTAGCCTATGTGCCCATGCACACACAGGCTTTTAGCAGCATTTAGTGGCAGGAGCTTTTATGCTTAATGTACACGGGACGTTTTACAACCTCTCCTGAGCGACAGATAGTAACCGATGTTTAAAAAGGTCCGGTTTGCTGTGTTTACATGCCGCATTTGCGTTTAAAAGTGTGTTTTTTTTTTTTAAATTAGTCAAAAATTAAAAACTCCTGTAAACAAAATGCGGCTAAACGTGAGTTGCCGCGTTTACAAGCTGTTACAGGCGTTACAAATGCCTCTGGACATCCGTCCTGAATGCATTTTTTTGCTTTCCAAAAAATGCTTCTATACTCAACTGCCTAGAAACGACCGTGTGTACATGGACAGATAAGATAACAGAGAAGAGTTCACTAGCAGCAGAAAAAAACACCCAACTGCTCCTAAACGTCCGTTTACCAGCAGCAGTCTACATAAAGCCTTAGAGGCAGTTGGAGGCAGGAAAAAAAAACACTGCCAAAGCATTCAGGAGCAGCAGAAAAAAAACGTTTGAAGCTACCAAAAGCTGTTAAACATTAGTGCTTGAACATTAATTCATTTCAATGACCAGAATAAATTATTTATTCTGGCCAGTGAAATGAATTAATGCCCAAGAGCTTGATGCCTGTAAAAGCTCCTAAAAGCTTGAGACACTTTTACAAGCTCCAGGCATTTTTTCTGCAAAAAAATGCTGCTGGCTTCTAGAAGAGTTAAATAAATGACCTGTGTGCATGAGCTTTAAAAGTTGTCCTGTGGACAGATTCTCCCATCTAAGCTGTGGCTCTCTGCAGCTCCTCCAGAGTTACCATGGGCCTCTTGGCTGCTTCTCTGACTAATGCGCTTTCCATTTTTGGATGATGGATTAAACAGTGCTCAATGAGATGTTCAAAGTTTGGGATTTTTTTTTATAACCTAACCCTGCTTTAAACTTCTCCACAACTTTATCCCTGACCTGTCTGGTGTGAACGTTCCTTGGCCTTAATGATGCTGTTTGATGCTTGGCCTTCACTAAGGTTCTCTAATAAATCTCTGAGGGCTTCACAGAACAGCTGTATTTATACTGAGATTAATTTACACACAGGTGGACTCTCTTTATTAGGTGACTTCTGGAGGCAATTGGTTCCACTAGATTTTAGTTAGGGGTATCAGAGTAAAAGGTAACTAAGTAGAAATGCACGCGACAGTTTTCATAAATTTATTTGTAAAACATTTTGAAAACCAGTTATTTTCCTTACACTTCACAATTATGTGCCACTTTGTGTTGGTCTATCACATAAAATCCAAATAAAATACATATATGTTTTTGGTTGTAACATGAGAAAATGTGGAAAATTTCAAAGGGTATGAATACTTTTTCAAGGCAATGTATAAGCTTACCGGTAGGTACAAGATCAGAAAATGAGTTTACTACGGGTTGCAGGAAAGAAATTTGCACGATTCCCTCATCAACATAGTGCTGACAGGGGAATCAGCAATTGTCTTCTCCCGGCACAGGGGGTGGGCTGGGGAAGTCGCCCCCGCTGAGAGAAGACAGTGATTATTGCTATCCGCTAAAGCAGCCGCTTGCAATAATCACAAGCCAATCAGGCAGGCTGGTTATACCCAAGTTGATTGATCAACTTGGTACATTCAGCCTGTTCATTAATCATTCAAATCTCGACCGGATCCTGCTGAACCGGCCGAGATTCGAACCATCTATGGCTGGCCTAACTCCAGTTTGTATTACGTTTTTCATAGAGTGGGGAAGAATTACAATACTTCTGGAGGTTTTTATTCTGTCTGTGACCTCACTGGGGAAATGCTCCCTTCACTTCCTGTCCCTGGGACACCCAAACAAGAAATGAGGGGTGCAGTTTTCACCAGGTTAGGAAGATACAGACAGCAATAAACGTATTTTTAGAATTTTTAATAATTATAACTTTACTAAAAATGTTTTGTCTTGTCTGTTGTCCATTGGACAGATTTATCACACAGAGCCAGCTTGGGATCGGGTCTGCATGAGTGCCTCCACAGCATGCAGCTTGCTATAGGGGCACTTGGCAGGGGGGAGGAGCCAGGAGCACCGTCAGAGGACCCCAGAAGAGGAGGACCAGGGCTGCTGTTTGCAAAAACCACTGCACACAGCAGGTTCGTATTACATGTTTATTTAAAATAAAAACAATCAGTTTACAATCGCTTTAAGGTAGGACTACGGTGAAAATAAAAGCTTACATATGCAGTCTGGCACTAGTATTAGCACAACAGATTTTGCTGTCCCCCTCAACATAGTTTTCTATCCTGTTGTTCCTGCCAGTAGACCTCTACTTTCTCAGCTTCCTTTAACAGTGTGACTACAGTCTGCCCCCTTAATTTCTATTTTGTAAGACCGGTTGCTGCTTTGCCTGCTTTTCCCCAGCTACTGATCTTGTAACATCCCCTCTGTAGTACTATTGTCACTAGTTATGTCGTTGCCCACTGTAGCGGAAGACCTGAGAGTTTCAGACTACTTCTCTGACCTACCCACTATCAATGCATTACCTGACTGGAAGTATCAACACCCACCCTAAATCTCCCTGCATTCACTCCCATTCAAAACTACAATTCCCATTGCACAGCAGGAACTGTAGCTTCTATAAGCAGCACTGCTTGCTCAATACCTCCTTTGGATGTTTGACCATAGCTTCACCTCTTCAGCGGAATCTATGATGTCAAAAGCTACCAATCGGGTGGCAGGTTCAGGAACACAAATGTTTGGTTCAGCTTTGAATCACGTTTTACCAGGCGGCAGCTGCCCCAAAAAAGGGCCAAGTTGAGAAAAGGTCATGTCTATAGAAAACTAAAAGAGAACCTACAAGGCTAGGAATGTAGAAGCAGCCATTGTAGACTTTGTTTTTCTTAGGCACATGGGTTCACTTTGAAGCCAAGACTTTAAACTTGTATTAGGAGGAAATCTTCCTATCAGGTGTGTGCCCCAATACTCCCACTCCCCAATCCTATTCTGAAGTCCTGTACACCCCAGGTGAGGCAAGCCTGCCACAGAGCTCTGTCTGCCGTCTTCCTGGAAGGTCAGGCTACACACAGCAGCTTTTTGTTGAGCACACAAAGGGTTATCGTGAAGTTCTGGGAAAACGAGTCTGGTGGCGGCTTTCCTTTCAAAGAGGAGACCAGAAAATAAAACCTTTGATGTCACTACAAAGCACGACTTCACAGCAGAAAGGAGTAACCTGCACAGCGGCGCTTGCTACGCTTATTGAGCATGCAAAACGCCTCCAGGGGTTCATCCTGTAGGGATTGTGAGACTTTACGGATCTGCTGTTAACCATCACATTGCCAAAAACACCTCCAATATCAAAATGAGCAAACCTCTGGCTTTTCACAGTCATTTTCTTTTAGTAAACAGCTGCAATGCTTCTCTATTATTCCAAATACACATTTTATTTTCAGAGAGCATTCATATTTTGGGGTCTGTTTTATGAAGACCGTCAATACCACCAAATTGCATTGTCCACATTCTTTCCAATCTTTACGTAGCCCAGTATTGAGAACTGTGATACCAATACTTGGTGTAAAACATATAGTAAAAATGAAAGTTAAGAACAAATTAAATAAATAAAACACTGGAAGAATCTAGCAAAAATAATTGGAAAAAAAGATTTATATATATATATATATATATATATATATATATATATATATATATATATATATATATATATATATATATATAAATATAAATTTATATATTTAGTGGCATAACCATTAGGAATTTAGTGAGGTCTACCTCAAAGCAGATTAACATGTTACAGAAGTTCATGCAAGATCAGCAGTCCATTGCTGAGCCATTCTATTTGACATTGCAACACACGTACATTTCAGCACAACACAATGCAGTGGCAGGAACCATTTCTGCACTGTGGTGCGGTGCTAGAAGTAGAAAAAAAAAAAAAAAGGTTAAAAAAGAATAGGTTGCCTTAACACAAGTCATTGGGCAGGTATAAAGGGGTCCCTACTAAAATCTGGAGAAAAGCAGCAGATTGCAAACCTATAGATCAGGACCAATATGAAGGGTTTGAAAGTTCTTGTTCTGCACTTTATCTCCGTGTGGAGGTGGCCATTTTGGTAGAGGCAGGGCTTTGGTACCTCATAGAGTGACATCACTAAGTCTCTTAACCAGTCAGAAGCTGCAGTGCCTTAAATCCCACACTGCAGACATACAGCTATGAGGCTGTAGGCCCCCCACACATACCAGAAAGTGCCCCATCTTTCAAAAGTCTATGGACGCAATGCAAATGCTGGACTCAGGAGCGTGCCCGCAAGGTAACCCCCCCGGGAGAGCGCTACTCCTGGGAGGTTATACAATGCGGGGAGGAGCTACCAGCGCTGCTGGGGGGAGCCCAGAAGTCGAGGATCGGGGCCACTCTGTGCAAAACGAATTGCACAGTGGAGGCAAGTATGACATGTTTGTTATTTAAAAAAAACAAAGCCTTAAAATAACTTTAAGCTTTTTTACAACAAAGAGCATGTTCCAAAATAATCAATATTATTCTACTTCTAAGGCCCTCTGATTCCCATTGTAATTAAACTGTATTATAATTGTACTGTTTGCCCTTTTATTGTAAAGGGCTGCGTAAACTGTTGGCGCAATATAAATCCTGTATAATAATTCTGTTTCTATGGAGGGTCTGAGCTGCAGCCTGGGTCCCCTTCAAACTATGCACTGCGTGAACACAGGATATTATTTTCTTAATGGAATTGCAGCATGTACACACACAACTTTTTTTTTTGTTTTCACTGAGCAACACAGTGAAGGACATGTGCATTATGGTGCGTTATTGTTGCTGCGTTGTCTGCTAATAGTACATTTAAAAAAATGGGACTGCAGTTTGCTCCTTACTCCAGCACATGGTAACCTGCAAACAAAATGTGCATTTTAAGCAATGCATTCATGTGAATCTGGCCCTAAAGGATACAGAAATACTGGTGGTATAGGACATTCACAATCTCTAAATAAAAGTTCCACAGTACAGTATCTGTAAATTCTAGACCACCCCAAAATAGAGGAGCATATTAGGTACTCCACAATGTCGGATTTTCAAGGTACAGCCACTGCGTTCTGGTATGAACGAGCCCTGTAAAAAAAACATTTAATTTATTCACAATATTGGCTTAAAAAATATACAAAATATTTTCTTGTGAAAAAAAAAATACAAAATATACAAATTCAAAATATAAACAGTTTACTTAAAATCATAACACGGTCAATACATAATAATGTTCCCAAGACGAGACCAGACACCTCCAAGCATGGTATGATCATTTGCAAACTTTCACAGCTGAATATTAGAATGTGTAGCAGAGTGTCCTTCCCATAATCACTGTCAACAAGTTTCATGCTTAACGCTGCTTCCTAAGGATGGAACAATTGTTGTGAAATACACTAGACATGATCAAAATGATATGATCTTAATCATATAATTTTCATCATGTCTGGCGTATTTCACAATTGACAATTTTACTATTTTAAGCTGTTTATGTTTTGGATCTTATTTTTTTTAAGCTAATATTGTGAATGATACAGTTGTGCTCATAAGTTTACATACCCTGGCAGAATTTATGATTTCTTGGCCATTTTTCAGAGAAACTTTTCTTTCACTCATGGTTAGAGTTTGGCTGAAGCCATTTATTATCAATCAACTGTGTTTACTCTTTTTAAATCATAATCACAACAGAAACTACCCAAATTACCCTGATCAAAAGTTTACATACCCCAGTTCTTAATACCGTGTATTGCCCCCTTTAGCATCAATGACAGCTTGAAGTCTTTTGTGGTATTTGTGGATGAGGCTCTTTATCTTCTCAGATGGTAAAACTGTCCATTCCTCTTGGCAAAAAGCCTCCAGTTCCTGTAAATTCTTGGACTGTCTTGCATAATTTGCACGTTTTGAGATCTCCCCAGAGTGGCTCAATGATATTGAGGTCAGGAGACTGAGATGGCCACTCCAGAACCTTCACTTTATTCTGCTGTAGCCAATGACAGGTCAACTTGGCCTTGTGTTTTGTATCATTGTCATGTTGGAATGTCCAAAGTACGTCCCATGCACAGCTTCCTGGCTTATGAATGCAAATGTTCCTCCAGTATTTTTGATAACATACTGCATTCATCTTGCCATCAATTTTGACCAAATTTCCTGTGCCTTTGTAGCTCACACATCTCCAAAACAACAGCGATCCACCTCCGTGTTTACTGTAGGAATGGTATACCTTTCATCATAGTCCTTGTTGACTCTACTCCAATTGTACCATTTATGGTTGTGGCCAAAAAGCTCAAGTTTGGTCTCATCACTCCAAATGACTTTGTGCCAGAAGGTTTGAGGCTTGTCTCTGTGCTGTTTGGTGTATTGTAAGCAGGATACTTTGTGGCATTTGCGTAGTAATGGCTTTCTTCTGGCGACTGGACCATGCAGCCCATCTTTCTTCAAGTGCCTCCTTATTGTGCATCTTGAAACAGTCATACCACATGTTTTCAGAGAATCCTGTTTTTTACCTGACGTTATTTGTGGGTTTTTCTTTGCATCCTGAACAATTTGCCTGGCAGTTGTGCCTAAAATTTCAGTTGGTCTACCTGCCTGTGGTTTGGTTTCAACAGAACCCCTAATTTTTCACTTCCTGATTAGAGTTTGAACATTGCAGATTGGCATTCTCAATTCCTTGGATATCTTTTTAGATGCCTTTCCTGTTTTATACAGTTCAACTATCCTTTCCCGCAGATCCTTTGAGAATTCTTTTGCTTTCCCCATGACTCAGAATCCAGAAATGTCAGTGCAGCACTGGATGAAAGATGCAAGGTTCAGGAGTCCAGAAACTCATTGACCTTTTATACACACACACACACACACACTAATTACAAGCAAACTGATCACATGCGAGAATGGTTACCTTTAATAGCCATTCAAACCCCTTTGTGTCAACTTGTGTGCATGTTATCAGGCCAAAATCACCAGGGTATGTAAACTTTTGATCAGGGTAGGAACAGGTAGTTTCCACTTAGAGAGATCGGTCTTTCTAGTGTAGAAAGCCATATAATAGAGAAACAGATTTTAGCAGCCACTACCGCCACCAAAATTCCTGTATAAAGGAGCAGGACAATATCATATATGCCGATCTCACTGTGGCACTTAGGACATGTGGCTTCTACAGTGCGATAGATCACAGAGAGCTTCTGGGGTGAGTAGTATACTTGGTGTAGAAACTTCAGCTGTATATCTCTATCCTTAGCTGAGGTCACAAGAGGAAGGCATTGCTGTATAACCTCTTCCCAGTCATCAGTCAATGCGGGGATGTCCTAATGCCATATCTGACCAAGCTGGGTAACCTTAGAGGTATCAGTTTTAGACAAATGGAGATCGAGGGATGAGATGATTTTATCTACACGATCAGAAATTAAAAACCTCTCCACAGTATGAGAGGCAAGGGTAATAGGAGTAGAACACTGAGCCTGGCAGTGTGGCAGAGTTGAAAAAATCTGATAAACATCCAATTGGGCAGGTGGTACAGTGACTTCAATCTATCAAAAGATGAGCAGGCATTCCACAGACATACTATGCTGTAATGTTTTAATACACCCAAAATAGAGGGGTCAGGTATGGAACGAAAATGAGGGAGGGATGAAAGGGTATACAGGGACCATGTAATAACTGCATCTACTTTCATGATCACCTGTCTCCACACCAGGAGGGAAGAGTTCATTAGAACAGTAACATTAGGATTGGATCAGGGGCCTCTAAATACAAGGTTACTCAGTTTCCAGTAAGAGCCCAACAGTGCAGCCTCCAGGGTAATTGCAGGGTTGGTAGCCATCTGGAAGAACCACCAGCGGACAATAACCAACACTGCAGCCCAAATATATTTCTGGAAGTATGGGAGGGCCAGATCTAAACAGAACGGGAGTTGCAAAATGGTTTTAGCAATTTATGATATCTAAAATAATAATCTACTCAAATAAAGGAAAAAACTATCCGCTGCTAAAGGGATAGGGACTGGGGTGTGTGAAAAAAAGTAAAATTAAACCTTGAATTACCCCAATTCACAGGAGTCAAAGGTAGGGATTTCCATCGCACTTTTGAGTCAGTTGGAGAAGAATAGGGTGGAGGTTGAGAACAAGATAGCTTAAGAGATCACTGTGAACATTAACACCCAGGTATTTAAAGTGTGAGACCCATTTGAGAGGGGCACTAATAGAAGACCAGGGAGAAGAATGTGTTAAAGAGGAGCAACATTGATTTGTTCCAGTTAATATTATTGCCTAATTACCAAAGGTGTCAAAACCCTTGTAAAACCCCCAACCATAATCAACCTCTATCAGCCTTTATTTCCCTTTATGCTTCTATTGGGGTTTTTTTTCTCACTTCATATCACCAAGTGTTTTGAGTGCCATGTCCCTTTTGCAGAGATTTCTCATTACTTCTAGTCCAGGTGGCCCAACAGTAAGTGATGGGTCACCTCACCACTGGGGACATAGACCGAAACATATGACTGTTTCTATTATTCATTCTGATCTAAAACTAGAATTACAAATAGCTGCAGTTGAGCTCTAGAATTTGTAAAAATGTGCCCATTATATTCGTTTAGTGGTAAGTGCCACAGCTGGCAATTAAAGAGATAGCACAGCAAACACCTGTCAGAGCACATCCCGTTTCTTACTGTTTACCTAGAAAGCTGTGTGCAAAGCTGGATATTTATTTGGTCTATCAATGTTTCAGTCCTATAAAGCTCTACGATAAGGAATGACAGCCTGTGACTTTTCTGGAAGCTGTACACGCAGCCACTTGGTGAAAAGCAAAGAGTATTACAATTTGTAATGGTGATTTGGGAGGATGGATAGAAGTTAGCAAAGTTGACCCTTATTGTAAAACCTAATACAAAAAGCTTCAACATTTGTGATAACCTATTGTGGAAGTAGGTTCAGACTGAAAATGCAACTGGATTTTGGCAGTGTCCCAAACTATGGCTTATCTTTATGACAATAGACTAAATGTTCTCACTTCGGCGGCAGACAATTGCTGTTGCCCCAGCAGTGTCTAATAACCACAGGTGCTGCTATTTATGTATTGTATGACTAAAAAGCTGACAGACAAAACAGATGCATAGCGGCTAACACCTGAAACGGTTAGGTCAAGCAATCAAAATGTGTATGCTAATAAAATGATTTACAAATGATTGGGAAAGCAAAAGGCATAATTATAAAGATCGGAGGAAAGGACAGTGTCAGCTTTGTTTCTACCTACTCTGTAGATACTTAAGGTTGATGGCACATTGCTGGCAGCAAAATCGCCATCGTACAACTTCACCTAATAGATGCAATTTCATCCCTTACTAAAATGCTGCAGAATCTCAATCACTACATATGGGGTGACAGTGATTTTCCCTTCCTTTTAGTTCCAGTGACAATGGTCACCAAGACAAAGAGAAGGCACATTTCCTCATGCAGGGACACAGACCAGTAATACTTCAAATACTCTATCCACTACTCTAAATATTCCCTACTCATTTATTAGTTCTGGATAAACATTTTGGCTTTAAATATTATTTACCTGAAATTGCTACCGCCATGTTTTTTAAATTAATCAGACTCTAGTAAAGGTAAACCATGTAATTCATCTTGCTATTCCAAGAAGCTGCATAGAGGCTGTCACTCCATCTAACTTTCTTTAACATATCTCAGATCTCTGGTAGGTGACAGGAAAAAGTATGTGAACCCCTTAGCATTAAAGCAGATCTAAAGCCTAAATATGTTTTACCTTACTGCATTACTTCCACTTTAGGCATCAGTATCCCCCCACCCTCACCCAAATGGCGCTCTCCCTTTTTAACTTACCTGAGCCCCCATTTGATTCAGCGCAGTGCACATCTGCAGCTTTTCTCTCCCCTCACTTTCTGGTCTCACAGGCATTGAATGCGCCAAATGTAAAAGTGGAGCCAGTTAATACCAACTCTTTAAGTGTACAAGTGTCTCGTGTGCATTCTAAAAGTGGCGCAGCATCAGCCAAATTCAAGTATTAGTTCTAGACAGGTATATGATTTTGGAGCATTCTTCACCACGTTTTTTTCAAATTTTTTTATTTAGGAAGTCAAAGGACATGCATCACGGAATCAAACAGTATTGAAGAAACAAAATAGTGTACAGAACAGCATAACACATGATCATGTCTGAAATAAGATCATACAATACAAACAATAAAATGCATATCTAAACCCCCCCTGCTTCACGTATCCCTGGATATAGGCCATATAAAGCAAGACTATGACTTCTCAAAGATGAGATAGAATATCACCGGGGAATAGATTGCTAAACAAGATTATTGCATGGAACTTGCCCAGATCATTTTAGAACCGTATAAAATATGGCGAGCATGAAAATAATAGTGAATCGGAAAGGAAGAACCAGCTAGAAGAGAAAAAAAAATGGAGGTAGTCCTTAGGTTAAAAAAAGAAGAGTAGGGACAAGGGTAAGGAGGTCAGGTGGGGTTGAAGGTTTTCACCACTTTCAGAATGTATAAGAGATACTTTTGCAAAACCTGTCTGCGCCAGTCTTTAGGAAATACAGGGAATGAGCTTAAGCTGATAACGCACAAACAATTCTAATTTCTTGTGTTTTTACTGAACACACCCATTTGAGTTCTGGAGGAAACAGTAAGTGAATCCATAGAAAGCTAATTGGAGTCAGAAGTTTGCACATGGAGCTCAATTAATGAAATGAGTTTGGAAGTGTGGTTTAGAGCTACTTTGGTAAACGACATTCATAATTTTATGATTGTTGTTCATAGGAAGCATCAGTTGATGTGTACCATGTCTCTCAAAAAGGAGCTCTCTGAAGCCATTATCAAAAGTAGATGATCTACACAAGGCTGCAAAGGGATACAAAGAAATCTCAAAGTGTTTAGGCATCCATCAGTTGACAGACAAATTGTCTATAAATGGGAAGTTTTGTACTGAGGATACTCTTCCCAGAAGTGGGTGTTTAGTTAAGACGATTCCCAAGACACAACACAGAATCCTCAATGAGGTAAAGAACAAGTATAAATACCCAAGGTTACCAAAATATACTACAGGATAATGTCAGGGTGGCATTCCGCCAGCTGAAGCTTAGTAGAAGTTGGGTAATGCAGCATGACAACACTAATCATTAAAGTAAATACAACGCAGACTTGCTTTAGAAAAAGAAAATGCCTTTTTTAGAGTGGCCCAGTCAGAGGTCAGACCTTAACTTTATAGAGATGCTGTGGAATGACCTAATGAGAACCGTTCACACCAGACATCCTACAAATGTGTCTGAGCTGAAGCAGTTTTGTGAAAACGAATGGTCAGAAATTACTCCTGAACTTTGTGAGGTCTGATCAAGTGCTTGCTTGAAGTCAATGCTGCGAAAGGAGGTTTGACCAGCTATTAACGCCAAGGGTTCACCTATTTTTTCCTTCAACACTGTGAATGTTTAATGGGTGTGTGCAATACACCATAAATTCAAATTGTTTGTGTTATCAGCTTAAAATGCTTTGTAAAAGCAGGTGTTTTTTTTTTATCTTAATGCATTGCATTGTGTTGCAGCCTCCCCAGCACCCCCTAATACTTACCTGAGCCCACTCTGTGTGCAGCGATGTCCACGAGTCCCTTACTCTCCTACCTGATTGACCGAGACACAGCAGCGGCGCCATTGCCTCCCGCAGCTGTCGAAGTCAGTTAGTCAATCAAGAGAGAGCGGGGGGCGGGGACAAACTGCAGCTCCATGTTTGAATGGATACACAGAGCTGCAGCTCGACTCAGGTGCCCCCATAGCAATCTGCTTGCTGTGGGGGCACTCGACAAGAGGGAGGGGCCAGGAGCAGCGAAGAGGGACCAGAGAAGAGGAGGATCCAGGCTGCATTGTGCAAAACCACTGCAACAGAGCAGGTAAGTATAGCATGTTTGTTATTTTTATAAAAAAAAAAAGAAAAAAAGAGAGAGACTTTACAATCACTTTAAGCACATTGTGTTTGTCTATTATTGTGAATTAGATGAGAATCAGCAAAATTATGAATTCAAAAGAGCAGTGCTTCCACCATTACTGGTAATTAATCAAACGGTGACATGTAACTGTCCAGTAATAAAAATAATAAATGTAAACATAGATGTCATAAAAATGGATAAATCCAACCAAATGTATAGGTCACATAAAATATATCCATAAGGTGCCTCGCAGTAGTGTTTGGATATGGAGTGCTAAAAACACAGAAAGCGCTGCATAAATTGACTGCGTTATATATAATTCCAAATCAAAATTTTAGTATCAAATTACTACAGAAAATCAGTTAAAGGGGTTGTAAAGACATCTTTTTGTAATATAACAAACACGTTACATTTACTTGCTATGTGCAATAGTTTTGCACAGAACAGCCTCTATCATCCTCTTCTGCGGTCTGGGCTCCTTCCCCCTGTCAAGTGCCCCCATAGCAAGCCGCTTGCTATGGGGGAACTCGTGGGTGATTGCTTCCAAGCCCAGCTCTGTGTCCAGTGTGACAGTGTGGGAGCTAAAGGAAACGTGTGACTAGGCCTGTCTTCTCAGTTTGCTTCCCCTGATAAACACAGGATTTTCATGCTAGGAAAGATTTTTCATACTTGAACCTTAACATGTATAGATAATTCTGAAAGCAATATGATTGCATAAATCAGCATGCAGTCATTTTCAGTGTGTGGCTGTAAGCCTGACCACTACCCATTGGATCCTTAGTAATGTGGTGACTCTTTGGATGAATTTATGAACAGAGACAAATATCATAATGAAGAGAGCTGAAGAACCCTAAAGCTATTATACAAAGAATAGAAGGTTTAATGAATTTTAGACAAATTCTAAAACCAATTTCCTGCAGATTCTTCAATACACTAAATAATCATAAATCATACCACTATTGTGATGATCCATCAAATACTGTGGATTTCAGCTGAAAGATGGTAAAACAGAATTTCTACCTTAAGTAGCACCAGCGGATCTTGCAGTGGTACATTTTGTACAGAAGGAGGATTGTTTTCTATAGTTAGAATAAGACAGGTGTGTAGTATTTTGCTGAATTTCACTATTATTGTTTACAGTACGAATTTCCAACTTGTGTAATATCATATCACTACTTTCCAGAAACACCTGCCCACATTTGCCAGTGAGTGTACTGTGTCCAATGGTGGTCACAAATTATGCTGCATAAAAGATAGCTCTCTTCATTATGATATTTGCCTTTGTGATCTACTGTGGGTGATGATACATGGTTAACCCCAAAATAGATCCCAAACCCAGTGGACAAAAAAAAAAAAAACAGTATTACAAGGGAATGCAGGCATCAGGAGGGCGTTGCGCCCAGAATGCAGGCATCAGGAGGGCGTTGCGCTCATAGTGCAGGGATTGGGGGGGGGGGTTGTGTGAAGTGTGGTAGAGAACACTGCTATGGGGGTGGTCCTGCCCCCTTCACATCAACCCCCCCCCACACACAGTAGTGTCCTCTCCCCCCTCCCATAGCATCCTACCTGTGCACACAAGAGACAGAGAAGCAGCACATTTCTGTACAGGGGGTGGGGAAGAAGCTAGCAGAGTGACTTTTAAAATCAACAAGCTGGTGATTGGTTGCTTAGGATCTAGCAACCAATCGCCCACAGGTTAACTTGAAAGTAAACTTGGCCAGCTCCTCCCCTGCCCTCCGTCCTGGGCTGTTCACAGCGCCGGAGGCTGGGGGGGGGAACAACAGATGGTGCCGCTGACGACGGAAAGAGAAGGACCAGCAGCAGGGGGGTTGGTGGCGCAGACCCGTTGCCGGTCTACCCGTGATCAACAGGTAGTCCGCGGTCGACGGGTTGCCGAACCCGGCCTTAGAGAAACAAGGGCGTGTACAGAGGGAGAAATGGGTGCGACACTTTGTACAAAGACCTTAACCAAGGAGTAAAAACTGAAGGGTCCCTGAAAACTGGCAAAGGGTGTGATTTGCCCTTTGATGGTTCTCAAAGTCAGATGTGAATCCAAACCCAACTGAGGCACAGGATATATTGCCCTGAGTAATTCCTTTGGTGAAATATTCTTGGCACAAACCAAGTAAAATAGGACTGCCAGGTAGGATAGTAGATTTTGTGGGAAGTCCATTTCCTATTCTTTAGGATGGTAGGGCTGACAATGCGACAGGCTCCCGTGTCCTGGGAACTAGGCTTTTACAGCAAAGCTATTAAAGCCAGCAACTAAGATGCAGAATGGTGTACTGGCCCCTAGGACAGGGGATCTGGACCATCCGGGATAGCCTACAGAGAGTCTGCCAGGAGCCCGAGTATATCCGAGTACCACATTCTGCAAATTTAGTGTGATGAGAATCTACAGAATGCCCTCCATTCCAATCCCGCAGAGCTGACAAAGAATTTGGATTGGCAAATAGATCAGGATGCAACGATCCCATTGCATCAACAGCGCATCCACTGTGAATCTCCAAGACTCCCAGGACCAGACAACAAAGCTGTCCAGATTGTTGTTGAATCTAGACACCAGAAGATCCACATCCGGTGTCCCCCACCTACAGTGAAGGGCTTGAAACACAGCCCATAACCCCAGGACCAGAAACTGACGACTAAAAGTCTGCCTGCCAATTCACGCCCAAGATGTAGACAGACAGAACATGCAGTTCTGAACAAGAGAGAATCAAGTGCGCTTCCTTTTGTGCAGCACAACTTCTGGTGCTTCCTTGATGGTTAATGTAGGGATGTTGTGCAAGTGGATCCTTATTGGGTGCCCTCGCAGCACAGGGAACAAGAGTTAAAGAAAAAAACAAAATCACTTTGAGCTCTAGAAGTCATGCTTCCTCTGGCGACCAAGTTCCCTGCAACAAGAGGGCATCCAGGACTACAGTGAGGGGAAAAATAGGATTTTTATAACAGCTTACCTGTAAATCCTTTTCTTCAAGTACATCACAGGACACAGGGCCACAGTATTTACTGATGGGTTATATAGGCACCACTAGGTGATGGACACTGGCACACCCTAGACAGGAAGTTTAGCCCCCTATATAACCCCTCCCCTTACTGGGAGTACCTCAGTTTTGTAGCAAAGAAATATATGTGTATTAGAAGAGGGGAGGGACCTCTGTGTCCCGTGATGTACTCAAAGAAAAGGATTTTACAGGTAAGCGGTTATAAAAATCCTATTTTTTCTTTTTCGTACATCACGGGACACAGAGCCACAGTATTTACTGATGGGATGTCCCAGAGCAATGCTATCTGAGGGGAAGGAGACAACAAAAGTAGGGTGTAATCAGACCGGAGGACCTTGTACCGCTGCCTGCAGCACACTGTGCCCAAAGGCGATATCCTCATGTCTTCTCACATCCACCAGATAGAATCTGGTGAATATATGGAATGAAGACCAAGTTGCGGCCTTGCAGATTTGAGCCATGGAGGCTTGGTGATGCACTGCCCATGAAGCACCAACAGCCCTTGTGAAGTGCGCTTTGAAAAGGTGGAACATTCCTCTTCAAACCATAAGCTTGAACAATTACCTGTCGAATCCACTTAGCAATGGTAGATTTCAACACTGCCTGTCCTTTTTTAGGACCTTCAGGCAACACAAACAAAACATCCGTTTGGCGAATCCGAGCAGTCGCTTTCATATAGGTTTTGACCGTTCTCACTACATCCAGAGAATGTAGTGACTTTTCTTCCGTAGAACAGGGATCTGGAAAAAAATGAAGGCAGAACAATATCCTGGGAAAGTTTGTAGCAGCGCTAAAAAAAAAATATATTGCTATAATAGACTACATCAGTGGTAATTGACAACAATACTTCAATATAAACTGTAGTGATGACAATACTATTATTTTAAGGTTCATTAAATGTGTTGAGTTATATAAAGATGAAAACGTCCTTCATATATACTGATTGTGCTCAAATTCCATAACTAAAGTGTGGGTAAAGCTTCTTAAAAATTGATTGAATAAATCCTCCACCGCAACCACAGTGATAAAACCACACAGAATGCACGCTTACCCTAAGGCAAGCTCTGTAAGCCTGCGACCTATTACCCGGCCAGGGCCTTTATCCAGGGGAGATTCAGGGAAAATGATGTCCCAGCAAATCCTGCAGAAGTGGTCAGCATACAGCACAGGTCACCCCAATCCCGGATTCAAACAGGTAGCCAAATATGTCCCCAGATGTCATTATATGACGAAAACGTGCGTCGGGAGGAGCTGACGTCTTCGCGTGTGCTGTCCGAGGAACAGGTGTTCGTTTTTATACTTCCTGGATATTGTAAGTGTTATTTTATATTCTTAATAAAACAATGGTTTGTCAGTATTACGCTATGGTGAACCTTTTTATCCTGGGGAACATCTGAACGCCATCCATATTTGGCTACCTGTTTGAATCCGGTATTGGGGTGACCTGTGCTGTATGCTAACCACTTCCATAGGATTCGCTGGGACATCGTTTTCCCTGAATCTCCCCCGGATAAAGGCCCTGGCCGGGTAATAGGTCGCATGCTTACAGAGCTTGCCTTAGGGTAAGCGTGCATTCTGTGTGGTGTTATCACTGTGGTTGCGGTGGAGGATTTATTCTATCAAATTTAAAGAAGCTTTACCCACACTTTGGTTATGGAATTTGAGCACAATCAGTATATATGAAGGACGTTTTCATCTTTATATAACTCAACACATTTAATGAACCTAATAATAGTATTGTCATCACTACAGTTTATATTGAAGTACTGTTGTCAATTACCACTGGTGTAGTCTATTATAGCAATATATTGTTTTTTTTCTAGCGCTGCTACAAACTTTCCCATTTATCTATGTGTGTATCCCACTTTAAGAAATGGGTGAGACCTCGTGAGCTGCCAAAAAACTATAAACTACCATGGACTAAAAACTAAAAAAGCTGCCTGCACTTCCCCACAATGTGAAAAAATAAATGTATATAAAATGTGCCACGCTACTCCTAACCAACAATCAATACAACCTATGCTGTAAAGTAATCTGGATGATATGTGTATCATAAAACAGTGAATTACAAAATAATCCAATCATAATATAAAGTGCTCATGCTCTGTGAATCATACACAATCCATAATGATATAAAAATAATCAACACAGTCCATATAAAGTGATAAGGTGTCTTCATGCAATGGGCACTCCTCCCCCTTCAGTTATACCTTCACCTTAAGGGCTTAGAAAATAAGCCTAAAGATGTTTTATGCCACATAGGAAGAATAATAGAGGCATACAATAGTGTGATACCGTCTAGGAAATGTTAATCTTAATCTTAAAAACGCTCAAAGTACATACAACTCACATTTGCATAGTAACAGAATGCTTGTAAAGTGCTGTAATGCTCTGGTGGTGGTGGTGGGGGGATAGGGTCACCTGAATCCCGCATCTGCAGCCCCGGTTTCTCAGCGTTCAATCTATCCTGTGCCTCCACTCCAGACCACTTCCTGCTTCCCACACGTCAGACAATCAGGATCCTCCTACCGGTTTCGTCACAGATCTCGTGACTTCCTCTGGGATTACTCTTACTTTACAAGCATTCTGTTACTATGTAAATGTGAGTTGTATGTACTTTGAGAGTTTTTTAAGACTAAACATTTCCTAGACGGTATCACACTATTGTATGCCTCTATTATTCTTCCTATGTGGCATATGCGAGGAGGTTTATTGGAAGTGACCAGGAGAAAACTGGTATCCTCTTAAAGCTGGGCTATTATCAGGAGCAGGAGGTGACCAGTGAGGAGTACCAGCACACAGCAGCCAGTATACTTATAGGAGATATAAGGATGGTCCAGGATATCTGCTGAAAACATCTTTAGGCTTATTTTCTAAGCCCTTAAGGTGAGGGTATAACTGAAGGGGGAGGAGTGCACATTGCATGAAGACACCTTATCACTTTATATGGACTGTGTTGATTATTTTTATATCATTATGGATTGTGTGTGATTCACGGAGCATGAGCACTTTATATTATGATTGGATTATTTTGTAATTCACTGTTTTATGATACACATATCATCCAGTTTACTTTACAGCATAGGTTGTATTGATTGTTGGTTAGGTGTATCCCACTTTAGCAGCTGCTTTTAGTTTTCTATTCTTATTATTTTAAGAATTTTTTTTGCCTAACACATTTGGTTTATAGCGCGGTATTTTTTTACTTATAGAACAATATCCTGGTTTAGATGAAAACCTGAAACCACCTTCGTTAGAAAGCTAGGATGAGGACGCAATACTACTCTATCTTTGTGCATGATTAAACATGGCTCTTTACAAGAAAGAGCCGCCAATTCTGATACCCTTCTTGCAGAAGAAATGGCTACCAGAAAAATTAGCTTCCTTGTCAAAAGGACCAAAAGGAATGTGTCGTATCGGCTCAAAAGGCTGTTTCTGTAACGCCGACAGAACTAAATTCAAGTCCCAGGGGTGCAGGGGGGGCTCTAACCGGTGGATTAATCCGCGTTACCCCCTGTATAAAGCTTCGGACCAAAGAATGCGAAGCAAGTGGATGTTGAAATAATACAGACAAGGCCGAGACCTGGCCCTTGATAGTACTCAAGGACAGCTTCATCTCTAACCCCATTTGCAGAAAAGCAAGGATTGTCCCTATGACATACTTTCTGGGATGCCAACCCCTAGATTCACACCAGGAGACATATGCCTTCCAGACTTTAAAATAAATACTCTGGAAGGTGGCTTCCTTGCATTAATCAAGGTCGAAATTATTGGGCCTGAAAGCCCACGACTCTTCAGTATGTGGGTTTCAATAGCCAAACCGTTAAATTTAGCGTAAGGTAGGATGGAACACTGGCTCCTGCGATAGCAGGTCTGGACGTGGTGGTAGGTTCCATGGGGACCCTACCGCCATCTTCATTACTTCTGCATACCAAGATCTTCTGGGCCACGCCGCTGGGGCCACTAGAAGCACCAACTTCTTTTCCTGCTTGATCCTGCGAAGAAGTCGTGGTAGCAGCAGAATAGGAGGGAATGCATAAATCAGTGAGAACTGATGCCACGGAGTCACCAACGCATCTGCCCCACATGCAAGTGGATCCCTTGTTCTTGACAAAGTTGTCCGTCTTGTTGTAGAACCTGGACACAAACAGATCTACATCCGGGATCCCCCATCTTTGACATATGCCCAGGAAGATGTCGGGGTGAAGAGACCATTCCCTTTGGAACAACTGCTGGCGACTTAAAGCGGTTGTATACCCGCTGAAATTTTTTTTTTTTGTTACCCCTGTAAAGCAAAAGGCATAATGAGCTAGTATGCACCGCATACTAGCTCATTATGAAATACTTACCTTAGAACGAGGCGTCGGTATCTTACCTGGTCCACGCCGAGGGAGCTGTCATGTTGCCTCGGCGTGTCTTCCGGGTATCGCGGTTCCAGCGCTGTAAGTGACTGGAGCCGCGATGTCATCACTCCCGCGCATGCGCGCGGGAGATTTCTTACCTGGCAAGGTCCGGCAGTTGCCGGGCCTTCAGCCGAGAATCCCCTGTGTGCATGCGCCGCTGCAGTCAGCGGCTCATAGCAAGGGGAATATCTCCTAAACCGTACAGGTTTAGGAGATATTTTTTTTTACCTACAGGTAAGCCTTATTATAGGCTTACCTGTAGGTAAAAGTTAAAAAAAAAGACTATACAACCACTTTAAGTAGTCCGCCTTCCAGTTCTCTACCCCAGATTGCTGATATGCATGGCACATGTTTTTCTGCCCAGATTAGGAACTGGTTTACCTCTCCCTGGGCTGCACGACTCCTTGTGCCGCCTTAGTGATTGATATAAGCCACTGCTGTGGCATTGTCGGATTGGATCCTGACAGGACAACCCTGCAACCTGAATGTCCAGGCCTTTAGGGCTAGGTACGCCGCACAAATCTCTAGAATGTTGATGGGTAAGGTCCTCTCGGTTTTGGACCATCTCCCTTGGACAGTCGTCTCTTCCAGAACCGCTTCCCAACCCGAAAGGCTGGCATCTGTTGTTACCACCTTCCAGGTAACTGGTAAAAAGGATTTCCCTTTCTGCAGATTCTCGGGTACCAACCACCAACTGAGGCTCTGACACACTATTGGTGACAAGCGCATCGGAAAATCTAGTGCCTGGACTTTCTTGTTCCAGGCAGACAGGATACTGTTTTGCAGCAGTCTCAAAAGAAACTGAGCATAGGGAACCACTTAGAATGAAGCCACCATCTTTCCCAACAACCTCATACAAAGGCAAACAGAAGGACCCCTCTTTGCCCTGACCACCTGAACCAGCTCCTTTATGGCACTTTTTGCCTGGGTCTTCTGGATTGTATCTATGACCAGACCCAAGTACTCTAGTCTTCTTAGTGGTTTTAAAGAAGACTTCTCTAAATTGAGGACCCAACCTAGGTATTCCAGGTAGTTGACCGTGGTGACCAAACTTTAGTCTAAGCGAGCTACCGACCGGTCTATTAAGAGCAGGTTGTCCAGGTACGCTATAACCGTTATACCCTGGGCCCTTAATCTGGCCAGAGGAGGAGCCAGGACCTTTGTGAACACCCGAGGTGTAGTAGCTAGACCAAAAGGCAGCGATACAAACTGAAAATCACTTCGAAATGCAGATATTTCTGATGAGCGGGGAAAATAGGTACATGCAGGTATGCATCCTTGATGTCTATTGATGCCAGAAGTTCTCCTCCTTGCAGGATGGAGACTACTGATGGATTGATTCCATGTGAAAAGATCAAATTTTTAGGAACAGGTTTAGATCTTTGAGATCTAGGATGGGTCCGACATCTCCATTTGGTTTTGGCACCGTGAAAAGGTTAGAATAAAACCCCAATCCCTGCCTCTTGCATGGGAAACTTTTTGACAAAAGTCGCTCCAACGCTTGAAAGAGAGACTTCTTTTTCTCTGGGTCCTTGGAAATCTGATCTGAGGAAACGAGGAGACGGGAATTCTCTAGAACTCTAGTTTGTAACCTAGAGTTATTGTGGAGACCACCCATCTGTCCTGAAAATTCTTCTGCCAGACCCTTGAGAACTGTAGCAGTCTTCCCCCCTTCATAAAAAGGCTTTAGTGTTCTGTCTTGTAGATTTCCTCCCCCAGGACTTCTTTCTTTCTGGGGTTGACTCTGAGTTTTACCCCTTGAGCCCGATGGTGGAGGGCTTCACAACTGCCTGGAGGCTGATGCCCCGACACTGGAGAAAGAGCTCGTTTAAATGAGGGACGTTTACTCCTTTTCTTAACTGGCAAAAGGGTACTTTACCCACTTGAGATTTTTTGGATATAATTGTCCAAATCCTCCCCAAACAGCCTTGCACAAAGGAAGGGAAAACCAGCCAGGTTTACATGGCGCTTCGGCTGACCAACTTTTCAACCATAAGATTCTACACATATGCACCAACCCAAGCGTAAGGCGAGAGGTCTGAACGATAGAATCTCTGATTGCGTCAACTGCAAAACACAAAGCCGCCGGCAGGTTGGCTACCTGCCGGGCCTGCTGTTCAGGGAAAACCTTGAGTACCTGCTTCAAATGGTCTCTCAAGGATTGACATACCCCAATTGCCGCCACTGCAGGTTGAGCTACTGACCCTGCCAAGGAAAAAATGTTTTTTAAGAGGAAATCCAATTTTTTATCGGTTGCATCCCTAAGCATTTGAGCGTTGTCAACAGGACAAGTCAGACTTTTATTCACAGAGGATATAGCGGCGTCAATTTCCGGTATACCCCACGACTTTGTGAATTTTACCTCCATAGGATAAAGTGTTGAAAACTTTTTAGGAGGGAAAAATGTTTATCTGGGTGATCCCTGTCATGAAGATCCTGCCATTAACCGGCGTCCCAGGCGCACGGGAACCCGGCCACGGGTCCCATTGCGCATGCGCGCGCGTTCACAGGTGCGGTCACGCACGGGCACGCGCACTTCCGCTGGTGTCAGGCGGGCTATTTAAACCTGCCTGTCACACTCCATCCCCGCTGTCTGCTCTACAGCGTTCTGTGAGTGTTACCTGATCTGATCTGTGTTTCCTGTTATCTGACCCGGCTTCCTGTTGGACGATCCTGCTATCTGCCTGCACCAGACCCTCTTGGCTTGCCTGACCATCCCTCTGCATTACCCCTGGTACCTCTGCTGTCCGAACGTTACTGACCACCGGCTTGTTGACCCTCCGCTGTGTTCATCAGCTTCCAGTCTGCTATTACCTGTTGTTGTTCCTGGTTCCAGTCCAGCTTCCAGTTTGCTATTACCTGCTGTTGTTCCTGGTTCCAGTCCAGCGTTCCAGGCTACCTTCTGCTGTGTTCCAGCCCAGCGTTCCAGGCTACCTCCTGCTGTGTTCCAGTCCAGCGTTCCAGGCTATCTTCTGCTGTTGTTCCAGTCCAGCGTTCCAGTCTATTACCTGCTGTTGTTCCTGGTTCCAGTCCAGCGTTCCAGGCTACCTTCTGCTGTGTTCCAGTCCAGCGTTCCAGGCTACCTTCTGCTGTGTTCCAGTCTATTACCTGCTGTTGTTCCTAGTTCCAGTCCAGTGTTCCAGGCTATCTTCTGCTGTTGTTCCAGTCCAGCTTCCAGTCTGCTATTACCTGCTGTTGTTCCTGGTTCCAGTCCTGCATTCCAGTCTCTGTCCTCAGTCTACTCCTCAGACTACTGACTCCAGAGGGTGCCACCACTACTGGACTTTCAGCAACTGTTGATCCTGCCAGGCACCCATACCACTCTTCACTCCTGGCCCTCTGTCTCCATTCCAGGGGAACGGGAGTGGGAGCTGTAAGGGAGGTCTTTTCCTGCACTTCAGGCTCACAACCTACCAGGTACGTGACAGTAGCAGACAGCCATGTCTGAGCCTGAGCAGGGAACGTCTCCCATGGAGGAACTCTGTGCACACCTGGCAGGATTGACTGAAGCAGTCAAAAATCTGCAACAAGGATACACCAGACTGGAGGAACGAGTGTTAACCCTGTCTAACCCCATTGGGGCCCAGGGAGCTTCCCCTGCTCCTGCTCCTTCAGTTGGGCCTTCCTCAACGGTGGTGATGCTTCCTCCGGAACCTAAGGTTCCCACACCTGAACGTTTCTTTGGAAATCGCCATAAGTTCAGAGCCTTCCGCAACTCCTGCGAACTATTTTTTGCTCTTCAGCCACGTACCTTTTCCCTGGAGGCTACAAAGGTGGGCTACGTAATTTCTCTACTCTCTGGTGACCCCCAAACCTGGGCCCATCGCCTCTTAGAGCGAAAGGACATATCCCTGACCAACCTCTCCACTTTCTTTGACGCACTAGGCCAGTTATATGATGACCCCCAGCTATCTGTAACTGCAGAGGCGGCCCTACACACCCTTCAACAAGGTCGCAGAGCAGCAGAGGATTATGTGGCTGAATTCAGGAAGTGGCGTGCGGACACTAACTGGAACGATGCGGCTCTCCGTTATCAATTCCGGTTGGGACTTTCTGATCCTCTGAAGGATGAACTGTCCAGGGTGGGTACACCACAGACTTTAAATGCTTTAATCGATTTAGCTATCCAGATCGATCGACGCCTACGAGAGCGCAGGTCTGAGAAAGCTATGGGGTTTTCTCGTCCAACTTGGGTTACCCCTAAGATTCCTCATCACCCATCATCAACACCACCTACCTCCACGCTTAACTTACCTGAGCCAATGCAATTAGGAGTCCTGCGGCCTTCACTCACCCCAGAGGAACGACAACGTCGTCCAGCAAATAACTTGTGCCTGTATTGTGGGGAACCCAGGCACTATGTCAGGAACTGTCCCCTCAAACTCCGTAAGTGTTTATCCCTATCTACTGACTATGTGACACCTCCGGTTAAAATTTCCACTCACCTTGCTCTTCCTCTTCTGCTACAGCTTCCAGGGAGGGATCTACAAATCACCGCCATTATTGACTCAGGAGCTTGCAGCTGTTTCATGGATTCTCGTTTTGCTATCCAACACCAAATACCTTTGTCACCTAAAGCCCATGGACTCTCTATCCATCTAGCTGATGGGACCGCTATCAAGTCTGGGCCTGTCACCCAAGAGACTATGCCAATACCAGTTTTCATTTCCAACGTCCATCAGGAACAGCTGCGCCTGGACATTATCGCTTCACCCTTGTTCCCCATAATACTTGGCATGCCATGGTTACAGGCCCATAATCCAGACATAAATTGGACCACGGGTGAGGTGACCTTTCCCTCTTCTTACTGTCAACAGTTTTGCAGAACCCAGAACATCCAGGAGAACTCTACTCTGTTATGCCTAGATACAGATCCTAGTCTACTTCAATCCATTCCTTCCGCCTATCATGATTTCCTGGACGTATTTAGTAAACAGAGGGCAGAGGTGTTACCCCCTCACCGGGCCTATGACTGTCCCATTGAGTTACTTCCTGGTGCTGAAATTCCTTTTGGAAGAATATTTCCCCTGACTGAGGTGGAGCAAGGGGCATTGAAGGAATACATTGACGAAAACCTCAAAAGAGGTTTCATTCGTCCATCCACGTCCCCCGCAGGTGCTGGCATCTTCTTCGTGCAGAAAAAAGATAAAACCCTCAGACCGTGTGTGGATTACCGCGAACTAAACAAAATTACTGTGAAGAATCGGTACCCTCTCCCCTTAGTACCAGAGTTGTTTCAGAGACTGGGGACGGCTACCATATTCACCAAACTTGATCTCCGCGGGGCCTACAATCTAGTTCGTATTAGGGATGGAGACGAATGGAAGACCGCTTTTCGTACCCGTTATGGACATTTTGAGTACCTTGTGATGCCTTTCGGCCTGTGTAATGCCCCTGCTACATTTCAATACTTTATTAATGATGTGTTACGTGACTTTCTAGACCTGTTTGTCATCGTCTATTTAGACGACATATTAATTTTCTCTTGTTCCCTTGAATCCCATCGCAGGCACGTCAAAAGTGTATTGGGCCGACTTCGACAACACGGTCTATATGCAAAGGCTGAAAAATGTGAATTCGAACAGGAAAGTATTCCATTTTTAGGGTTAGTCATTTCCAGTAAGGGCATTAAGATGGACCCCCAGAAGGTCACGGCTGTACTAGATTGGCCAGTCCCGACTGATAAAAAAGGAATCCAGCGATTCGTTGGATTCGCTAATTTTTACCTCAAATTTATTAAGGGGTTCTCAGCCATCATTGCACCCATCACACAACTTACCAAACAGGGTACACGTTTCCATTGGTCGGCCGAGGCTCAAAAGGCTTTTGAGACTCTCAAGGGCCTTTTCACCTCCGCCTCTGTACTTAAGCATCCAGATTCCTCTCTGCCATTTATTCTAGAAGTGGATGCATCTGAAATTGCTGTAGGAGCAGTATTGTCCCAAAGACAGGGAACCAAGGCCTTGCTGCACCCTGTGGACTTCTTTTCTCGTAAATTATCCACGGCAGAGAGAAATTATGATGTGGGTGACAGAGAGTTGCTGGCAATCAAGTCAGCATTAGAGGAGTGGCGCTATCTGTTGGAGGGTGCCGCTCATCCAGTTTTAATCTTTACTGATCATAAGAACCTGAAGTATTTGAGGTCTGCAAAGAGGTTGAAACCACGTCAGGCCAGGTGGGCTCTCTTTTTCTCCAGGTTCTCCTTCCATGTCACTTACCGTCTTGGCTCCAAGAATACCAAACCTGACGCTCTGTCTAGAATGTTTCACAAACCTCAAGAGATTTCCGCTCCAGACACCATTTTGTCTCCGGGGAACTTTCTTCTACTTCAGGGAGACCTGCTTTCCCAGATTAAGCAGGCCTCCGCGGGAATAGAATCTTCCATGAAGACAGAGCTCCAGGTTAAAGATGGGTTATTGTGGCATGAAGGTAGGATCTTTATACCTGAAACACTACGAGTTCCTGTACTAGAGCTTTGTCACGATCATGCGCTGGCTGGGCATTTCGGTGTGGCTAAGATCACTGATTTGGTTCAGCGCACCTTCTGGTGGCCTCAGCTGCGCAAAGATTGTAAAGCATTTGTAGAGTCCTGTACCACCTGCCTTAGGAACAAAGGGCACAAAACAAAGGCATGGGGTCTACTAAAACCCTTGCCTGTCCCAGATAGACCCTGGAAAATGCTCTCTATAGATTTTATTGTAGAATTACCCCCGGCCGGGGGCTTCACTTCAATATTTGTCATAGTGGACCGGTTGTCGAAGATGGCGCACTTTGTCCCAATGAAGGGTACCCCTTCTGCTATAGAAACAGCACAAGCATTCATTAAAGAGGTCGTCAGGCTCCATGGGGTACCAGTTAATATTGTTTCAGATCGAGGGGTACAATTTACCTCTCGATTCTGGAGGGCTCTGTGTAAAACTTTGGACATTGAACTCTCATTTTCATCAGCTTATCACCCCCAGACTAATGGGCAAACAGAAAGAACAAACCAGACCCTTGAACAATATTTGCGCTGTTTTTCTTCCTTTGCCCAAGATAATTGGATTGCTGTTTTACCATTGGCCGAATTCGCTTATAACAATTCGATTCATTCTGCTATCAAGCAAACTCAGTTTTTTGCGAATTATGGTTTCCACCCCTCATTTTTACCAAATTCTCTTCCAGAATGCACAGTACCCGCAGTCCAGGAGAAATTGGATTTCTTTACCTCTAACAACCAAGTTTTACAGGACACCATGACCAGAACTCAGAAATACAACAAAGCAACCTTCGATAAGAGGCGAGCTCTTACTTGCACCTGGGGATCAGGTATGGTTGTCCACCATAAACCTCAGGATGGCCTGCCCTTCCAAGAAATTGGGTCCCAAATTTCTTGGACCTTTCCCTGTTAAACGGAGAATTAATGAAGTTGCATATGAACTTGAACTCCCGGATTCACTAAAGGTACATCCAGTTTTTCACGTGTCCTCGCTTAAACCATCTATTACCAACCCATTTCCAGGTCGAAGTACGGATCCTCCTGATCCAATCCTGGTAGATGGGGAAGAGGAATTCGAGGTGGAGGCTATCATGGATCACAGGAAAAGAGGTAACCAAAATCAATTCTTAATAAAATGGAAGGGGTTTGGCCCAGAGGAGAATTCTTGGGAACCAGAGGATAATATTCATGCTGAAGACCTGTTACGAGCCTTTAAAACAGCTCATCCAGAGAAATTTTTCCAAAGGGGCATCCGGAGGCTGCCCCTTGGGGGGGGGCAATGTCATGAAGATCCTGCCAGTAACCGGCGTCCCAGGCGCACGGGAACCCGGCCACGGGTCCCATTGCGCATGCGCGCAGTCACGCACGGGCGCGCGCACTTCCGCTGGTGTCAGACGGGCTATTTTAACCTGCCTGTCACACTCCATCCCCGCTGTCTGCTCTACAGCGTTCTGTGAGTGTTACCTGATCTGATCTGTGTTTCCTGTTATCTGACCCGGCTTCCTGTTTGACGATCCTGCTATCTGCCTGCACCAGACCCTCTTGGCTTGCCTGACCATCCCTCTGCATTACCCCTGGTACCTCTGCTGTCCGAACGTTACTGACCACCGGCTTGTTGACCCTCCGCTGTGTTCATCAGCTTCCAGTCTGCTATTACCTGCTGTTCCTGGTTCCAGTCCAGCTTCCAGTCTGCTATTACCTGCTGTTCCTGGTTCCAGTCCAGCTTCCAGTTTGCTATTACCTGCTGTTGTTCCTGGTTCCAGTCCAGCGTTCCAGGCTACCTCCTGCTGTGTTCCAGTCCAGCGTTCCAGGCTACCTCCTGCTGTGTTCCAGTCCAGCGTTCCAGGCTACCTCCTGCTGTGTTCCAGTCCAGCGTTCCAGGCTACCTCCTGCTGTGTTCCAGTCCAGCGTTCCAGGCTACCTCCTGCTGTGTTCCAGTCCAGCGTTCCAGGCTACCTCCTGCTGTGTTCCAGGCTATCTTCTGCTGTTGTTCCAGTCCAGCGTTCCAGTCTATTACCTGCTGTTGTTCCTGGTTCCAGTCCAGCGTTCCAGGCTACCTTCTGCTGTGTTCCAGTCCAGCGTTCCAGGCTACCTTCTGCTGTGTTCCAGTCCAGCGTTCCAGGCTACCTTCTGCTGTGTTCCAGTCCAGCGTTCCAGTCTATTACCTGCTGTTGTTCCTGGTTCCAGTCCAGTGTTCCAGGCTATCTTCTGCTGTTGTTCCAGTCCAGCTTCCAGTCTGCTATTACCTGCTGTTGTTCCTGGTTCCAGTCCTGCATTCCAGTCTCTGTCCTCAGTCTACTCCTCAGACTACTGACTCCAGAGGGTGCCACCACTACTGGACTTTCAGCAACTGTTGATCCTGCCAGGCACCCATACCACTCTTCACTCCTGGCCCTCTGTCTCCATTCCAGGGGAACGGGAGCTGTAAGGGAGGTCTTTTCCTGCACTTCAGGCTCACAACCTACCAGGTACGTGACAATCCCACTCAGAATAAATAAGCTTTTCCAGCAAGAAATGAACAGGAAAAGCATGCGCAGTTTGAGGAGGCTTCAGTGAACCCAAACAAGACTTTGGTTTTTCAACCGACTCAGTTACGGATAACTGAAATGTGGAGCGGACTATTCCAGCAAGAGATTGCACCAGCAATTTCTCATCCTGTGAAACTGAAGAGGGTCCTTCCCCACTTGATTCCTCAGAAGAGGAGTCACCGGACCCCTGAGGGGTATTTGTCTCCCCTTTCCCAGAGTTTCTCTGTTCGAGGGTCCTGAGTGGTAGACGGAGACCTAATGTGTTTTCTTCCACTTTGTGAAGATGTGATTAAGGCCATTAATCTTTCCTCTAATCCACTTATGGTTGAGGAAAAAACCTCCTGAGTAATATATACAGGGGCTGAAATGTCAGAAGCAGTTGCAGCCCCTGACCCCGACGGCTCACTCTGACCAGCCTCGCTAGGTCCTTCAGGGGGAGATGGTGCTGCAGAGGGGGGTCCTCGGAGCCTGAGGGAGATCCCTTTGAGCCCCTATTTCTTGGGGTATTTGTACCTCCCCTTCTGCCCATAGTGCCAAGCACAAATGCAGAGGTACTACCATAAATTCACCTACTGCTGAGCAAAATAGTCCAGCAACCGCCGCTGCTATCAAGACTCAGTCTAAGTAAATGTTTGCCTGGGGATGCCTGTGTCACCCACACTCACATGCCCCCGTCTGCTCTGTGTCCCTCCTTGAGCTGCGTGCACCTGCAAAAGAGTGCACTTTAGAGCTTTGTATAACCCGCATTGTGGGCGTTTAAACCATGCCGACATCGCGCTAAAGCTCCACTCCCCCTCCTCCTGCCATCCCTTCCGCCCCCCCTCGTTTAAAAAAAAAAAAAAAAAAAAAAAAAAAAAAAAGACTACTCTTCCCGCGCAAGCCGAAGACTCCGATCCTGAGCGGATTGCACATGGAGGGGAGGCTGGGGCGGAGGAGAGCCGGTGGATGGAGAGCTGCCGTGACGGCAGCGGCAGTGCGGCATACTGCTGACTTCGCTGTGGGCTCTAACCTGAAGGAAGCTGTGGGGGGCATTCCCGACAAGAAAAAAAACCCCTTCCCACATCCTACCTGGAGCATGGGCTCAGAGGAGCGTGCAGCCTGTGACACAGAAACGAGACTGACAAGCATGGAAGGTACGTGCTCTTTACAGCCCCCAGTGGCGACTTTAGGCATGGATTACATTTACTTAAAGGAGAAAGCCCACAAGAATTAGAAAAATTCATTAGGAATCTCCCTTACCTAATCCAGCTGCAGGGTTCCGTGGTAACAGACCCAATCTTCACCTCTCAAGGTGGGCTCCATTTAGAAAAACCTTCAGGGACTGGGGCCCCTTTTTATCGGGGATCCGCAGCTCTGGGCCTGTAAAGCACCCCGCCTGGAATATGGCTGAAAAAAAAAAAAAAATACTGGATCCTGGGGTCCAGCGTTCTAAAAAGAGAAGTGTTACAGGTAAAACCTCGTTTCTTCGGACACGAGGCCTGGATACCATTCAATTTGGCCTAAAAAGACACTTTGAATGGATCTGATTGCATGGCTTGCCCCAGTAAGGAATATTCCAGCGGAGCTCAGCACAGCACATCTTTACTCTTGACCAACACCTAAGACACAGGCGAAAAACTGGAGGTACTCCCAGTAAGGGGAGGGGTTATATAGGGGGCTAAACTTTCTGTCTAGGGTGTGCGCCAGTGTCCATCACCTAGTGGTGCCTATATAACCCATCAGTAAATACTGTGGCTCTGTGTCCCGTGATGTACAAAAAAGAAAAAATATTTGATTCCCAGCTGATTTTGTACGTTTAACCACTGACAAAGAAATGATCAATCCATAATTTTAATAGTAGGTTTATGTTAACAGTGAGAGACAGAATAACAAAAACAAATCCAGAAAAATGCATTTAAAAAAAGTTATAAATTGATTTGCATTTTACTGAGTGAAATAAGTATTTGACCCCTTCACAAAACATGACTTAGCACTTCGTGGCAAAACCCTTGTTGGGAATCACAGAGGTCAGTCGTCAGAGGTCAGGAGTTTCTTGTAGTTGGCCACCAGGTTTGCACACATCTCAGGAGGGATTTTGTCCCACTCCCCTTTGCAGATCCTCTCAAAGTCATTAAGGTTTCATGATTGAAGTTTGGTAACTCGAACCTTCAGCTCCCTCCACATATTTTGTATGGGATTAAGGTCTGGAGACTGGCTAGGCCACTCCAGGACCTTAACCACTTACCCACTGGGCACTTAAACCCCCTTCCTAACCAGACCAAGTTTCAGCTTTCGGTGCTCTCACGCTTTGAATGACAATTACTCAGCCATGCAACACTGTACACATTTGAAATGTTTGTCCTTTTTTCACACAAATAGAGCTTTCTTTTTGTGGTATTTAATCAACGCTGGGTTTTTTAATCTTTTGCGCTATAAATCAAAAAAGACTGAAAATTCGGTAAAAAAAAAAAATTCTTTGTTTCTGTTAAAATTTATTGCAGAGCATTGGTAGAGTATTACATAGTATTGCAGAGTATTGGCACAGTATGGCAGAGTACTAGCAGAGTACTGGCAGAGTATGGGCACTGAGCAGCACTGTGGGCTGGATCTGTAGTGCCCACAGCACTGCAAACGATTTCTCCCTCTCTCCTCCGACACTGTACCGATCGGTACAGAGAGGGGAGGGAGGAACCGGCGTCATGACATGATGCCGGTTTGTTTACAAGTGATGCTCCGTCATTTGACGGAGTGTTCACGTGGTAAACAGCTGCTATCAGCGGCCATTTACTGTGATCCGTGATGCGCCGGGTCCGGGGTCACGGATGTTCCTGGGTGCGCGCCCCAGGGGGCGCGTGGGAGTGCGATTCTGTGAGGACGTCCATGGACACCCACCAAGAATAAGCCGACCTCGCTGTAGCCGTCTTTCGGCTATGGCCCGGTCGACATGTGGTTAATGTGCTTCTTCTTGAGCCACTCCTTTGTTGCCTTGGCTGTGTGTTTTGGGTCATTGTCCTGCTGGAAATACCCATCCACGACCCATTTTCAATGCCCTGGCTGAGGGAAGGAGGTTCTCACCAAAGGTTTGACGGTACATGGCCCCGTCCATCGTCCCTTTGATGCGGTGAACTTGTCCTGTCCCCTTAGCAGAAAAACACCCCCAAAACATAATGTTTCTACCTTTGTGTTTGACGATGGGGATGGTGTTCTTGGGGTCATAGGCAGTATTCCTCCTCAACACAGTTGAATTGGGGGACGATAGAGCCGAGGATTTTGGTCTCATCTGACCACAACCCTTTCGCCCAGATGCTCATCAGCAAACTTCAGACGGGCCTGTATATGTGTTTTCTTGAGTAGGGGGACCTTGCGGGCGCTGCAGGAATTCAGTCCTTCATGGTGTAGTGTGTTACCAATTGTTTGCTTGGTGATTATAGTCCCAGCTGCTTTGAGAGCATTGACAAGATTCTCCCATGTAGTTCTGGGCTGATTCCTCACCGTTCACATGATCATTAAAACTCCACGAGATCTTGCATAGAGACCCAAACTAAGGGAGATTGACAGTTATTTTGTGTTTCTTCCATTTGCAAATAATCACACCAACTGCTGTCACCCTCTCACCAAGCTGCTTGGCGATGGTCTTGTATCCCATTCTACAAACTTGTCCCCAGCTTCCTTGGACAGCTCTTTGGTCTTGGCCATGGTGGAGAGATTGGCATCTGATGGATTGACTGATTGCTTCTGTGGACAGGTGTCTTTTATACAGATAAAAAGGAGTGTTCATTTCGTTGACTAAAATATTTTCGTTGACTAAAATATGACTAAAACTAAAATGGCATTTTAGTCGAAAGACTGAGTAAAATTAAATTAAATTTATAACGGCTAAATCTGTCTGTAGTGCATGTTCAAACCTTCATACCATAAATAATAAACATGTTATTAGATTTTTCCTCCAGGAGTATATAATGTTTGGCAGTTCTAAAGAAATAATGCATTCAAATTTAACTAAACCCATTAGATTTTAGTCGACCAAAATGTACTGGAGATTTTAATCAACTAAAAAAGACTAACTAAAACTAAATCGAAATTTGATGTCAAAATTAACACTGGCACAAGCTTAGGAGCACTGCCTTTAAGAGAGTGCTCCTAATTTCAGCTTGTTACCCGTATAGAAGACACCTGGGAGCCAGAAATCTTGCTGATTGATAGGGGATCAAACTCATTTCACTCATTAACCACTTGACAACTGGGCACTTAAACCCCCCTCGTGACCAGACCAATTTTCAGCTTTCAGCACTCTCACACTTTGAATGACAATTACTCAGTCATGTAATACTGTACCCAAATGATTTTTTTGTCCTTTTTTTCATACAAATAGAGCTTTCTTTTGGTGGTATTTGATCACCTCTGGGTTTTTTATTTTTTGCGCTATAAATGAAAAAAGACCGCAAATTTTGAAAAAAAAAAAAAAACGCATTTTTCTTAGTTTCTGTGATAAAATTTTGCAAATTAGTAATTTTGCTTCATAAATTTTGGCCACAATTTATACTGCTACATATCTTTGGTAAAAATAACCCAAATTAGTGGATATTATTTGGTCTTTGTGAAAGTTAGAGAGTCTACAAGTTATGGTGCAAATCATAAAAAAATGATCACACCTGATGTACTGACGGCCTATCTCATTTCTTGCGACCCGAACAAGTCAGGAAAGTACAAATACCCCCCAAATTACCCCTTTTTTGAAAGTAGACAATCCAAGGTATTTAGCAAGATGCATGTTGAGGTTTTTGATGTTGTCATTTTTTCCCACAATTCTTTGCAAAATGAAGATTTTTTTTTTTTTTTTTTTTACCCCCACAAAATTGTCATTGTAATGGTTATTTCTCTCACATGCCATGTATATACCACAAATGACGCCCCAAAATACATTCTGCTACTCCTCCTGAGTATTACGATACCACATGTGTGGGACTTTTTCACAGCCTGGCCACATAGAGAGGCCCAACATGCAGGGAGCACCATCAGGTGTTCTAGGAGCATAAATTACACATCTAATTTGTTGACTACCTCTTACACTTTTGAAGGCCCTGGAGAACCAGGACAATGACATGTGACACTGACGTGGCACTGATGACAAATGGCACTGATACGTGGCACTGATGACAGATGGCACTGATACCTGGCACTGACACTGATGTGGCACTGATGACAGATGGCACTAATGACAGATGGCACTAATACATGGCACTGATGACAGATGGCACTAATACGTGGCACTGACAGATGGCACTAATATGTGGCACTGATGACATGTGGCGCTGATGACAAATGGCACTGATATGTGGCACTGATGACACGTGGCACTGATGAAAGATGGCACTAATACGTGGCCCTGATGACAGATGGCACTAATATGTGGCACTGATGACAGATGGCACTGATACGTGGCACTGATGACACTGATGACAGGTGGCACTGATACGTGGCACTGATGACACGTGACACTAATGACAGATGGCACGTGACACTGACAGATGGCACTGATGACAGATGGCACTGATGACAGATGGCACTGATGACAGATGGCACTATGTGGCACTGATCTCCAAACTACGACCCACCAGCTGCTGTGGAACTACACATCCCATGATGCATTGTATAACTCTGACATTCACAGACATGACTAGGCATGATGAGAATTGTAGTTCCTAAACAACTGGAGGGCCATAGTTTGGATACCCCTGGTCTAAGCTTAGTAATTAGTGAGGGAACTCATAGAAAGTGGTGAAAGAAGGTGGGTAAGTAGGTATTACACTCACATAAAAGGTAGGAGTATATGGCATCTCAATAGATCTACTACGATGACCTCGTCAAGTGCAAACTAATACTTTAGTATGCAACAGTATCAGCGGACACAACATCTTGGGATCTCATATGGATATAAAATTGATTAAAAAAAAAAAGAGAAGGACACTATAAATGCACTCACATTGAGGAGGTGAAGAAATACAATTACTCTTCAAATCCAGCAAAGCGTGACCTCTTAACCATCCATGATGTTGGTACCTCTACTGGGGTCTGTGTACTGTAATTTTCAACAGATGTTTCCCCCCCACTCTGAGAAGCAAGGGCGCCCCATCAGCATGGGAAAAGGCTTTCTTACAAAAGTAACTTCCTATCTTTGGTTATAGAATTAGAAGACAGAGTAGTAAAAATAAACATTTACCAACCTCAGGAGCAGTAACCTACTAATGCAAATGTGAGCCTTCTTTCTTTGGGGTAAGAAAGTACCCCCTGTGACATTCTTGAGGTGCTTATCCAAGTACCAAACAGGCATCTGCCTTGAAGAAGTACCCTCAAGACACTTCATACATGGGAGCTCAGCTGGCCAGCATTTATGCCAAAGGATCCTTTGCTTATAGATGGAGAAAGGACTCGACCTGGATATCTGATGAAATGCATCCACCAATCAGTAGCGCAAGGCCATAGGTAAAAAGTCTAACCAACTATGGACTGAGGCATTAGTTAGGATGGAACTAGGATCTCAGGCCATGCATTTAGACAGTAAGGGCACTTTCACACTGGGGTGGGCTCCGGGGGTAAAGCACCGATATTTTTAGCAGCGCTTTACCGTGGTTTTTGCGGTGCTTTTTGGCCGCTAGCGGGGCACTTTTAACCCCCGATAACGGTCAAAAGAGGGTTAAAAGTGCCTGCAAAGCACCACTGCAATGACGCTTTCCCGGCACTGCCCATTGATTTCAATGGGCAGGGGCGCTGTAGGAGCGATGTATACACTGCTCCTACAGAACCTTAAAGATGCTTCTTGCAGGACTTTTTTGAGCGTCCTGCCAGCGCACCGCTCCAGTGTGAAAGCCCGAGGGCTTTCACATTGGAGGGAAAGGAGAGGCGCTTTACAGCGTTATTTTTAGTGCTATAGCGCCTGTAAAGCGCCTCAGTGTGAAAGGGGTCTAATGGTCTGGCAGACTGCCACAGAAGCACCCACATGTTGCAGGACAGGGCCTGCTAAGGGAAAAAAAAGAGCTTTAAAGAGGATCTCTGACATCTTGTCTCCCGGGTCCTTGAACACAGGATTATCCTCTACGGAGGCTGTGGAAGCCAAAAAATGGCAGGATCTACCACAGAAACGGCAAACTTTCACAGGAAACTTTCCTCAATTCGGTGTTACTGAGGAAAGTGTTTGGAAGGAGTAAAAATCTCCTCCAGATAATGCCCATTCTCATATAGGACAGGCTCCACTAGCATGTAGATCAGTGAAGTCTTCGCTGGTTTTGGCAATTTAAGGTACTCCATGCTGGAGACTTGGGGGTGAAAATAGTATCAATAAACTTAACATATGTGTTACTAAAGTCAATTTTTAATTAAAAAACCAAACAGACTTACCCACTCTGTGCAGTGGTATTGCACAGAGTGACCCCGATCTTCCTCTTCTGGTGTCCCCGGCAGCAATCTTGGCTCCTCCTCTTTTTTCATGACCACCATAGCCAGCCGCTTGCTATGGGGAGAAATGTTGTTCACGCGCTCCTAACCTGTGTGTCTATGGAGCTGCGCCAATGGCTCTTTCTGCTTCTCGAATGCTGTGTGAAGAGGAAGAAAGGGGAGAAAAGATGCAGCCAAGCACAGCGCTGATCTCTTCTCCCCTCTTACGCTTCACACCAGGAGAAGGGGGGCACAGGGAAATTGAAAAAGTTTTTACCTTAATGCAAACAATGCATTAAGGTAAAAAATGTTTTTACTTTTATTAAGCTTGGATGAAATCTTTGCCACAGGCCTGTCATCCTGATCTTACGCCTGAGAAAGAGCTACTCACCTACCACTACCTCTTCCTCCACAGGTAATATGTGTCTCAAAGGACAAGAACGACTCAGGAGGAGAGGCTGAAGTTGCATAGTTGTGACACTTACTATCAATGGCCTGAGATTCTGCCCGTAAAATCTGACATTGTGGCAGAAAATTCCACTCTGGATAAGAACGGAAGCTTTTGTGGCAGATGAAGGCAGGGAGTCAGATTAGGGTCAACCATCAGAATAAAGATTACCAGGGCCCTGAGTGGATAAACTTCTTGCTCTGTTGAAGCCAAGAACTCACGCTGAGATCATGACCCTTTTGATCTGCCATGCTCTGTGACTTGCTGTCCCCAAAGGGTACCTCTGCTGCTGTGCAGAAGGTGGTGAAGACCTCTGCCCCAAGCACTGTAGGCTGCTGCGAACCCAGGTATCATGGCAAGACTGTTGTGTTGTAGAGCTGGGAGTTGTTGACTGTCAGAAGGTGTGTCCAGAAAACGTAAATCACAGGGCTCGCACTTGAGACACAGTACCTTTAGTCATTGCTATGGGTTGTATGCAGCTGCTTTCAGGTGATTGTACACTGGCAAAAAGAGAAGTCTTGGTGTACGATACCTGAACCCCAAAGGATAGAAGAAGCAGCGGGGGTGGCTTGTAATGTTGCTAGAATTCACTGGATCCCCCTATAGGTGCTCCCCTGGGCATGCAATGCAATGCATGGAGGGGAACGCAGGGTGCTTTACAAGTCCAGAGCTGTTGTCTTTTAACGGCAAAGCCCTGTCCCTAAAGGCCCCGGTACTCCAAGATAAAGTTTAGAGAAAAGTCAAAATGCCTCTTATCTTAATGGTACAGTAGAGGACACAGCCTGCCTATTCATAGACGCTGGGACATCCCCAAGCAATGAATGAAAAGGGTAGGCAACAACTAGGCAAACAACCTTGCGGCAGAAAGCTACATACACAGAAGATTGGATGTCCACCTGATGGAACTTTAACCCCTTGATGCCGACAGTACGCAGATGTGGCCTCACTGGACTGGGCTTTTGTCCGTGGGGCTGCATATCTATGTATCTGTCTTTGTGCTGGGAGCACACCACACAACACGCTCTCAGCACAGCTATATAAATATAAATAAAATATAAATATTTGTTTTGTTTTTTTTTAACTATTTTGGTCTAGTTTTCCTTTAATAAAAAAAAATCAGGAGCTATTCATTACCATTTAACACCAAATGAAAGCCCTATTTGCCCTAAAAACAAAACAAAAAACAAGGTAAAACAAAGTAGTTGTGATAATAGGTACAGTTTTACTAACACATGTCAAAGTTGCAAAATTGTGCTTAGGAATGAAGATTTGTTTTACCCTTAGGCGCAAAGGGGTTAGAAAGGTATAAACAGAGGAACAGATAGCAGTCTTAGAAAGCTGGGCTACAGAGGCTTGGTGGCTAAATGTCCAGGAAATACCCACTGACCTGGCTCGATCCTGGTGAAAACTTTACTGCAGAAATATCTTGTCCTCTCCTCCTGGCTCTGCAATGATTAACAGCTTTTTGTCCTCAGGCAGAACAGTAATAAGGATGGTCTGAAAGGGATATGCCCCCTCCTCCATTGAGAAAAATTCTCTCATCGATTACACCACCTGTAACCCGATTAGTGAAATGGGGGAGAATCTGATGAGTCACAGGATTCTCTCTCCCCATTCACAAATCATGTTACAAGCAGTGTACTCAGTGAAAGAACTTCTCAATGGAGAAGGAAGGAAGGGACATGTCCTTGTCACATCACCTGTTACCCACCGTAGTGTCCGAAGTCTAGAGTCAAGAAGTGGACAGGCACCCCTGCAGCTAATATTGCTCTAGAATGCAAATGCCTGCACATTCTTTATTTTAGCTAAACTTCTGCTTCAAGACACCTTGCCCCACACTATCCCAAGAACTTCGGACATCTGCTAAGTAGCCAAAAGTATGGATATTTTTGCATCTGTGATTTTCTTACAGTACATCAAATTAATGCCAAGTATTTGCTTTGGGAAGGAGAGGGGTTAACGTTCACTGTCATGACCCTCAATGCAGTTGGAGGAGGGGGGGTGGGGTGCGTACACTGACGGTGATGGGTAATATTGCATACACAGATGCCAGTGTTGGAGGTTATTATTGCTGTCACTGACACCAATGTCGGTGGTTACTATTGCAGTTTCTGTCACCAATGTTAGGGGTCTTGCAGTCACTGTCACCAATGTTGGGGGTTATTATTGCAGTCACTGTCACCAGGGGCATAACTAGAAATAGCAGGGCCCCATAGCAAAATGTTGTATGGGGCCCCCCTGCAAACAGCCCCCACAGCTGCCCTAGTGTCAATGCAGCGTGACCTGTGCCCCATGCAGCATGACCTGTGCCCAATACAGCCTGGTCTGCCTGTGCCCCATACAGCCTCACCTATTCAGAGGAAGAGGCAAGCCACCCGGATCAGCAGAGAGCGGGATTGCCCCCTGTAATAGCTTTCATTTTAATTTCCCGTCATCCCGGGGCTCATCGTCACATAGCCCCACCTCTTGGCCCGACGCCCTTGACGTCACATGTCCCGCATTGGATCGGTGTTCTGTCTACCAAAGGCGCCGGGCCAAGAGGTGGAGCTATGTGACGTGAGCCCCGGGAACACTGGAAGTTCTAATGAAAGCTATTACATCGGGCAATTCAGCTCTCTGCTGATACAGACAGCTCGCCTCTTCCTCTCCTCTCTCTTCCCCTGGATGGGAGACTGTGCCGGCGGTGCTCTCATCCTCACTGGGCCCCACTAAGCTGCCGGCCCCATAGCGCCCGCATGGGTCGCTATGGTGGTAGTTCCGCCCCTGACTGTCACCAATGTTGGGGGTTATTATTGCAGTCACTGACGCCAATGTTGGGGGATATTATTGCAGTTACTGTCACCAAAGTTGGAGGTTATTATTGCAGTCACTGTCACCAAACTTGGAGTTTATTATTGCAGTCACTGTCACCAATGTTAGGGGTTATTATTGCACCCACTGACGCCAATGCTGGGAGTTATTATTGCATCCATTGATGCCAATGTTGGGGGTAATTATTGCAGTCACTGATGCCAATGTTGGGGTAATTATTGTAGTCACTGACACCAATGTTGGTGGTTATTATTGCATCCACCGACGCCAATGTTGGTGGTTATTATTGCATCCACCGACGCCAATGCTGGGGGTTATTGCGTACACTGACACCAATGTTGGGGGTTATTATTGCAGTCACTGTCACCAATGTTGGGGGTTATTATTGCAGTCACTGTCACCAATGTTGGGGGTTACTGCAGTCACCGTAACCAATGTGGGGGTTATTGTAGTCACTGTCACCAATGTTGGTTGTTACTATTGCATCCGACGCCAATGTTGTGGAGTATTACTGCACCCACTGATGCCAAAGCTGGGGGTTATTATTGAGTACATCGATACCAATAGTGGGGGTTATTATTGCAGTCACTGACAATGTTGGGGGTTAATATTGCAGTCACTGACACCAATGTTGTGGAGTATTATTGTACCCACTGACATCAATGCTGGGGGTTATTGTATTTCAGCTTCTTCAGTGTACATTGCAATACACTGCAAAATGACAGAAACTTTTGGACGCTGAGGTGTGAAAATGCAAAGCCCTCTGGGATGGTCAGGGGCTGCACTTGAGACGTCTACAATTTTCAAATTGACTACCACTGCTTTAGAGCATCTCTTTGCTGTTGGGCAGAGGGGGTCACAAGTGGAAGACCTGATTAGAGCAGATTCCCAAGTTGCAGATAACAAGTAATAGTTCCAGGCTGTGTGCCATTCATCTTCTTACACATCATTTGTTTACCATATATTTTAGAATGTGGGAGTTTTAGCAGGTTTGTATAGTTTGAAAGGATAGAATGTGGTCCCTTTAAGGACCTAAGCCCTTTGGATGAACTCCAACTTACCTCAATTCTTCCTCAGTTTAATCTTAAGGACCTGAGAGAAGCACAAGACTGATAGCACACAGCTGTACCAAGGTCTTTTTATCCATGACCAGAAAATTACAAACTGCAACATTTTCTTCCTGTGCGACTGAATGTCACTCTGACAGTGGAAGACCGGACAGTGCACAACTGCCCTGCCTACCCCCACTAGTCACAGACACTTAGGCATAACACATTTAACCAAAGAAAACCCTCAGTTCGCTGAATAAATGACTCATCTGCAGGTTCAGAAGAATTCAAAGCAGAAATCGTGATGTTCTTATGTATTATCATTTTTATATAAACAACATGTCCTGTACAGAATGTTACAGCCATTTTTCCAACAGACCAAATCGTACAGTGGGAGGTGAGAGTCTAATTAGAGATAAATAAAAACCATCAATTGAAAATCACTTTAAGAGATGCTCCGTGTGTTCATCCTTGGGCTTGGGATATTAGTAGCAATTAGAATTCCATTTACATGGCAGCTTGATGTTTGGAAATGGTGGGGTGCGTACAACGATGTTCATGCATGGCCAGAGCTTCCTCAGGAGGGGGATTCCTCAGGCTGGCCCCTTACAGGCAAAGTAGCCAAATGGACGAGCTTCAAGTTGTCTACCCAGAGTAATTCTGCACATCCCTCAGGAGCCGATGTATTAATCCCTGTCCGTACGCTCTGCAATATTTCATTATTGCACGTGGTCTGATTGCTTGACACTGGGGTGAAGGTGCTGAAAGTATGCCCTAAAATGTACTGGCTATTTGAATCTTTAGTATACAATTGACAATTTTTTTTTTACACAGGTGCTACCTTAAATCTTTTCCCACAATGAGGACAGGGTTTGGTACGAATACATCTGTCAGAGGCACTTGATTCACAGTACATTTGGTTCTTGAAAGGGGCAAGCCAGTGACTGCAGCCAGCACAGAAAGGGTTACCGGTACTGGGGCTGCCGTGTTTACTCATCGTCTGAGAATTCCAGATCCTGCACAATATCTTTTTCCCCCTTGGCTAGTTCCTTGAGATCGGCCTGAGAGAGGCGCTGCACCCCCTTATTATTTTTCTTCTGGTTCTTATTCTTGTGGGCTCCGGCTTCTCCCCCCTCCTCCTCGTCTTCATCCTGCGATTCCCCTGTGGGCGGAAGAGCAAATATAAATTCTGCTTTATCAGGAAGGAACAAGCCGGCTGAGGGTGGCTCATCACTAATTAATCTCGGCGCTCATTAATTTATCGCTGCTTGCTGCAGCATCCAGATAGAGGGGGCATTTGCCCATACTGAGCTCTGCAGCCAGATGTGTCTACATGAGAGCCACCTTCTCACAATGCTGCGGAGACTGCCCCTAAATAACACAGATTTGGTATATGGTCTGGGCTGGGGAGAATATATGAATAGCTAATGCTGTCTTTTAAACAGAGAAAGCAATAAAAAAAAAAAAAAAAAAAAAGCAGCAGCTACCAAAGTCACATGAAAAGTCTGAGATGGAAAAGAATGCACACAATTCAGCATCATGTATGTGAACTTTCACCCTAAGCCGAAGCTTGAAGTCTTGATCATATATACACACTGGCATTTTTTCCCAATATTTATTCTGTATATTGTTTTTGAGTCACTTAAAAGATCTTCATTTTCATTACCATTTTCAGGTAATCACATTTAACATTTCTATACTACATATACGCTCCACATATGACATGGTCGTATTCATGCTGCACCTACAATGCTTAGATGTCATTGCTGATGAATATATATATTTTTATAAAAGTTTAGCACTAGGTCATCACACCATTTTCAATATGGAGGAGGGAAATTATACTGAAAAGGACCCATGCATTCCCACTTTCATATAATGTGCGCACCCAGGAAGTGGAATCTCGCCATAATCCCCAGGAAGGAACTGTCTGGAAGCGAGTATGAGCAGGCGGATGGATGAGCATAGGTCTATGTAAATGTGCACATGGGGGAGCCGTAGTGCATCGTGCCTGCCAGATCGAACTCTCCCTGTATCTGGTGATTAATGACACAAGGCCTGCAATAAAGCGTTCTGTCCCACACTGCCTCCACAGCTCATTACCGGCCAGCTGTACGGAATTAACCCTTCAACTCCTGCTTCCTCCGCTTTACACTTTAGCAGAATACAAAAAAGTTAACAGTAGCTACCACTAACCTGTACAGAAAAATAAAATGTTAAATGGTAGCCCCCCCAAGCTTTTTTTTATATTTGTATCCGATGAGCCTGCCAGTATGAGCCCTCTCTAAAACTTCCTGTCTTGGGTAATAATACTGCTCCTTTACAGACCCAGACTAAGGCATGGTGCCAACCTAGAACACATGCTCCTGCTGCAGTATGAGCTGAGGTGCTGATGGACAGTGCACCAGCATATTCAGTTTGACTGCTTTCATTGGCCTCTTCATATCTACAGTGTAAAACTCACCTACAAAGCAACCCTACGTGTAGCCAAAGAGAAGCTGGCATTGTCATTGCTCTCAAGCAGAGAGACAGCTCAAAGAGCTGCAGCACCATGCATGGCGCAATCATGTAAACTCAGCTAGATAAGAAATTTTAACAAATTTAGGCAAAAAAAATATTGCATAATGGTTTATAGGGGTTTAACTATACTTTTGACAACTATTATGAACATTACACAGAAGAGCAGCATCGAACTGTGGTGACCCATAAAGGAGAGCCCATAATTAGCAGGAAAGTGATAGACTAAGCGGCATTGCTGCATTAGAACTTGAGGCCGGGTTCCGACTTTGGGAGCTCATGTCGCATGACGTGTGCAAATCAATGTTTCCCTATGTGAGCCATCTTAACTGGTCCGACACAAGTCAGTCTGACTTTGAAAATGCTCCCTGCACTACTTTGGTCCAACTTTGATCCAACTTTGATCCTACTTCAGCCCATTAAATATCAATGAAGTCAGATCAAAGGTGGATTGCCATCTTAACTGATCCGACTTTGGCATGCGACTTGTGCTCTGAAGATCTTGAAGGGGAACCCCACGGCAAATAATAATAATAAAAATAAAATGGCATGGGGTTTCCCCTCCAAGAGCATAGCAGGCCCTTCCGTCTGGTATGGGTTTTAAGGATTTTTTAGGGTTCTAAGGAATGTGGATGGGGACAAGGGCATCTACCTGACAACCCTGGCCGTTGGTTGTTGGGGTCTGCGGGCGGGGGGCTTATCGGAATCTGGAAGCTCCCTAGATCCCGGTTCCCCATCCTATGTGAATGAGTATGGGGTACAATGTACTCCTACCCATTCACGTAAAATAAATGTTAAAAATAAAACGCAGTACACAGGTTTTTAAAGTAATTTATTAAGGAAGCTCCGCCGTCTCTTTCGATTTCTTCTCTTCTCTCAGGTCTTCTGCCTCTGCTGGGTCTCCTCTCTGCGCTGTCTTCTCCCTCTGTTCTACCTCCGATATTGACTCGATGCTCTCTCCCGCTCTAATGCTAGGTGGGCGGTGTGCCACTATTTATATTGGCATGGGACAGGGCCATCCGGTGACGTCACATGGAGGCCCAGCCACCTTGTGATGTCACCGCCCAGGGCATGATGGGGTGGTGATGTCACAGGAGAAGAACCAGAGAGGGCTAGAAAACAACAGTGGAGAGCGGAAAAGAACTGGAGAGGGAGAGAAGAACCGGCAGAAGCATAAGAGCCAGGGAGTGGAGAAGAGATCAGAAGAGATGCCGAAGCTGCTTTAATAAATTACTTTGAAAACCTGTGTACTGCGTTTTATTTTTGACACTTTTTTGGTGAATGGGCAGGGGTACAATGTAACCCATACTTGGGAAGGGGCCCTTGTCCACATCAACATGGGGACAAGGTGCCCCATGTTGAGGGCATGTGGCCTGGTATGGTTTAGGAGGTGAGGGGGGGCTCATCCCCTCCCTTTTCCTGACCTAAGTGCTCTGATAAGGGCCGGTATGGATTTAGGGGGCATGTCATTTTGTTCGGTATGGGGGGGGGGGGGGTACCCTTAAAATCCACACCAGACCGAAGGGTCTGGTATGGTCTTGGAGGGGGAACCCATGCCATTTACTTTTTTAATTTGACGTGGAGTTTCCCCTAAAGAATTATACCAGACAAAATGTGCCTGGCATTGTCGGGATCAAGGTCGGATCCCCGTTCATTGAAGTTGGACGGATGTTGTACTTCAAGTTGCAGGGCAAAGTCGGATACACAATCATACAACTGTCGTGTTATACCAGTGTTAACCCGGCCTTAGTGCTTTTGTCGGACTATGATCTAGATGACTAATGGAAAACAAGCATTGGAATCCTCCTGCACATCTATATACTTCATTATAAAGGTGACCAATGAAAGACATAGATCACAAAAGCTGTGCACATCTGAATATACTAAATGTAAAGACTTGATTGTTGAACAATATGCAATATACTATAATAACATTGTGTGACTTACCTTCTAAGTCACTGCTTTCATCATCCTCCACCTCATATTCCCCTTCTTCATCACTGCTCAATTCAGAATCATCATCAGAAGAGTCTCCCTCATCCTTGGATTTTGACTTTCCTGAACAAAAAAGAAGGGCAAGTAAATTAACAAGTATAGAACCACTAAGTAACATTACACCCAGATTTTACTGGTGGTACCAAACTATGTTGGCCTGTTACAGAAGTGAAACAGTAAAGCAGATTATCTTATGAAATAACTACACTGACAGAGCTTGCACATCCAAGCAATATATACAAATGTGAAACAATTTTATTTATTCCTTGTTCCTGCTGTTCCCTGGGAGCACTGAAGGTACCCTCAGAGGATATGCCAGTTGAATGTATGTAAAGGTACATAACAGTAAAAAAAAAAAAATACATTATGCTCAAGCTTTCCATAATTGTTTTAAACCCAACTGCTTTTTGTCACATAAATAAAACATCAGTCAGAGCTAAGATTTTTTTCACAACCACCAGATTCATACCTGCATTTAAAATCATACATCAAGCAGAGATAGGATAACACAGCGAAAACACCCTGTGAAATCTAACTGCAGTGTGGTTGCAGTGGATATTAGTATAGCTGTAGTGCATCAGTCCTCCACACTTCATTTTGTTGGTGATCTGGTAGCTGCTTACCAAATACAAGTGTGTACGAGAGATTCCCAAACACAAGCACCACAGGCTGTGTCTTTAAGCACATACAGAAAAAACAATGTAAAGTATGTGTCAAATATTTGCTGACCTTGAAAGTGGATACTACAAGCAGGAAAGAAAAACGACAGCATCAGTTTTAGGATGCAGATCAATCCCCTCACACACGAGGAGCTCTATGAATTCTGACAGCAATGGATTATATAAAAATTAAGGTAAATCGAGTGGACTTTAGCACAGTGGCATTATTTTCTAAATGGCATAAACCATCTGCTTTCGCCTGTAGGAGACTGCACTTTAAAAAGCAAGTCTTCTCAACATCCTTTTAAAGTGATTGTAAAGGCTCGCTTTTCCAAAAAAATAAAAACATCTTATACTTACCTCCTCTGTGCAGTTGGTTTTGCACAGAGCAGCCCAGATCCTCCTCTTCTCGGGTCCCTCTTTGCTGTTCCTAGTCCCTTAATCCTTGGAGTGCCCCTCAGCCTGCAGCTTGTTACAGGTTGTCACCCAAGCCGAGTCATAGCTCTGTGTATCCATTCAGACACGAAGCCCTGACATGGCCATGCCCCCCTCTCCCCTGACTGACTCACTTTGATTGACAGCCGCGGGAGCCAATAGCACCGATGCTCTGTCTCAGCCAATTAGGAGGAGTGTACTGGATGACTGAGGCGATCGTGGACATTACTGGAGAGAGGGAGATCAGGTAGGTAATTGGGGGGTGCTGGGGAGGTTGCTACACACAGAAGGTTTTCTATCTTAATGCATAGCATGCATTAAGATAAAAAAACTTCTGCCTTTACAACTCTTTTAAATGTGCATTTCCTAACTGTTAATTAGTAAAATGTATTAAATTACAATCCAACCATAACTTACTATAGTTATATTAAATTATTTAAAACACAATCTATCTATGCAAAAACCGAAGAGAACCTAGCCTACAAATACCCCTGAAAGCTTTGGCAAACACTAAGGGCCAATTCACATAATGACTGGCGTTTTTCCACACCGAAGAATGCCAATGCTAGCCGCTTCAGCCCCGGAAGATTTTACCCCCTTCCTGACCAGAGCGTTTTTTTGCGATTCGGCACTGCGTCGCTTTAACTGACAATTGCGCGGTCGTGCGACGTGGCTCCCAAACAAAATTGACGTCCTTTTTTTTCCCACAAATAAAGCTTTCTTTTGGTGGTATTTGATTGCCTCTGCAATTTTTATTTTTTGCGCTATAAACAAAATAAGAGCGACAATTTTGAAAAAAACACATTTTTTACATTTTGCTATAATAAATATCCCCCAAAAATATATTAAAAAAAACCATTTTTTTCCCCTCAGTTTAGGCCGATCGTATTCTTCTACATATTTTTGGTAAAAAAAAAAAAAAAAAAATCGCAATAAGCGTTTATTGATTGGTTTGCGCAAAAGTTATAGCGTTTACTAAATAGGGGATAGTTTTATAGCATTTTTATTAATTTTTTTTTTTTACTAGTAATGGCGGCGATCAGCGATTTTTATTGTGACTTCGACGTTATGGCGGACACGACAGACATTTTTGACACATTTTTTGGGACCATTGTCATTTATACAGCGATCAGTGTGATTAAAAATGCACTGATTACTGTGTAAATGACACTGGCAGTGAAGGAGTTAACCACTAGGGGGCAGGGAGGGGTTAAGTGTGTCCTAGGGGAGTGATTACTAACTGTAGGGGGATGGGCTAGCAGTGTCATTACTCTGATCACTGCTCCCGATGACAGGGAGCTGTGATCAGTGACACTTGCCACTAGGCAGAACGGGGAGATGCTGTTTACATCAGCATCTCCCCGTTCGTTCTCTCCGTGAGGCGATCGCGGGTATCCCAGCGGCGATCGAGTCCACGGGACCCGCGACCCGACTCATGGAGCTCCCGGCCGGCGCGCACGCAATGGCACGGCGGGGAATTCAAATGGAGGTACAGGTATGCCCATTTGCCCAGCCGTGCCATTCTGCCGATGTACATCGGCGTGCGCCGGTCGGGAACCGGCTAGGAAACACCGAAAACTATTGATCGAACGGGCCTGCCCTAATAAAGAACATCGGCTGAAAAGAAAGCTGAAGAGTTGTTCACAGAAGCCACTAAAAAAAAAAAAAAAAAATCACACAGGCCAAATTATAGGTGGGGGCATAAAGTAACTACATAAAAGTGCAGCAAAGGTAGCTAGCACAGGAAGTTATAAGTGGAGAAGATTTCTGACGAGAGCAACCGTATTTTGTCCACTTGTCAAACAGATAACAAAATGGTCTATTTACCAGAATAAAAAGGGAACGATAAGGAGACGTTGCTTGTTAGGGTTTACATACACTTATCCCACATTCATAGTAGGTAAAATTGAATAAAGACAATAGTCCATCCAGTGCAACCTGTGTAGGTGTATGTGTGTCAATATTGATAATCATGTCCCATAACCCTGTATGTTGTGTTCACTAAGATGTACATCCAAGAGTCTCTTAAAAATACCAATACTCCACGCTGACACCACCAATTGTGGAAGAGAGTTCTACATCCTTATAGCCCTGACAGTGAAACCCCCCCCCCATGCAGCTTAAGGTTAAACCACTTCTCCTCCAACCACACTGTGTGGCCCCCGTGTCCTCTTACACTCCCTCCCTGAGACTTAAACATTTTCTTCCAAAGCTTTTTTATATATATATATATATATATATATATATATATATATATATATATATATATATATATATATATTTGTATATAGCGGTCATATCACCTTTCAAGCATCTCTTCTCCAGGGAGAATACATTTAGCGCTTGTAGTCGACTGTTCCTGGTAACTGAAGTCCTCCAGTCCACTTATTAATTTAGTTGCTCTTCTCTGCACTCTCTTATACTCCAGCACATCCTTCCTGAGGATTGGTGACCAGAACTGGAGGGAATACTCAAGGTGTGGCCAAACCAGAGTTTTATAAAGTGGCAGGATTATCGTTTCATCTCTGGAGTATATACTCTTTTTTTTATGCAAGCTAATGTGGCGTACACACGGTCAGACTTTCCGGCTACAAAAGTCCGACAGCCCGTCCGACAAACTTTCGACGGACTTTTGGCAGACTTGCGGAGGACTTTCTAACGAACTGACTTGCCTACATACCATCACACAAAAGTCCGACAGATTCGTACGTGATGACGTACGACCGGACTAAAATAAGGAAGATGATAGCCAGTAGCTGCCCTAGCGTGGGTTTTTGTCCGTCGGACTAGCATACAGACGAGCGGATTTCTGGGTCCGGCGGAGTTACGACGTAAAGATTTGAAGCAAGTTCCAAACCTAAAGTCCGTCAGATTTGCGACTGGAAAAGTTAGATAAAAGTCCAGGGAAGCCCACACACGATCGGATTGTCCGCAGGATTTGGTCCGTCAGCGTCCGTCACTTTTGTAGCCGAGAAGTCCGACCGTGTGTACGCCCCATAAGAGTCTGCTGTTTTTGCTTGCTGCAGCTTGACATTGATTGCTAATGCTCAGTCTGTCTTCTACCAGGACCCCCAGATCTTTTTCCATCCTTGATTCCACCAGAGGTTCTCCCCTTAGTGGGTAGTTTGTGTTTAAATTTTTAGAAAACCTAATTTGCCATGTAGATGCCTACCCCATTATTTTATTCAGGTCTTCCTTTATAAATATCCTGATGTGGAGTTATTGCCCTGCTTATTTTTGTGTTGTCCGCAAAAACTGAGATTGAGCTACTTATCCCATCCTCTATATCATTTATGAATAAATTAACCTTTTTCGCAGCCAGAGTAGTTTTTGCGTTTTTTTGCACACGTTTAAAAAATCATTTTAGCCCTAAAGATGATGAAAAACCCTCAAACATTATATGTATTTTAAAAGCAGACACCCTAGAGCAGTGATGGCGAACCTTGGCACCCCAGATGTTTTTAAACTACATTTCCCATGATGCCCATGCTCTCTGCAGTGTAGTTGAGCATCATAGGAAATGTAGTTCTAAAACATCTGGGTTGCCAAGGTTCCCCACCACTGCCCTAGAGAATAAAATAGTGGTATTTCCAATTTCATTTGTCACACGATGTTACCACAAAGACCTAGAAAAAGCAAAATTTCATGAAAAAATCCACACACTCTTAAGTGAATTTTAGAGCAAACAAACAAAATAAAATTACCCACATTTTTGGTAAAATATAAAAGACGAGGTTGCGTCGAGTAAAGAGATACGCAACATGCCAAACCTTAAATTTGTGTGCGCTGGTGAAATGGTGACAAACTTCAGTACCCTATATTTCCTATAGGTGATGTTTTAAAAGCCCCCTATAGGTATCCGTTTAGGGTTACGGAGGAGGTCTTGTGCTAGAATTATTGCTCTCACTTCAGCATGCTTGGCGATATGTAACATTTGTATCGCAATCAACGTTTTGACGTGTTGGTGCCCCCGACGCATGCGTTCACGTTCGCAGGTGCGTATATGTGGAGGTGGGGGTCCTCAAAAAAAAAAAAATTTGGGGTGGGGGGGCTTTATTCTTTTGCATAAAAAAAAAAATTAACTTTTTTTTTTTTCCCCATCACATGTGATGATTTTTAGGTGGCCGGTTCTCTTTAATGAGATATGCAGAGTCTAAAAGAACCTGCATGTCTCCCCTGTACTCCACTGAATGATTACTTTTCGGCTCAGCTGGCCAGAACGCCTAGATGCTGACCCGGAAGTGACATCACTTTACGGGTCACAGCAAGGAGAAGAGACACGTCTGCTCTTCTCCACCACCTCGCTCCAGGGCCCGCAGATGGGAAAGCAGAGCCCGGTAAGCATGACGGGAAGCAGAGCGCCCGTACCGCGGGCGTGTGAGCAATCGGGCGGCAGTTGGATTGTATGTCATAACCACCAACACCACCCCCCCCCCAGGTCTGAACAACGTGGACCTGGCAGCGAAAGGGTTAAACAGAATTGGTTCCAAAACAGAGCATTGGGCTACCCCACTTACCACTCCAGACCAATCTGAGTACATGTTATTCAAGCATTTTTACCCATGACTTGATCTCTTAAAAACATCAGTTATAGAGAGACCACTAAACCAAACAAACCCCAAGGAAAAAAAAACAAAAAACACACATTTAAAAAACTATAACCCCAAGCCGCTCTGAACCCCACTTAGCCCTTAGTCAGCTACTGGACCCATGGGCACCCACACGCGGGAATGTGTGTAATGCTTGCAGTGACCTGACAGGAACACGAATCCAACGGAGTGCAATTGTCACGTCTGGATGACAGGAGGCGAGAATGTGGCTGAATGAGAGCGCGGCAACATGAAATACTCAAGAGACCAGGCAAGACGCAGGAAATGAAAAGCACACGCAGAAAGGGATCAGATGGAGAAGTGACAGGAGGGGAGAGGGGAACAAAAAAAAAAAAAAAAACAAGCACAATTCCCAGTTTAAAAAATAAAAGACAGGAAGGCTACGGATAGAAGAGAGTCTAGAAGACAAGAGAAAATAAAACCACAGAGCACTTCTGGAGGTGACTGTGGGCAGAGTAACAAGCCAGGTCTCTAACATCCATTAGAGGGCCGTCAGTAAGCGCTCGCTTGGTGCTCATTAGAGAGGTTCTCACGGATACTCCAGCTCCCCACTCCTCTCTGCTAATTACCTGACGAGGAGCACATCCGGCCCTGCTGGAAGAGCCATTAATAAGCCCTGGCTGCACGGCGTGCTCCGGCACAGATCTGTCACCGGCAACCTTCCAGCGAAATGTCCTTACTACTAGCGGGGGAAGATGTATTGCGTTAGTGAGTCACGTATGGCTCTAGGCTCCATATGTGAACCAAGTGATCGGAATTATACGCAACCTGTCTCTCCACATCACATCTGTATTATGAAAATCACAAAGTGAAAAAATAGGCAATCTACAAAATGTATTAAAAATATGCATTTTTTACAATTATTTTTATACCAAGTAGTGCAAAGTCTGCAGCAGATTGTTTCATTTCAGCACACAAGTTTTGATGCCTTTGTTTTTGCTACTAATAATAATGACCTAGTCTAGCACACTTTTAGGCCACATTCACACGACACATGAGGCCACCAGATGCCAGTGGAAACAATCTTTGTATTGTAGTGGCTGGAATGACCACAGTGAGCTGCATCCACGCTTGGACTGCTGTGTGTGCGGCTACATGCAAACACATGCCCCTGGGTATTCCAGCCGCAAGAATTCTCCGATTCTTGCCTCTGGAATCCAGTGGCTGCATATAACCAGTCATGTAAAAATGACCTCATCAGACATTTCTGTCACAATAGTATTTTTACCAATCTGTGGTAGTATTTATAAATATGAAACTATTGCATTTTTTGTCAAAATAATATAAATTTCACCCGTGGTTTAAGGCCCTTTTCACACGGGGCGGATACGCTGGACAGACTGCGCTAGCTCAGTGGGGGATCGCTTCATTGATCCCTGCTGGGCAGGTAGATGACTGGTCGGTCTCCGCTCACTGTGCAGGGACGGACCTGTCAGAGCTCTGCTGTTGGCGAGATTGGTTGAAAACGGACAGCCAGTCCGTTTTCATCCGATCCGATGGACCGATGGCGAACATATCGCCAACCGTCTGTTTTGAGTGGATCCTTTCGGATCGGATGGAAGGCGGGTGTCAGCGGACACATACCCGCTGACATCTGCCTGCCCATAGAAGTCAATAGGTGGCCTGCTCAGATCCGCCAGAAAAAACGGACAAGCGGATCCGAGTGGGCCAATCGTGTGAAGGGGGCCTTAAGGCAAACCTCTAAATACAAGATGAAAAACACATCAGGGAGCAGGTTTACCATCCAAAGGATTTGAATTTCTGTCTATACACGTCTGACATTTACACAGCTCTGCCACACAATACAGTTTTGTCTGGCAGGGCAAGAGATCTGATTTTTTTCTGTTGCAGTTTGGTAACACGTACATGTATTGCTTTTTACCCACCTTGAGACTGGAAAGAGAAAGGAGAAACAACAAAATTATGAACTCATCTTGCTGTGACTTTGCCCTCTCCTCCTATCAGCGTGCTCTTTGTTCTGCAGTAAAACTGACTAATTTCTTGTCCTGGTTCTCCCTCTCAGTCTGAGCTCTGCTGTATGCAGGACTGCAAAAGGCCAATACTAGGTCAAATTTAGATACTTACACTTTTCGAGTAAAAAAATATACATAATAATAAACACAGAGCTGCATTAAAGTGTGATATGTGTGCCTGGAGTTCAGCTTTGAAGTGACACAAAATTATAGCTTTAGTCTCCAAAATCTCCAAAATCTGCCATACACATCTACCACCTAATGGCCCTGTAATTATTATTCATTGTTACTTACCGTATTTTTCTACCTCCTAGTAACGTCCTCCACAAACACCCAAATCTTCCCTTTTTCCCCTCACTTTCATTTGTTTGGAACAAGCACTGCACGTTTCTTGCAGTCATGTACACTACTCTATGCACATTACAAATCCCATAGTCCATCTTGAGATTGAGCAAGAGAGGGAAGCTATGTTCCTACATACAGTAGGACCATGGAGAATGAACGTAGTCACCTTTTAACAGGAAGTCGGTTCACAGCAGCAAAGATAATTGAATTTAGAGGCGAGCAACAGATAAGAGTTAAAGTGGTATTAAACCCTAAACCAATCATGTATATTACTGCAGCTTACCAATCATACAGTGCATCCAGAAAGTATTCACAGCGCTTCACTTTTTCCACATTTTATGTTATGTTACAGCCTTATTCCAAAATAGATTACATTCATTATTTTCCTCAAAATTGTACAAACAATACCCCATAATGACAACGTGAAAGAAGTTTGTTTGAAATCTTTGCAAATTTATAAAAAAAAAAAAATCACATGTACAAAAGTATTCACAGCCTTTGCTCAATACTTTGTTGAAGCACCTTTGGCACCAATTACAGCCTCAAGTCTTTGAGTATGATGCTACAAGCTTGGCACACCTATTTTTCGTCAGTTTCCCCTATTCTTCTTTGCAGGACCTCTCATGCTCCAACAGGTTGGATAGGGAGCCATTTTTCAGATCTCTCCAGAGATCAATTGGGTTCAAGTCTAGGCTCAAGGACATTCAGAGCTGTCCCATAGCCACTCCGTTATCTTGTGCTTAATGTCGTTGTCCTGTTGGAAGATGAACCTTCGCCCCAGACAGAGGTCCAGAGCGCTCTGGAGCAGGTTTTCATCAAGGGTGTTGCTGTACATTGCTGCATTCATCTTTCCCTCCATCCTGACTAGTCTCCCAGTTCCTGCCGCTGAAAAACTTCCGCACAGCATGATGCTGCCACCACCATGCTTCACTGTAGGGATGGTATAGGCCAAGTGATGAGCGGTGCCTGGTTTCCTCCAGACATGACGCTTGCCATTCAGGCCAAAGAGTTTAATCTTTGTTTCATCAAACCAGAAAATTTTGTTTCTTATGGTCCGAGAGTCCTTCAGGTGCCTTTTGGCAAACTCTAGGCAGGCTGTCATGTGCTTTTTACTGAGGAGTGGCTTCCGTCTGGCCACTCTACCATTCAAGCCTGATTGGTGGAGTGCTGCAGAGATGGTTGTTTTTCTGGAAGGTTCTCCTCTCTCCACAGCTGGAGCTCTGTCAGAGTGACCATCGGGTTCTTGGTCAACAAGGCCCTTTTCCCCTCCAAACACAGTTTGGCCGGGCGTCCCGTTCTAGGAGTCTTGGCGTTTCCACACTTCTTCTATTTATGGATGATGGAGGCCACTGTGCTCATTGGGCTGCACATCAACCTAAAATATCCTCAGTGCTAAAAAGCTCTTCACAAAAATCCCCAAAAGGTGCTTCACCACAGCGTGAATCCTTCACCACTCTCACTAAATTGAACTCACCAGGATACATATGCTGGTAAAATTATAAACCAGCAAACAAGCCAAATCTCTCCCAGCAATCATCAGATATATTCCTCTCTCTTCCTGGGCAGCAATCAGAATCCCATCTCACAATTCACAGTGTCCAGTGTGGGGAATAAAAAAAAAAAAGAAGGAAGGTGGCTTCCATAGTGTAAAAACGTAATGATAGGCTTTATTATAATTATAAGGCTTACCTATAGGTACAGTAAATATCCCCTAAACATACACCGTTTATGAGATATTTACTTGTGCAGCTGCCAGTGACGTCACTGGCGCATGCACTCTGAAGGAACGGCATACTGTGTGCTGTGAACAGAGGCTCCAGCGCACATGCACGAGAGTGACGTCATTGCGGCTTGTCTAATCAAAGGACCGAAGCCCGCCAACCCGGCAGGAAAACCGGATGAAGATGGAAGCCCTGTCCGTGGTGACAGCTCACCACTGGAGGACTTCGTCTTAAGGAAAGTTTCACATAATGTGCTAGTTTGCGATGCATACTAGCACGTTTATAACTTTGGCTTGCAGGTTTCCAAAAAAAAAGCTGGCGGTTTACTACCCCTTTTAGAATACATTCTTTTACATTCAGAGGTTTTATATAAATATAAGGATATTGTTAGGGGACAGGCTCAGGTTGAAGGTTAACGTCAACCAGCTTCAATGGCTCCTGCTGCTGTGTCTCAACCAATGAGGAGACATAGACCCAGGAGAGCTTCTGCTCTCGTGCACATCGCTGGATCAGGATCAGGCTTAGGTGAGTATAATGGGCAGCTGCACACTTAAGGTGTGATAAATGCATGAAGGTAAAAAACACACTGAAGGTGCAATAAATGCATGAAGGTAAAAAAACCTTCAGGCTTTAGAACTATTGCTACTTTATCAATAAAACAAACTTGGCTTTGAACAGAATTTAAAGTCCAACAGTACTAAAAGAACGATTCACCCTGGGAGAAAAAAAAAAATTAAAAAAATCGGGCACAACCCCTATATCTGTTAAAGCATTCAATAAACACAGCCCAATGCTTGCAATATTGAGCTCTGCTGTGGCCTGCGCTTCTGTGTGAAGCTCACCTTTTAGGCACTGAAAACGTATGTGTAATAAACTAACTCATCATCTCTGCAGCTTGCTCTGGCCAAGCCCTATTCAGACACATGCTTTAAATTACATCTCATCCCCCAGAGGAGCCATAAGCTACAAAGGGAAGGTCCACCTGCGGTCACAAAGGCCTGTGTGAGACCTACGGACTGAATTAGTAACAGATTTTTGGCAAGTAGGCGGAGGTTGGCATGCATGGGGGGGCTAATATTTAGTCGTCAGAGGTCCCAGTTCTGCATTTATCCAACCAGATGGGAGAAGGAGACAACCCCCACCATCATCTATGAAGAAAAACCTGGAGGCAGCTTAACTCTTTTCTCAGGGAACACTAAGCTCACCCTTCAAAGTGGCATAATTACAGAGTCCATTAGCAGAAATTACAAATCTGAGTGGAAAAGGAAAGGGTTTTATTGATGAGCGCAATCCACTGAGTGTGGGCAAGTGGTCTAAAAGTAGAATGAGAAGGGCAGGAGGAGATAAGGGAGGGAGAATATACAATTTTTGTACACGCCATAAAAACCTTTTCTTGGGAGTCCTGTGAAGGACAAAGGAAATCTTAAACCTTTCGGTTTTACTGCCACCTACAGAAGAATCTGACCTTGGCAAACAAAAAACTGTAGAACAGCCAAGGGCAAATCCTCAAACTTCCAACATGTCTCAGTTTTGTAGCAAAGCAGTACCAAAAACATACGAGTGAGATTTGTGTCCGTCAGTGGACTCCAAGAAACGGTAAGTATAAATAACTTATTTTCTCTCTCAACTATTGAGAGACACAGGAAGTCTTAAGCCTTCAAGGTGTTGAAAAGTAGTCCAACTGAGGGGTAGGAATGCCTGCAGCTCAAAGCACTGCGTAAGAACTTACACCTGAAGCTGTGTAGTTAAGTAACTAAGTGTAGATAAGTATAAACTTTTTTTTTTTTACTTAGCCTTTACATAATTATTTTGACAGAGAGGGAGAAGACTTTGCAGTGTGTTCCTCAGGCTTCTTCCACTGGGGAAAATCAGTGCTATTGCCACCTGTAGCATCTTTGATGCTTTCAGGAGCTTTAGGAGCAACTTTTCAGGACGTCTGAAGAGAAACTCTCTCTCCAAGACCATACAAATCTAATGTTGTTTACATTAGATGAAATGGAGTCAATATAATTTGCTGCTTTTATGAGAAGTTATGTTCCTATAAAATCTCAATAGAACTCACAATATGCTGATTCACTTATCTTTGATTGATTTATGTAGGGGATGTTGGTACAGCCTATAAGGATATAGTTGGTATTAGAATATGCCCCTTGTTCTATAATAAATGACATGAGACAACTAAAAGAAATGAGATGGGTGGCTCTTAGCAAACAACCACAGCTGAAATTTAATGCTATGGCCATCTGCTCCACATGTTCTATATTCAAGGGGACAACCTCAGCAGCAGCAAGATCGCTTTTAAGGAATTTTGACCAGTCAAACGCAGTCTGGCAAAGTCAGAGCTAGAATTAGATGGAGAAGTGAGCCCATCGGTGAGAACAGAACTCTATAAAGGGCTTCTAACCACTTATCAGTAAGGTCACATCTACTAGAATATCAAACACCCTGTTAAGGCGGGACACTGCTAGATCCACAGTGAGAAAGGACCACTTCTGCACAAATCCTTATTAACAAACACAAGGCTAATAATCATTATGGGGGAGCAAACAGTTTGTCAAGATGTTTTCAGTTTCAATAAAAACAGAAGTTTTAACCACTTCACTACCAGAAACTTTATTCCTCCTCTCTCCCCCCAGACATTGACTTCACTAACCTGCACACTCTTCTTGACCCTGTAGCACTAGATTGACTTGCTGATCATGAAACCGACCCATTAGTGAAACCTTTCTCTGCCAAGGAGGCCCTCGCAGCCATTTACTCGTTCTCTAATGGAAAGGCTCCAGGCCCGGATTTTTTTTTTTTTTTAAAGACACATGCAGGGGCCTTAGCTCCCAAATTCCTTATACACTCGCTGTTTGGAGGATGACTCTCTTCCTCACTGCATGCAGGAAGCACATATTGTTATTATTCACAAACCCCCTAGAGATCCCAAATTATGCACAACTTATAGACCCATCACCCTTTTAAACCGTGACTAAAAATCCTAACTAAGCTGCTTATCAATCGACTTAGTCAAGTCATCTGTAGCCTTATTGACGCAGATCAAATGGGCTTCATATCACATAATGCCATAGATATTAATATCCGCAGACTATTCATGAATATACAAGCACAGCATGCTAACTGGGAAAGTGGAGTTGTCACCTCCCTCAATATAGGGAAAGCATTTGATATGATAGAATGGCCTGATCTCTGGGAGGTTTTGAGAAGGATATGTCTTCCTCTTAGATTCATACAAAGGCTACTCACCATCTACAGCTATCCGGTTGCATCTATACAACTTTGAGGTGGCCTTTCTGCCCTGTTCCCGCTAATTAGAGGAACCTGGCAGGGCTGCTCACCCTCCATCCCAAGCCCTTTTTGCCATTGTAATGGAGTCAGTGGCTTGGTTTCCTCCCAATATTAGGGGTCTTCCGGATGAAGGAGAGAGTAGCCCTGCATGCAGGCGACCTCCTTTTATTGTTAAAAAATGCAGACCCCTCCTTGTAAAGAGCACTTCAGGTTCTAAATGCCTTTTCAGCAGTAACTTGGATCAAGGTAAACTGGAGAAAATACCTCTTATTTCCAATACACTCTGAAGCTTCCTCTATAGCAGTGGTTCTCAACCTGGGGGTCGGGACCCCCTCAGGGGTCGAATGATGATTTGCCAGGGGTCACCGAGTCATGGGCTGTTCCTGAAGCCCGCTCGCTCTCCCAGCCTTTTCACGGCTGCCCAGCAGGGCTGTTCTCGGAGCCCGCAGCTGCCCACTCAGCCTCTTTGCAGCCGCCCATTCAGTTCACGGCATGGCTGGGGGGCAGAGACTAGAGGTTAGCTAACTGGTGAGGAATGTGAAGTGGGAGGAGCTGAAGGAGACCCTATCTCCTGATTTTGGCATAGGTGTCACTGCTGCAAGACACCACAGAGCTGGAGACACAGTGAGTAACACTACCTGTGATTATAGTTGCCATTAAAAGTCCTCACTATAGTTCTCGGATCAGCAGATGACCTTGATCAAGAGCACCTAAGTTGGCTGATCAGAACTCCCCACCAGCACTGCCACTTATCCCATTCCCCACACCCCCCACTAAGGAGTAAGAGAAGGAATAAAAATAGAGAATACATGGAGGGGAGATGAAAAGAGGGGGAGGAACAAATGAAAAGGGGGAAGAAAGAATAAGAGAAAGAACAAGAAAGATGGCTAGAGAGAGGGATGGGGAAAAAAACAAGAAATTAGGATAGAGAGATGTAAAAGAGAAATAAAGCGAGAATAATTTTACTGTTAGGGGTCCCCACAACTTGGCAAAATTTTATCAAGGGGTCACGGTACTGGAAGGTTGAGAACCACTGCTCTATAGCCTTGTCTGATCTTCCACTACAGTGGGTATCCCAATTTAAATACTTAGGGGTTATACCTATGAATAATTCTGATTATATCACCCCCGTGTTACCTGTCCTGGGGGGGGGTAAGACTAATATAAAGGCATGGAGAAATCAGTTATCTCTTCTGGACCTTATTAATCTTGTTAAAAAAATTTTTACCTAAACTTTCATACCCGTTCTGCAATTCTTCAATCACTCATTACCCACCTAAACCAAGCGCTATCTTCCTTCCATTAGGGTGGCCTCACTCCAAGATATACAAATTGCCCACACTCATACGAGCTACCCTACAACGGGGGCCAACTATGCCAGACTGCCACAAATATTATATTGCCACACAATTGGTGACAGCATATTGGTGGCTAGGTCCAGATACTTCCAACCCCTCCAGTCATAGAGGCTGCAATTTTTCAGCCACTGGAAGCTTTAAAACTATTACTACATAGTGGACCAAAGCCCCCATCACTTAAGGATATATGTTCACCTTTCTAAAAAAAAAAAAAAAAAAGTGCAAAAAAAAATGTGCATTTACCGTTTTTTTTTTTTTTTTTTAGGAGCCTGTATTGCATGCTGATCGCAGGTGCAATCTCAGGCTCCTGCATACTGTCTGTGTAGCTGTCTGCCCATACTTTATAAGGGCAGGCAGTCACTGAAATGACAGGAGGAATCAACTACTGGCGTGCTCACCAGCACCCTGGTAGTTCATTGAGAACTACAAGCTATCAGCTGCAAATGCTGTTGGTTCTTGTAATTCGTTAATTCACTGAACTCTATGAATGAATGACGTGGCCGTGTGGGCGGGGCTCCGTACTTTTCAAATTGCGACAGCAAGTGCGGGGAGAAAATTCCTGGCCCGCTGTAACAACAACAAGGGGGATCGGGGATAGGCTGCGGGAGCGGCAACATGTTACATGTTCCACCCTAAAAATGGGTGGAACACATAACGTTCCCAAAGGTGAACTTATCCTCTAACCCCCTCCATAGTTCGCATCTTGTGAACTCGGAAGCAGGGCCTTGGTTGCGAATGGTAACCTGGTACCGCGCTCTCCCCACACACCCTGTTGTGGAACGACCCCTCTTTAACTCACTTCTATGCTCTACCAGATCCTCCGGGCTGGGCCACTTCATTACTACTTCAGGTACCTGCAGATCTCTCATGCCTTTGGTTGCCAATTTGCTTCTTGACAATTAGATATGGTTTGTTCTGAACTTGAAACGTTACTTAAGTCTAAAGATTTGGAAAAACCAACATTAACAACATATAATGATCTCCTCCTGGTGTCCCTCCCTGATCTGTCTTCCCTCAGACAGAAATGGTTAAGTGATATACTGGATCTTGAGGATGAGGGTTCAGGGAACTCCCCCTTTAAATGTCTTGTTTCTATTAGAGACACACTTGTTCAACTTAAAATTCTACACTAGGCCTACTTCGCAAACTCCACTTACTCTCCAGCCTGTTGGAAATTAAGGGATGAGCCCGATGTTGGAGTCGAACGTAAGTTCGACTCCAACATCGGGTGTTCGCCGAATAGTGAACAATTTGGGGTGTTCGCGGCAAATTCGAAAGCCGCGGAACACCCTTTAAAAGTCTATGGGAGAAATCAAAAGTGCTAAATTTTAAGGCTTATATGCATGGTATTGTCATAAAAAGTGTTTGGGGCCCTGGGTCCTGCCCCAGGGGACATGTATCAATGCAAAAAATGGTTTTAAAAACGTCATTATAGCCGCAAGCAGTTTTAAATTACTTTTTTTCATTTAGAAATGTCATTTTCCCTTTGGACTGTTCTAAACACGGGAAACATGCGCCACTTTACAGGCATACTATAGACACCCCCCAGGTACGAAATTTAAAGGAATATTTCACTTTTATTGTTTCACTTTAAGCATTAATAAAATCACTGCTCCCGAAAAATGTCTGTTTTTAAAACTTTTTTTTGCATTGATACATGTCCCCTGGGGCAGGACCCAGGTCCCCAAACACTTTTTACGACAATAACTTGCATATAAGCCTTTAATGCGAACCGAACAGGGAGGGGTTCGGCTCATCCCTATTGGAGATGTACTCTCCACCCTGTTGGAGATGTACTCTCCAGATTGGGAACTTCCTGCATCCTTTTTGGGACTGTCCAGCAATCTCCCAGTATTGGGGAGCATTTGTTAATATGATTAATGTAGTGGCTGACACTTCCTTTACCCTTCACCTAAAATGTGTTTGTTGTGCCTAGTTGATGCTCGTGTTTCTACTACAACGAAGAAGTCTTTTCTTCAGGTTACTGTTATTTTATGCCAGAAAGGTGATTACTCAACCTTTGAGAAAGTCCTCACCTCCCTCAGTCCAGTACTGGCAACACTTTGTGAATTCCGCCCTACCTCTCTATTAAAGATACACATGTCATCAGGGGCTGATAAAAAGAAAATAGATCGGGTCTGGGCGAGGTGGATATAAAGTGCCTCTACTGCTTCAATGCCGTATTCTGTATGACCTTGATCCCTGTTTTTTTATGTTACCTTCGGCCACCCAACTTTGGGTAGAAAGCCCACTCCTATGATCACTATAGTCTCCAGGGAGCAATACCTGTTAAATGGGCCTGGTATATTGTTAATCACCTTATTCAGTATAAGCCACAAGTTGTACCTTGTTTTGATGCTTTGATTTTTGTTTTGGTATTGATACTGTGGTACTGGGTACCTTTTTTCTGTTTATTTGGGTTGATACACCCCTGTGTGGGCAATACTTCCCGAGTATTTTTTGTATATTTTATGGAAAATTCTAACAAAAAGATTTCTTAAAAAAAAAAAAAAAAAAAAAAAGAATGGAGAGGGTAAGTCCACCTAGCAGAGACCGTAATAAAAAAAATATCAGGGCATCTAATCCTTCCCTGCACTGTTTAAAATATAAAAAAAAAATATTGCTATACATACATTTTAAATAAAACAAATGGATCACTAAAGCTGAATACAAGTCTGAAGACACCTGACTATACAAGCAGGTCGATGGGTTACTGCAGGAAATGCTCCCATACAGGTGTCACACGTACACAATTAGAAGGAAAACCTGTATATACAAACATTTGAAGGGTAACTTGTGTCTCACATCGCAAAAACTTCCTATTTTTAAGTTGTTGAAACAACCTTTGAATAAGAGAGGTAAACATGTAACTGTAAGCTGCACCGCCAAGCTGATGCTTTAATCAGGGTTCAGTAGAGCCCCTAAGCTAAGTTACCTATAAGCACTGTGCTCACTGGTGACTTAATTGCTTTTGCGATTAAGGTCCAAATGCCTAGGAAGACTGCAATAATAAGCATTAAAGAATATGCAGCCCAAACTGCTTTCCTTTAGGGCTAATTAAAGACTCATCAACCCCAAATAGCGAGGACAGACTGTTGCAGTAATTACCAGCAGGTTTTAGAAAACTGGCAAAATGTTTTTGTATTTCACTGCCCCTGCCAAAAAACAAGTGTTTTCCCATCAATATTGCAAGTGGAGGAAAAAAAAAAATTGTGATTTTTCTTAAGCTGAATCTCTGAAGTGGTTAAAGTGTTACACAATTGCCCTAAAACCCATAAACTAACCAGAATACCCAAAGGATAACAAAATTCATGCAACCTAAATTGCTTGATGGTTCTCCCAGATTTTACCACCATCCCTAGAAGGGGCTTAAAAATCTGGAATAAACCGTTTTTGAGGTTGTACAGCCACAATTCAGAGTGAGGTGCTACTGGTTTTTCTGCAGCTCTCTACTTCTTTAGGGACTAAGTTTCTTTGTATTAAAGTGTCATATCAGAAGTCAGGAATGCTGCAAGTATCAGCCATGGGAAGGCTAGTGCAAAAAAAAAAAAAAAAAAAAAAAAAAAGAACGAAAGAAAAATAGAATGTTAAAAATGACTGTCACTTCATAAATTAAAAAAAAAAAAAAAAAAACTGCTGACAGGTAAAAATTGCAGGCACACAGATTTCATTGTCCCCTTTATGCATGAATGTTGGGTTGTTCTGACCAAGCAAAGCTTTTGCACATGATTGTGAAGGAGCTTGTCTGTCCACTTCCTATTCACACTGGCTAGTGAAGCAGCCTATTACACTACAAAGGGCTCTGTTGTTCTAACAGAACAGGACTTCCAGATATGGGGGAGTATGCGGATTCTTGAGCATCCAGATGCTCTCACAACTGGATAGGCTCTAACACTTGGTTGTACTCCTGCAGCAGGAAGGGAGTGTGGATAGGGGAGTATACCTTGCTGGGGTGGTAAACTATTAGGCGATATTGTCACTGACCTGAATTTGCAAGGTAACATCCATTTAAAATTTAAGTTCATCATTGAGGAAAAAACGAATAAATGCACATATTTTTGCAGAAGAAAATGTTAATTTATTATTTTTTACCCCAGGAGCCTTACACATATGATCAATGGATCGTGAGGTGTAATTTCAGGCTTTCGCAGACATATCCTGCAACCTAGATGAAGTGTCAATGAACTACGAGGGCGCTCACCAGCCAAGGTGGCAAACAGGACTTGAAGTGTCTTCATTCACAGATTGCTGAATGATGTGGCTGTGTGTAGCAGCGCCAATTTTGAACATGTCATCGGGGGTGGTAGAAAGGAACACCCGCTGTCATGGGGAGAAATTGGGGGCATGAGAAGAAGTGCCGACGCATGTTACACCCAAAATATAGTTTTATTGTGTAAAATGCTCCAAAAATGAACATAGCCTTTAACCAGTAGCCGACCAGCCGCCGCCATTATACTGCGGCAGGTCGGCTCTCCTGGGCAAAGCGCCGTAGGTATAAGCCGGGGGCGCGCGTGTGCACCCGTGACGATCGGATTCGCTTCAGAACCGATCAGTCTCCAGGCCCAGGCCAATGAAATCATTGGCCTGGACCTGGTGATCAGTTCTGGAGAATAAGAGACTGTCCTCTGCATGTAAGTGTAAACACAGGCAGAGGAAATGATGTCATCTCCCCTCGTTGAACTCTTTTCGGTTCCAGAGAGAGGACATTTAACCGTGAGTTGCACTACACTAACACCAGTATACGTAGGCACACTTATCACCCCCCGATCGCCCCCCCCCCCCCCCCCAGTTAAACCCCTTCACTCCCTGTCACTGTGTCACCAATTGCAGTTTTCTGAATTTTCACCGATCACTGCATTGGTGTAATTTGTGATACTAGTAAGTGTTAGGGCAGTTAGTAGTAGGCCCGTTAGGTCCAGGGTACCCACCAAGGTTTAACCCCTTAATCGCCCCCCCCCCCAGTTAACCCTTTCACCCGCCGTCACCAGTGTCACTAATATGGTGTATAGATCTATATTTTGATTGCTGTATTAGTGTCACGGGTTAGCCAGTTAGTTTCACTGTCAGTCTTTTATAGCATCAGGGTACCCCCATATATAAATCGAATAAAGGTTTTAACCCTCGATCACCCCCAGTTAACCCTTTCCCCCTGTCACCAGTGATCACCATGTTAGTGTCACGGGTGACGCTGGTTAGTTTTTTTTTTTATAGCATCAGGGCACCCGCCATATATTACCTAATAAAGGTTTAACCCTCTGATCGCCCAGGGGGTGACATCAGTTTTAGCGTCAGCCCCAGGCAGTGTCAGATCAGTGCCAGTAGCGCCAACACCCACGCACGCACCATACACCTCCCTTAGTAGTATAGTGTCTGAACGGATCAATATCTTTGATCTGATCAGAACTATGTTAGCGGGATCAGCCCAGATACCTGCTAGCACCTGCGTTTAGCCCCTCTGCTCAGCCCAGCCCACCCAAGTGCAGTATCAAACGATCACTGTCACTTTGGAAAAAAAACATAACTGTAGCGTTTGCAGAGTCAGGCCTGATCCCTGCGAATGCCAACAGTTTTTTTGGTAGCGATTGAAGCAGGCTCTGACAATCAGGTGCGCTTTTTGCCTGTGAGTCGCACTAGTTGTACCAGTAAATTTAGAGGCCACAATATCCAATCGAAGGTACACTAGTGAAGAGGCCTACACGTTTCTGAGCATGACCGATAAGATTGAAGAGGAAGTATCTCATCTGTCAGATTTAGGCTCAGAACACGAACCAGTAGACAGCATCGGCACACCGACAGATAGCTCTGAGGACGGAGTAGTGGTCCCTGCTAAGGTCAGGCGTACCCGACCCCGTCGTTCTTCTGTTGTTGAGGTTCAAGAACCGCAGGGCTCTCAAATGGAGCAGAGAGCAAGTACTAGTGCCGCTCATCTTTCTAGTTAATTGGCAAGCACCAGCAGCCTAGTACACCCTGGTCGTAGTCAAACCAGCACCGCAGTATCACACAGTGACGTGGCGAGTCCCATAAGTGCAGTCCAAGCTGGTGCGGTAGCTAGCACAAGTAGTGTCTCGCAGCCACCAAGAAGACAAACACAGGCCCGTCGAGCCCATAGTGCCTTTCCCGCTGCATTTGCTCATCCTAATTGGGAGCCCACCACTTCTGCAGCACCCGTAAATTCCCCCATTCACTGGCCAACCCGGAATTCAGGTGGAAACAGTTGATTTTACATTACTTGATTCTTATTCGCTGTTCAATCACGGAAAATCTCTATAGATCTATTGTGGACCAAAGCAATTTGTATGCTGGTCAATTAATCGCCGCTAATCCCCAGTTGACCCTTGCCAAAGATTGGAAACCTATTACGGTTTCAGAATTTAAGACCTTTCTGAGCCTATCCCTCCTCATGGGCATAACGAAAAAGAGTGAGTTGTGGTCATATTGGTACACTGACCCAATTCACCATATGCCGTGTTCTCTGCATCCATGACCAGGGCTAGATATGAGCAGATCTTGCGGTGTATGCACTTCAACGACAATGAACTCTGTCGTCCTCGGGGTGACCCTGAATTTGATCGGCTCTACAAAATTTGGCCCCTCGTAAACCACTTCCACCAACAGTTTGCAGCCTTGTTTATTTCCGATCAAAATGTCTGCGTTGAGTCCCAGATTACGTTTTCTGACCTCTTTTCTGATCTTTCAAACACTATCTTCCCATCAAGCGTGGGGGTCAAGTTGTATAAGAGATCTGTGACCGGCCGACAGACTATACATATAACTTTTTATGGTTTACGAAGGAAAAGCTAGTCACGTGGAGCCCGAGAACTGCCCAGACTACATAGGGAGCACTGGCAAGATTGTTTGGTATTTGGTGTCACCCTTATTCAGAAAGGGGTACCACTTGTACATGGACAATTATTACATAAGCGTGCCACTTTTTAGTCACCTTTTTGATTGTGGAATTGACCCATGTGGCACCATGCAATCTAATCGCTGGGGCTTACCCCAGCGGTTTGTAGAGTCCTGACTTAGACTGGGGGAGAGAGACTGCTTGATGTAATAATTTGCTTGCAGTCAAGTGGAGTGGAGGGATTCACGGAATGTTTTCGTTCTGTCCTCCCTTCATGCAGATACGACAGTCCAGATTCCAACGATGACTGGTGCTGTGGAGAAACCCCCGTGTCCTCGAATACAACCTTAATATGCGGGGGTGGATCTCAACGACCAGTTGATGGCGCCGTACTTAATTGCCTGTAGAGCCAGACGCTGGTACAAAAAAAGTGTCTGTATACCTATTTCAACTGGCTCTGCTGAACGCTTATGTGCTATACAAAGCGTCAGGATGAACTGGATCCTTCCTTAAATTCCAGGAAGAGGTCATCACAGCCCTTCTGTTTCCAGATGGTGCTGTGCCCCAACTTCCAACGCAAATGCAGTGAGCTGGCAGCATGAGTGGCATTTTCTGCATGTCCTCCGTGGTACCCCTACCCAACGATGTCATGTCTGTAGGAAACACTGATACAGGCGTGACACTTGCTTTTAGTGTCCCTCCTGTCCTGACAAACCTCGTCTATGCATCGGTGAATGTTTCCAACGCTACCACACACTAGTGGAGTATTAGTGTAGGGTACAGCACAGCACAATCCTAGGGAACACTTTCACAGGGTCTCCAAAAATGCCATCGCATTTTAGAAACCCTGGAACCTTTACAATTACAAAAAAAAAGTAAAAAAATATAGAAAATAAAAAATCCAAAAACAGTTATTTCCTTAATCTTCTCTCTATTGTTCTGCTCTGTTTTACTGTATTTTATGCTTAACTACAATGTTTTAATGTTACTATGTTTTATCATGTTTGCTTTACAGGTATGTAATTCTTTTCTACTTTACTGTTTACTGTGTTTTATTGTTAATCATTTTTTTCTTTGTAGGTACGCCATTCAGCTGTAGCACTGATTTTTCAATCTTGACAGCAACAGCGTTTGCTCTCACAATGCGTAAATCAGCGACTCCAGCGCTGTAGGAGGTGATTTCACTACCACAATTGAAAAAACAAGCATATATGCCGAAGCATGGGGGCAGGGGTGGAGGGGCGATTTGCCCCTAAAATTAGGGGCAGACTGCCCCCATGCTTCGGCATATATTTTTTACTTTTTTTTTTTTTTTGCACAGATTGCAATAAAAATAATGTTTTATTGAGTTAATGTTTTATTGTTACCATTGTTTGCTTTTCAGGTACGCCATTCAGCTGCAGCACTGATTTATCTTGACAGTAACAGTGTTTGCTCAAAACGATAAGTAAATCAGCGACTCTAGCACTGTAGAAGGTGATTTCACCACCATGGGTTAAAAAGAAACAGTGCATGTATGTCCATCATTAGAAGTGGGTGGATGCAGGGTGGTAGTTTAATGGTGGGCATACCCATCGATCAATCTTTTTTCAGCCAACATGGCAAAAAAAAACAACATTACAATATATGCCCAACAAGGACCAGCAACGTACTGGTATGTTGATGGACTTTGAGTGGTTATACCAGAATTATGCCTGCAGGTTTAGGTATCATCTTGTTATCACTCTTTTAAGCCAGCGGTCGGCTTTCATTTAAAAGCACTCCTAGCGGCTAATTTAGTGCCACTAGACTGCTTTTACAAGCAGTGGGAGGGAATTTTCACACCCCCTCCCCGGTGTGTTTTAGTGCATTAAAATTCAAAAGTGTTTTTCTTCCAAAAAAATTGCGTTCGAAAAACGCTGTGCACATACTGTGTGAAAAAGAAAATTGCAACACCCACCATTTTAATCTGTAGGGCCTTTGCTTTAAAAAAAATATATAATGTTTGGGGGTTCAAAGTAATTTTCTAGCAAAAAAAAAAAAAGCAACAAAAAAACAAAAATGTTTTTCATATAAAGTGTCAGAAAGGGCTTTGTTTTCAAGTGGTTAGAAAAGTGGGTGATGTGTGACATAAGCTTCTAAATGTTGTGCATAAAATGCCAGGACAGTTCAACCCCCCCCCCCCCCCCCAAATGAGCCCTTTTTGGAAAGTAGACACCCCAAGCTATTTGCTGAGAGCCATGTTGAGTTGTCACTAAATTATGTATTGCTCACACATGACATGGGTATATGTGGAATTGCACCCCAAAATACATTCTGCTGCTTCTCCTGAGTAATTATAAAAATAAGAGAATACCGTGCTTAGAATAAAATAAAGCAACAAAAACCATCTAATATCTAATGGTGCTAGTGTACATTTGTAAATAAAGTTGCGCTAAAAAAAATCTCTTATAAGAGACCTAGTGGAAGTGAAACAAACAAAATAAATCAATCGAATAGTACAAACATATGCAATAAATACACTGAATATTGAAAATAAGTGACCATATGCATCAATAGTGCATAAAAAATACAAATATGAAAATAGAATGAGTGTCCATATACACCAATAGAGCAAAAAATAGTGTCCTTTAAAATTGTGTACACAATTGATAAGTGTGTGGAGGAATGGGTAAATTTGGGCAATGAAGACCACAACAGGTAGGTATTCCGGGTGACCATCTTCGCCCTTTAATTCCACAACTGACAAAAAGTGGGGTCTCAACCTGGAAGTGAAGCTCTATATATGAGAACCCTTACCGGAGCTGGTGGACCCCCTAAAGAGCAGGGTCATACAATCAGACAGATTAAGCCCTCTGCAGGGACACGTAGATCCTCCGATATCTCCGATCCTTCAATTGCCTCAGATGGTTGGTGGAGAATTTGCCAAATGCGATGATATACACATCAGATGGATGTTCACAATCTGGAAAACGCAAGGTATTGCGAAACATGTAGGGCGGTGCGTTGTGCTGGCGCAATCACGCCACATGTGACCCCGGCACACGGGTGTTCTGTGTGTTTGTTTTTAGATATCCGGCTTTTTATGTAACCCATTTGTACATGTCTTTTTGCGAGCTCCTGCTCGTTTTATTTAGCATTAAAGCTTTATGGTTTTTAATCTACTACACGATCGGAGTCCCTCTCTGTTTGCTCTCTCGTGGCTTTAAGCCCGAGTGTGTTTTTTTCCAGATTGTGAACATCCATCTGATGTGTATATCATCGCATTTGGCAAATTCTCCACCAACCATCTGAGGCAATCGAAGGATCGGAGATATTGGAGGATCCACGTGTCCCTGCAGAGGGCTTAATCTGTCTGATTGTATGACCCTGCTCTTTAGGGGGTCCACTAGCTCCAGTAAGGGTTCTCATATATAGAGCTTCACTTCCAGGTTGAGACCCCCCTTTTTGTCAGTTGTGGAATTAAAGGGCGAAGGTGGTCACCCGGATTCTCCTGAGTACAGGGATACCACACAGAGACTTTTTGGGAGCCTAACAGCGTACAGGACTCCGAAAACCAATCACCACCTTCAGGATTTCTAAGGGTGTAAAATGGTGATTTTACTCTTCACTAATCACAATTTTATGCCTTTAGAAGGCCTGAAAGCGGTGCTTGGTTTTTTGGGGTGTCATTTCACATATGCCCATGGCATGTTTGAGCAATTTATCATTTAGTGACAACTTTGGGGGGGGGGAGAAAATAGTTTTTTACCGAAACTTGTGGCAAAATATAATATATTCCATGGACTAAACATGCCTCTCAGCAAATAGCTTGGGGTGTCTACTTTCCAAAATGGGGTCATTTGGGGGGGGGGGGGGGGTTGTGCTATCTTGGTATATCATGGCCTCCGAAACTGTGATAGGTAGTGAGGGGTGAAATGACCATTATACGCCCTTAGAAAGCCTGAAGGCGGTGATTGGTTTTCGGGTTCCTATACGCATCTAGGCTCCCAAAAAGTCTCACACATGTGGTATCCCTGTACTCAGCATAATGTATTTTGGGGTGTAATTTCACATATAACCATGCAATGTTTGAGCAATATATCATTGCAGTGACAACTATATGTAAATTTTTTTTGTCATTTTACAATCACTTGTGACAAAAAAAATTTAAATATTAGCAAAATATGTGCTCAAAATACCTCTCAGCAAATTCCAAAATGGGAGTCATTTGGGGGGGGGTTGTACTGCCCTGCCATTATAGCATCTCAAGAAATGAGATGGGCAGTCAAACTAAAAGTTGCGTAAATTCCAGAAAATGTACCCTAGTTTGTAGACGCTATAACTTTTCGCAAACCAATATACGTCTATTGAATTTTTTTTTACCCGAGACATGTGGCTGAATGCATTTTGGCCTAAATGTAGGACTAAAATTCAGTTTATTGTATTTTTTTTTTTTTATAACAAAAAGTAGAAAATATTTTTGTTTTCAAAAGTTTTGGTCTTTTTTCGTTTATAGCGCAAAAAATAAAAACCACAGAGGTGATCAAATACCATCAAAAGAAAGCTCTATTTGTGGGAACAAAAGGGTGCAAATTTCGTTTGGGTACAGCATTGCATGACCGCCCAATTAGCAGTTAAAGCGACGCAGTGCCAAATTGTAAAAAGTGCTCTGGTCAGGAAGGGGGCAAATCTTTCCGGGGCTGAAGTGGTTAATGAAACATGTTTATATATACACATGAATGTGCTGCAATGGCAATCCTCAACATTGGAGGAAGCGTAGCAAAGGTAGACCTAGAGAAATAAATTACCTTTTTTCAGTGACAAGCCAGCACTGCCACCCTCTGAATCACTGTCGGAGTCAAATAGGTCTTTGAATTCTTTTTTATCTTCCTCCTTCTTTTCCAACTTCTTCCTCTTTATTTCAGGGAGATTTAAATCTTCCATCTAATAAGGAAAAAAAACATATTTAACTTAACTTATCAGGGAAACAGGTACCAAAAGAGGATATCCATAAAAAAAACACTTAACATATAAAAGGTTTGTGTTTAAAATGTAATGTGCAGAAACCCATAACATCCAACCCAAATCAGCATTTACGGAGATAGATCACTGAAAGCACAACTGATTCCTAGCTTATGAGGATTACTGCATGTTGCATTGTTTTCTAGGTCTTGTTAAAGAGACCCTGTCTAAAAACAGAAATGAAAGCAGCAGCCCCTTGTAAGAAAAGAAGTAAAATCCTCACCTCTCTAGTGGCACTTGTATCCTATTTTCCTATCTGTTCCAGCCTTGCAAGCCTTAAACTGTCTCTTGAGCATTTACAGTGCATCTAGAAAGTATTTACAGCGCTTCACTTTTTCCACATTTTGTTATGTTACAGCCTTATTACAAAACGGTTTAAATTTATTTTTTTCCTCAAAATTCTACAAACAATACCCCATAATGACAACATGAAAAAAAAAAAAAAATCACATTTACTCAAGTATTCACAGCTTTTGCTCAATACTTTGGTGAAGCACCTTTGACACCAATTACAGCCTCGAGTCTGAGTATGATGCTACAAGCTTGGGACACCTATTTTTGGGCAGTTTCTCACATTCTTTGCAGGACTGCTCAAACTCCATCATGTTGGGTGAGGAGCGTCGGTGCACAGCCATTTTCAGATCTCTCCAGATATGTTCAATCGGGTTCAAGTCTGAGCTCTGGATGGGCCACTCAAGGACATTCACAGGAGTTGTCCCGTAGCAGATCCTTTGATATCTTGGCTGCCTGCTTAGGGTCGTTGTCCTGTTGGAAGACAAACCTTCTCCCCGCTTTGAGGTCCAGAGTGCTCTGAAGCAGGTTTTCATCAAGGATGTCTCCGTATATTGCTGCTTTCATCTTTACCGCGATCCTGAGTAGTCTCCCAGTTCCTGCCGCTAAAAAACATCCCTACAGCATGAAGCTGTCACCACCATGCTTAACTGTGTGGATGGTATTGGCGAGGTGATAAGCGGTGCCTGGTTTCCGCCAGACATGACACTTGCTATTCAGGCAAAAGAGTTCAATCATTGTTTCATCAGAACAGAAAGACCTTCAGGTGCCATTTGGTAAACTGCAAGCGAGCTGTCATGTTCCGTTTACGGAGGAGTGACTTCCACCTGGCCACTCTTCCATACAGGCTTGATTGATGGAGTGCTGCAGAGATGGTTGTGGTTCTGGAAGGTTCTCCTCTCTCCACAGAGAAACGCTGGAGCTCTGTCAGAGTGACCATTGGGTTCTTGGTCACCTCCCTGATTAAGGCCCTTCTGCCCCGATTGCTCAGTTTGGCCGGACAGCCCGCACTAGGAAGAGTCCTGGTGGTTCCAAACGTCTTCCATTTACAGATGATTGAGGCACCTGTCCCCAGATCTGTGCCTCCATACAATCCTGTCTCGGAGGTCTCCAGACATTTCCTTGGACTTCATGGCTTGTGCTCTGACATGCACGGTTAACTTTGGGACCTTATATTGACTGGTGTGTGCCCTTCCAAATCATGTCCAATCAACTGAATTTACCACAGGTGGACGCCAATAAAGTTGTAGAAACAGCTCAAGGATGATCAGTGGAAACAGGATGTACCTGAGCCCAATTTTGAGGGTCATGGCAAAGGCTTTGAATACTTATGTGATTTTTTTCGTTTTTATTTTTAATATATTTGCAAAGATTTCAAACTTCTTTCACGTTGTCATTATAGTTTGCAGAATTTTGAGGAAAATAATTAATTTAATTTTGGATTAAAGCTGTAACATAACAAAATATGGAGAAAGTAAAGCACTGCAAATACTTTCTGGATGCACTGTACTAGGACACTCTTCCAGGAGTGTCAGATGGCTGTGTCCCCTGCCATGTGTCGCAGTTCCATCCTCTGACTCCTTCATCACTATAGGACTCAGCACTAAAGTACAACACCCATTTTCTTACAGGGAGCTGTCATTTTCATTTCATTAGACCTGACAGGCTCTTAAAAAACTATATTACATAGAAGCAAGAAGGGGTAATATGCATAGTATTCAGTTATAAAACTAAATACAATATTCATGTCAGTAGGGCTGAAACAACTAATCGATTAATCGACAACTAATCGATTATGAAATTAATCGATTACTATTTTCATAATCGATTAATCGGCCAGTAACATAATGGGGTTAAAAAAAACTAAAATGAGCTCTTTATAGTACAAATAGAGCAAATAATCTCTACTGTAAATAAATTATATAAATAAGTTTAGTTGGTCTACCTGACCGTGGTTTGGTTTCAACAGAAACCCTCATTTTCCACTTCTTGATTAGAGTTTGAACACTGCTGATTGGCATTCTCAATTCCTTGGATATCTTTTTATATCCCTTTCCTGTTTTTTTTTACAGTTCAACTACCTTTTCCCGCAGATCCTTTGACAATTCGATTTTGACCACACAATTAGAAAATCGAACAAACGTTCTTAAAATTACATTTTTTGTCATTTGTCGGGGAAGACATTGTTTGTTTTTTAAATAAAAAATAGATCTCTGAGTCTGATGATATTTACCAGATTCACCCTTTAATAGTATATACAGTATATCTCCTCTAATAGTATATACAGTATATCTCTCCTAATAGTATATACAGTATATCTCCTCTAATAGTATGTACAGAATATCTCTTCTGTCTGTTATTCTCAGAGTGGATTAGATATTTTGCTCCCTAACCATATAGTTGGTTACTTATATTCACCACTGCATAGAGATGTTTAAGAATAAATTGCCTTTTTTTAAAACTTTACATATTAACTAAATTATACACCATACTTTTAAGGTTATTAACCGATTAATCGATTAATCGAAACAATAATCGGCCAACTAATCGATTATGACAATAATCGTTAGTTGCAGCCCTACATGTCAGCCTGCTCACAGACAATAAATCAGCATCAAATTGTCCTATTAGGCTGGCAGATGACACAGGAAGCTCTAAAGCTGAACAAGGAAATAGTGGAGCAATCCTACTGGCTGTGCAAAGTAGTAAAGGTGCAGCAATCACAAGACATGCTGAACAGAATAAGGCCTCTTTCACACGAACGATCCGTTCAGGTCCGCCTGTCAGTTTTTTTTAGGCGGACCTGAACGGACGCTCCATAGACCTCTATGGAGCGTCGGATGTCAGCGGTCACATGTCCGCTGACATCCGACCCACTCCAATCCAAAAAAGTGTAACGGAGGAAAAACCTACTTTTCCATCCGTCTGCGGATCGGGTGGCGACGGACTCTATGGTCCGTCTTCATCCGATCCCCCAAAGGTGAAAACGGCGCTCTGACAGGTCCGAGCGACGGACCTGTCATCTGCCTGCTCAGCGGGGATCGACTGAGCGATCCCCCGCTGAGCAGAGCGGGCTCTGTACACGGACACGTCTGTGTGAAAGAGCCCTTACGAACATTTTGGCAGGTAAAAAACATTCACACATTCATTTGAACTGCATATAACCCATTTGACTAGAGTTGTACTTTAAGACATAGTAGTGGGCTGAAAATGAAAATGGCAGACATGAAAATGACTAACAAAAGATATAACCACTGATCCCATCCAACTAGATGTTCCGGGTGCGGAAAGCTAGTCTTAGAATTGGATTATGTAATCTCTAAAACACAATGGGAGATTCATCAGTGGCGGCCCCCTCTCCCTTGTCAGATCATTCCTACCCCTCGTTAATAACCAGACGATAATGAGATAACAGGAAGCTCACAAGAGACTCCCAAGCCAGCATCTTTTATTTCCTCTATTTTTTTTTTTTTTTCTTTCTATTATTGAAGTAGCTGAGCCCTCTGCTCGTTAATCTGCTGCTCCTAATGAAGGAGCTAACGACTGCTGCCACCCTTCCACAGCGGCATCATTAGAGGCTGTTAGAAGCTCCAGGAAAAATGCTTAGCGCTGTAATTATTAGCACTGATGAGAGCCGAAAGCTCTCTCACACACACACACACACACACACACACACACACACACACACACACACACACACACACACCTACGCACAGACATGTACAGACACAGCAGACAGCTATCACATTTACCTACAGCAGCCTGACTTGCGCTTATGCAGACATGCAGTTCTACAGGGAACGGACGAATTGCCCCCAATATAAGCAGGAGTTTGTGCTTTCATTAACTCCGTGTTTTCATGACTCACAACTTTGTAGCGCTTTTCGAGTAGTGACATCACATTGACAATGACGGGAAAGAAGTTGTGAACCCTTTTAAAATGTCAACAAGTCTCAAAATAAAAAAAAAATAAAGAGAAAAACAGCCAGAATGTGTGTCTCAATGTCTATGCCATGAAGGTGGTAAATAACTACATTAAAATGCTAATTTATTATCGTTGCGATTTTTTTCACTGCGCGTACATACTAAGCTGTCTTCTGATGTCATGAAATGCATCAACAAATACAGCCACCTCTATCTCGCTAAATATATACCCACTTCATATGATGCAAAGGGCACACATATCTAAGCACAGAATGTTAGGGTTTATGATTAATGCTTTCTAGTATTCACTGACAATCTGAAACCTCACAGGTCCTCCTTGAAGTATTTTTAATGCAATAAAGTGTGCATCTGGACACATTTAAATGACCCATTCCCACTTTCTGGCAGTTCAACCAGTATATTTCAGTACTTGCAACGAGAGCAATAATGTATGCATGTATTTCAGGGAGCTAAAGTGGTATTAAACCCAAAAGCAACTATTTGTTATATTGCAGTTTACCAATTTCTATATGCAAAAGCTGCATTTATTTTCTTTTTTAGTCTTTCTTTCCTTTATTTTCATCTGGTGATCTAGTGAGTAAGTCTGTAGTTTTTGAACAAAGCAAGCTCTCCTACAAATGTAGCAGTTAAGTCCTGGTTCACACCAGTGCGGCTCTGAAATTGAGCTACTTCAGCGCAATTTCAGAGCCGCAGATCAGTGCAATTAGCACCTCCAAATTCATTCGTTTAACAGAAGTCTATGCAAGTGGCAATTAAATCCCAAAAAAGTAGTGCAGGAACATTTTTCGGATTCGTAACAATTTGAAAGGTTACATTGCCAGCAATGGGGTGCGAATTTGAACTGTTAAACCACACACAACAAATCACACCAGTGTGAACCATTTACCACTGACAGGGGTGCTTACAATGATCAATGTTTATTCATTTATGTAAAACCTTTATCCAAAAAGAAAAAAAAGAAAAAAAAAAAAAACGTTGCTATATCTGCTTGTGTAACAGCAGTTTGAGCTGGAGTTAGCTGGAGTTGGCTGCAGTTTGTTTAGGGTTATCTAAACCTGCTGGTCCATCTAACACTCCCCTCCCCCAGATTAATAATGCTGCTGTCTAAACATGCCCCCGTGTTCCTTCATCCAGAGTGGAGGCACTCCAATTACAGGAGGTGTGTTACTGGTCAGATTAGCAGGTCAAAACAGAAGGAAAAAAAGACTAAAAAAAAGAAAACAAATGCAGCCACCACATCTACAGATTGGTAAGCTGCAATATGTTACATTTTTGGTTTTGGGTTTAATATCACTTTGATTCATTTTTAGGCCCCATTTACATTTGTGTAAATTAGTGACCAGATGCAGGAGACCCAGAGGGGGTTCCCAGCAATTAGCTGTGGGCGGGAAACTGAAAGGAGTGAGAGGCTGACAGTTCCTGCAGCTATAGTATCTCACAAAAGTGAGTACACCCCTCACATGTGAGAACACTGAACAAATGACACTTTGCTACAATGTAAAGTAGTGAGTCTAAATTGTATAACATTGTAAATTAGTTGTCCCCTCAAAATAACTCAACACACAGCCATTAATGTCTAAACCACTGGCAACAAAAGTGAGTACACCCCTAAGTGACAATGTCCAAATTGGGACCAATTATCCATTTTCTCTCCCCAGTGTCATGTGACTCGTTAGTGTTACAAGGTCTCAGGTGTGAACGGGGAGCAGGTGTGTTAAATTTGGTGTTATCGCTCTCACTCACTCATACTGGTCACTGGAAGTTCAACATGGCACCTCATTTTACATTGTAGCAAAGTGTAATTTCTTCAGTGTTGTCATATGAAATTATATAATAAAATATTTACAAAAATGTGAGGGATGTACTCACTTTTGTGGAACACTGTATTTGTGGCTGCTTGCATGTAATCGCTCATGCAGTAAATACCTACAAATAGTTGGCCCTGGACACAGAATGTCTGCATCCAGGGCCAATCATTCACAGGTAATCACTGCTTGGATGGATACATGAAAACAGCTGTGAATAGCCGCAGGAGCTGTCAGATTTGTAATGCTTTCAGTGGGAATTCCTGCCCACAGCTAATAACTGGGAACCCCCAATGGGTCTCCCAACACCTAGTTGCTGATAGCCCCATTCGCAAGTGTAAATGGGGCCTAAAAATTGAATAAATCCCTAGAACACATGCATATATCTCTCGTTGAAAGAACTGAAAAATACTGATTGAATTGCCAGAAATTCAGTGAGCTCTTAAAGCGGTAGTAAACTCAGATAAACTCTGAAAATCAAAGCGCTTGTATACAAGGCTTTGTTTTCTTTGAAACAAGTGTACTTGCTAATTCCAGGTCTTTCTGAAGCTCTCCACAAGTGGTCCCTTGCTCTACTCTTCTGAGAATTCTTTTGACTCCTCTGTCAGAAGTATTGCGAGGAGCACCTGCTCGTGGCCGGTTTATGGTGAAATTTTGCTCTTTCCACTTCCAGATTATGGCCCCAACAGTGCTCACTGGAACATTCAGAAGTTTATAAATCCTAATGTAACCAATGTCATCAGTATGTTTTGAGAAAGCTCTCTGCCTTTACCCATCATGAGATGTTTCATGTGTGACACTTTGGTAATGAGACACCTTTTTTAGGCCATCAGTTGAGACTGAACCAGCTGATATTAATTTGCACTGAAAAGGGGCAGGGTTGCTTTCTAATTATTGACAGATTTCAGCTGGTGTCTTGGTTTTCTATGCTTTTGTGTACCTCCCTTTCTTCTGTCGTTCAATACTTTTTCCCTTTGTCATTCAATTTTATTACACATAATTTCTGAACTTATTTGCTTTGGTTTCTTTGTATGTATGGATTGCATGGGTTGTTACCGACATTTGGGGAAATTTTCGTGTCAATAGCACCTTTATCTCAGGTTCACACTGAGCTGTGGAAATGAAGCCATGTGATTTCAGATCGCACGATTTTACTCCTGCATGTCAGTCCTGATTTCGGGGGCGATTTCAGAGACATCTGTGCAGGTTTCTGCACAGATGTCGATGTAAATCGCAGCACGAAATCGCAAAAAGTAGTACAGAAACTACTTTTTGAAATCGGCGCGGCGCCGCAAATGCAGCGTCGCACCGATTAGGACGGTGCCATTGCCGGCAACTGCCGCCAATTTGACACGTCAAATCGTGCCAATGTGAACCAGGACTTAGAACTATATATTTACTAGAGCTGCACGATTAATCGTTAAAGAATCAAGATCACAATTCAACTCTCCTCAGGATCTTAAAATAGCTTTTTCCCAACTCTATGTAACAAGTTCTGAGAGTTCTCTGCTCACTTCTGACAGCTGACAAAAAAATTAAAAAATCCAGGCAGCCTGCCAAGTTTTATCACAACATCGGCAGGGATAAAGATAAACATTGTAACATATAGTTCTTTTAGATCAAAGGAATTAACTTCGGTCAGTTTAACCACTTAAAGAGGAACTGCAGTCTGCTCACATAATTTGTAACAAAAACATCTTTGCCATTCTGAAGCTTCCCTCCAACGACTTTCCATATTATTTTATATATACTGCGATTCTGTACTTGCCAAATATGCTGCAGAAATCTTCCTCCACTGAGTCTGGCTGCATCCATTTTACCTGTGGGCAGCTGAAGCTGCTGCCTGTTCACTTCCTGAATTTACACAGAGGCACACTCCCAGCTCTGCAGCTCTCATTGGCCCTCTTATGACTCATCCCCCCTCCCTTCCTGGCAATTTCTCACGAGAGCGAGAGATAGAGCTGTGCATGATGTCATAAGCCTAGGCTAATTAGCAGACGAGAAAACAAGAAGTGGGCTGTATAAGGTATTTACTGGCAGAAAAAAAATGCTTTACAATCCAAAGTTAAAACAACAAGGGCACAAGATTTAATAGATGAAAAAATGACTGAAGGTCTGCTTTAAAGACTAAGGGCTAGTTCACACCACATGCAGTCCAGTGTGCTTTTTTTACTGCATCAAAAATGCATGGAAAGTAAGTTATATGGTGTTCAATGTCATAGTTCACACCAGTGCCTGCAGTTCCAGTGCGTTCCTGTTCCAGAAAAAAAAAAGTAGAACATGCTGCATTTTTCCTGTACTGGAACGCTGTAAAACGCACCAAAAACTCACTGGAACACACCTAAATGCATCAAAAATGCACTGAAACACACATGTACTTATTTAAGGTTAAGAAAAAAGAAGGGGACAAATGCACCGGACTGCATCAAAACCGCATAAAAAAACAAGCATGCAGAAAGGCATCTGGAATGCATTTCTATGGTGTGAACTGGCCCTAAACCTTTTTCTGACACTTGTTGTTTACAAGTTAAAATCTGGATTTTTTGCTAGAAAATTACTTGGAACCCCCACCCCCAAACATTATATATATATTTTTAGCAGAAACCATAGAGAATAAAGCGATGGTTGTTGCAATATTTTAGGTCATGCTGTATTTGCGCAGCGGTCTTCCAAAACGTTTTCTTTAAGAAATAAACTTTAATGAATTTAAAAAAAAAAAAAAAAAAAAAAAAAAAAAACTGTAAAGTTAGCCCAATATTTTTGTATAATGTGAAAGATGTTACGGCGTGAGAGAATCATGATCTTTATTCTAAGCAAAAAAATTGTGATTCTCATTTTAGCCAGAATCGTGCAGCTCTAATATCTACCTAGAAAAACGGTGACGTGTTCAATACTTATTTTACCCGCTGCAACAGGAATAATAATAATAAATCCATAGTACTTTATATGGAGTTTTACTACCAGCTGTACAACAGTAAGGCCCGGGCTACTCCTTCCTTTCTACTGTCATTTGTACACCCCTTTGCAGTTAGAGAGACTACAGAGGTGTCATAATCACGTTACCCACATTGCGCTGAGCACCAATAAAAGTATATGCATTTTTCTATTGTAAAAATAAAAAAAGGAGTTATGTATTTGCATATACTCCTGCCCAGTAATGCCCGCAGACAATATCTGACAGCTGTCATCTTGCAGCATGCATATAGGCTGTGAACAAACAGAGTACCCTCCTGAAATTGCCAACAAAACCACCCATAAACTACACTTGCGTGGCCAAGGAATTACAAGACATATAGTTTCCAGAAATGATGAATGGCAGCAGACCTAACCATCCTCCTGCCACCCTAGATGTTTAGGAGATTACAGATTACTATGCAATTATTTTTATAGCGATAGAATTAAAGAACTGGTAACTTATATGCAGATCTAGTGTCTGTATTAAGAGGTACAATGTTTGGGGAAAGGGACTTGATCCTGGGGTTGAGGTTTAACACATTTGTTTTGATGTAAATGAGATCTCTTATGGTTAGAAGCCACCTATGACCTGATCATGGTAATCAAGGTTTAGTTTAAAGACAGTGCTTTGCTCATGTTCTATATAACCATATCTAACAGCTACTGAACCGAACCCAGTGGACAAAGTGTTAGAGCCCTTTTACACTGGGGCCACCCATGCGTTTGCGGTAAAGTGCTGCTTTTCAGGCAATAGCGGGGCGATTTCAGCCCCAAAAAAGGGATTAAAAACTCCTATGTTGCGGCGCTTCCGAAGCGCTATTCATTGCAATGGGCAAGGGGAGTTTTGGGAGTGCTGTATGCAGCGCTCCCAAACCACCCCAAAGATGCTGCTTGCAGGACTTTTTCTAACGTCCCGCAAGCATACCGCCAGGGTGTGAAAGCACATTGCAATGAATGTGAGGCAGTTTTCAGGCGCTATTTCTAGCACTAAAACGCCTGAAAACTGCCTCAGTGTGAAAGGGGTCTTAGTGAGAAAACAAACCGAAGACTTAAAGCGGGGTTCCACCCAAATTTTGAACATTATCTCTATGCATTCTCTTCCTTGCCTAGATGCTGACATGCTGTGTAAAAAAATTTAAATCGCCGTAATTACCTTTTTTTTTCTAATCTTCTTAGCATATCCTGGTTTTCCTCCCATGGGAGTAGGCGTGTTTTTAGCCTCTCCCAGACCTCCCACAGTCCCCTGGGAGCTAGTCTCAGGCTTCCCAGCATGCATTGTGCAACAGCATCATCACAACATCTCGGTGAATGCTGGGAGCACAGCATTCACCGCACCCAGGAAATACATGCTTGTGGGCTTCAAATGCCCACAATGAAGATGGAAACCGCCTTCAGTGAATTTTATAAGTTATTCTTTACAACGAAATCGGACACAGGCGGACTTATTACACAGAACATGTGAGTAGATAATCATGAGAAGAAAAGTTTGTGAATGAACTCCAAAAAAAAAAAAAAAAAAAAAAATAGATAGGTGGACCCCCGCTTTAAATATAAAAGAAAAAAAAAAAAAAAAAAGAAGAAAAGAAAATAAGAAAATTACAAATTCCCCCTCCTTCACACACACTCCACCTGTTTCAGCACTGTCTCTTTTATCACAGTATAGGCAAAATGTAAATGGAGGATGCACAGAGTTTTATTAATAGACTTGTTTTGCGCTCACATGTTTCCGTTCTTCTTGCAGAGCACATACAGCACCCACACAGTCAGCCCAGCATGCTCCCCACTGTATCTGCTGGGGAATGTCAATGCAGAGAGACAGGAAGGGCACAGGTGACACCAGCACTTGCTATCATAGTGTGCGCTGACAGCTGATGAAGCAATGTGTTTCCCATGTGATATATTCTCCATCACTAGGCAGCACATACAGCACAAAACTACAAACTGGTAATCCTATTTAGTAAAGTTTTCATTAGTTTACATATTCAATATGGACATTCTGTCATCATCCTCTTTAAGTCTGAATATCAAAAAAAAAAAAAAAAAATCACCATACTAAAAAGCAATGGATATCAAAGCAACTACAAAGGAAATCCTAGTTTTGGTAAAACTGCTATACAATATACAAACATTGTAATAGCCATGCCGTCATTTAAAGGTTATGAACAACCCCCAATTCTCCTCCTACACTGCTGGTTATGGCAGTTAAAGGTAAACTTCAATTTGTATTGATTTCTCCATGACATTTCATGCCAGATTTAACACTGCTGTGTGTCTCCATGTATGACGCTGGGACATTTCAGATCCAGTCCTGGTGACATTTCTCTCTAGATCTTGTTCTGGTGAATCTAAGGGAACTGATGTGAGCTGAACCTCTTTCCTTTTCCTAAAATGCATTTGCCATACATTTCTCTTGAGGTTCCACCAATGGCTTCATGACAAGCCTTTGCTTCACCTTCCACAATTCTACTGTAAAGAGTTGACTCACTTGTCTATAAATTGAATAGGCAGATGCGCAATCACCTGCTTGGAGCTGATCTGACCCATAGAGCCTAAGGAAATTAACCTAATTGCATGCTGGATATTACAGTTTATTAGATGCTAATACTGCCTACTACCATTTTTTAAATCTCAGTTTGCACATAACAAAAACTTCTACACAAACGTTTCTATGATCACTGCTCATCGGTCCTGGGATGAGAATAGAGAGAAGCATACTGCCTCCTCCTGGTTACACAAGGTACACCAACAGCCAGGGTTTATACTCCTTTAATCCCTTGAGCCATTGGCTCCTGCAATGGATTAGCATTGTGTAAATAAGAATTTAAATCCCATGACACAGTCGTACAGGAGCCCCAGGCAAGCCTTGAGAATGACGTGCAGCCACAAACCCACAAAGACATTTGTGCAAACCCCAAACTACTCGATTCCGCCTAACAAATCCAAATCAGCAGGAAAAAAACAAAACACTGACAGCCCCTACAATGCATGTCTGGTACTCCCCTAAATCAGCCCATAGATTATAGTTTTTTCTGACTCAATTCCCCCATCCACACATTCAATGGAGCTTCTGATCAGGTCAGCCTGAAAAACTGGCAGGTAGATCTATCGGACCACTCGTATAAAAGGGGCTTAAATGACAGCAAAGACAATCTGAGATTAAATTAGTTTAATTAAAGTAGATCTAAATCCTACCTGGATGACATTCTTTTTGCTAAAAATGTGCATCAAACAATTGCCTTTTTCTTTTTTAAATGGATACCATCATCACTTTTTTTTGGTCAATATTTTTGTATTTCATATCTACATGTACACACTCCAATGTCAGCTCCACATCACTGCACAGGACTGGCTTCCTGATGTGATAATGGTGGACCATACCTGCACAAAGTGTGTCAGCCACATGTAGTCTCCACCAGGGAAGCCTGTGAGTGGGTCATTTCAAAACCAAGTCTAAACCTTCATGGCAGAATTACCAGAAATATTTTCAATAACTGCAAATTTCAAGAGATTAAAAGAAAAAAAAAAAAAAACTTTTGAGGTTTTAGTTTCTGGGTTAAAATGTACTTTAAAGCGGACCTTCACCCTAAAATAACTTTACTTTTATCTTGCCACCTTCCCCCTCCCACATTTGGATATTGATTTCATTTATTTTTCTTATTTAAAAAGATTTTTTGTGCTGCAAAATAGCAGTTCCGCATTTTGAGCCTAGGCGAGTATGACATTTGCGCTTTCCTATTTAAAAACTACACTTAGTTCCCTTTCACAACGGCGCCACTTGTCATGCGATTTGGACAAGTCGCACACTATTTGTGCCTAGGAAACCGTTCAAATCGGTGGGACGAATTGAAAAAGGTTCCTGCACTACTTTTGGCAATTTCATGTGCGACTTGCATAGATACGTGCATTAAGTCGCACAGATGTCGGCAAACCACACATGTGATCGCACTGACCAGCGGCTTTGAAAGCCAAATTCAGTGTGAATGGGGTGTAAAGGTATCTTCTTTTACCTTTATTAGTATGTTTTCCTTTTGAGCAGTAAGTGATTTACTCCTACTCATTGAGATGGTCAATTCATTCTGATAAGCGGACTGGAATGAAGTGTGTGGATATCGCTTGCAACACTGCTTGGATGTTCCTTGTATTGAGCCCTGCATGATTTTCCATCCTTCAATCACGTTTCAGCACTTCATGCAAGATTCACTGATGGCACCAATTATAAATGGATGTTGATTGTTCAGTGTATGGACTAGTAGCATTCATGAACTTGATCTTTTTGCACATATGTTGCTAGTGGCCACTGATTATATCACTTGAAGTTGTGCACATTTATATATACCTGTATACTGTATGTGTTGAACTATAGGTTTATTATGATGGTTTTTGAGATTTATATTTTAACATATTTGTATTAAGTGCTGCATTGTATAATTTATAGGTTTATTAATCCAGTATCAGGGTTTTGTATGAGCAACTATATATATATATTTTTTTTTTTTTTGATCTAAGCGAAAATTTACTATTTTAACCCCTTCCCGACCAGCCGACACACTTATGCCCCGTACACACGGTCGGACTTTGTTCGGACATTCCGACAACAAAATCCTAGGATTTTTTCCGACGGATGTTGGCTCAAACTTGTCTTGCATACACATGGTCACACAAAGTTGTCGGAAAATCCGATCGTTCTAAACGCGGTGACGTAAAACACGTACGTCGGGACTATAAACGGGACAGTGGCCAATAGCTTTCATCTCTTTATTTATTCTGAGCATGCGTGGCACTTTGTCCGTCGGATTTGTGTACACAAGATCAGAATTTCCGACGGATTTTGTTGTCGGAAAATTTTATAGCCTGCTCTCAAACTTTGTGTGTCGGAAAATCCGATGGAAAATGTGTGATGGAGCCTACACACGGTCGGGATTTCGTGTGTACGGGGCATTATACTGCAGCAGGTTGGCACAGCTGCACGAGCCGTTGTAACAGTACGTCGTTTTTTTAGGACGCTGTAGCAGGAGAGTGTGCCCGGAGCCGAAGCTCGTGCCCGGCGGGCGCGATGACCGCCGGGCACCCGCGATCGCTCATGACAGAGCGAGAACCGGGATTTGTGTGTGAACACACAAATCCCGGTTCAGTTAGGGGAAAGGAGACAGATCATGTGTTCCTACCAAGTAGGAACAACAATCTCTCTCCTCCTCTAGTCAGCCACATTCCCCCTACAGTTAGAACACACCTAGGGAACACATTTGACCCCTTGATCGCCCCCTAGTGTTAACCTCTTCCCTGCTAGTGACATTTATAGAGTAATCAGTGGCTATTTATAGCACTGATCCCTGTATAAATGTCAATGGTCCCAAAAGTGTTGAAAGTGTATGATTTGTCCACCGCAATGTCTCAGACCCGATAAAAATCGCAGATCACCACCATTACTAGTAAAAAAAAAAAATAAAAATAATAAAAATAATTTCCTATTTTGTAGACTCTATAACTTTTGCGCAAACCAATCAATATACGCTTATTGCGTTTTTTTTTACCAAAAATATGTAGAAGGATACATAATCGGCTAAAACTGAAGAAATTTGTTTTTTTTTTTGTTTTTTTTGGGGGGGGGGTTTTGGATATTTATTATAGCAAAAAGTACAAAATATTGTGTTTTTTCCAAAATTTTCACTTTTTTTTTTTTTTGTTTATAGCGCAAAAAATAAAAACTGCAGAGGTGATCAAATACCACCAATACCACCAAAAGAAAGCTCTATTTGTGGGGGAAAAAAGGACATACATTTTGTTTGGGTACAACATCGCACGACCGTGCAATTGTCAGTTAAAGCGACGCAGTGCCGTATTGCAAAAAATGGCCTGGTCAGGAAGGGGGCAAATCCTTCCGGGGCTGAAGTGGTTAATGCGGTAGTAAACCTGTAGAAAAAAAGAAAAGAAAATAACCAGGCCTCCCACAGCTTAATAGCATAACGAGCAAGGCTCTAGGATTCCTCTTGTGCCAAATTGTATTGTACCTGTAATGTCTGCCTTCATTTTGTAAAGCGCTGCGCAAACTGTTGGCACTATATAAATCCTGTATAATTATAATAATAATACATGTGCTAGCATGCACCGCATACTAGGGCATTATACCAGACTTTTTTAGGCGGAGCCTTCCAGAGGTGCCCCGTCACTGCTGCATGCACTTCTATTTTTACCTGGCTTTCCATTCAGGTTTGTGCTCTCTGACCATTTGAATGGCTAGGCTGCAATGACAACACCCCCCTGAATGCGCACTGGAGTCATGATTGGGGCACACTGAATGCAAACCACACTTTGCATTTGCTGTGATGTAATCTGTTGGAGTAAAAATCTCCTAAATGGTGCACATTTAGGAGATATTCACTGTACCTACAGGTAAGCTTTATTATAAGCTTACCTGTAGGTACAGGTAAGACATCTTAGTTTACTAAACACTTTAAGTACCCAATGATATTAACAAATGTGTTGTCGCATTTAAACCCCACCTCTTCACTGGCCACATAAATAAATATAGGTCTCCTCCCACTCCATGTATACAGGTTATATAGGCAAAGCTTTAATATAAAAGCTTACTTACCTTACTCCCTCTCTAATGTTTCTGGTAGCTGCAACCAAATCCCCCAGAGATGCTTTACTTCTCTGGTTATGTTCCTACCCCTATCATCAATGTTACGGCTCACAGTGCAGGAACATGCATTGTATGTGATGATGTTGGGGGCCCAGCTACATTTGAGGGAGTTAGGAAGACTGGAGTGCCACCTGCCATGGAACTGTGAGTTGGGTGGGGAAGATACAGATCTCATTTTTTAGCCAGAGCAAATTCATGCCCCCCCATTTGGGAAAAACTAAATCCTCCAACAGCCACTCAAATTTAAAACACTTTTTTTCTTTTATGGATCAGGTATCAACCCAACTACATTCTTCCTTACAGTATTGTTTTAGCCTTGGCTGCCAGTTCAACTCTATAGTATGTGCACAAGATATATTCATACATACATGCAAGCCCTTGCTTAAAATTAGTGCAGCATACTCCATGGTCCGTACCTGATATAACAATATAAGTATTCCTATGCACGCTTACCCTCTCCTTGCCAGAAATCTCTAGTTGAATCTCTTTCTCCCGCAGTTTCTTCCAGTTGGTATAATATTTGGTCATTGGTGTCCCCTCTTCTTTAGTTTCTTTTTCCCATTTGACCTGAGAGACAAAAAAGACCTGCTATTTCAACCTTTTTGAAATGGGGAAACCCTTGAAAAAACTTTCAGGAGCCCTTACCAATAACTACCAGATCTATAGCTCATGGTAAATTAGTGTGAGACATAAATTGCAGATACAAGAATGAATAAAAATAAAATAAGGAATGTGACATACATTGCATATTTTAAACACAGGGCTGGTCTATGACAAAATTATTTTCAATAATAATAAAAAAATAATGCAATAAATTGAAAATAAAAATTTCAACTGCAGGGGAAAAAAGCTAACAATGAAAATTGTAGTCTTCAATGCAATGTTTTCCCTTACACAGAGGTCACTGAAGTGCACCCTTCTAGTGTCAGTGAAGAAAGGCCCCTTAAGCTGGCCATACACTGATCAAAATTCAACCAGTGTGAGCTGCCCCTTCTGAACAGAAGTTGATCATTTAGGCCCCATTCACACTTGTGCAGCTTGTTATGCGACTTTGGACCCCAAAGTCGCACTCCATGTTTTCCAATGATAACCGTTCATATCTGTTTGACTTCAAAGTAGTTCCTGCACTACTTTGGTCCGACTTTCGTGCAAATTGAGGTTCACAGACCTCAATGTAAACCCTCAAAAGTTAGATGAAAGCCGCACCTGCATGATACAGATGTGATTTGGGTGCGACTGGATCAGGCAGACGGTGGGAGTCTCCGTCGGGGTTGGAATTTTTCTTTTTCTCCTTTTTTTTAGGTTAGTGGTAGCTGTGGGCGGCGTGATTGACGATGGATCTACACCGGGGGACATTTTAAAATTTTTTTTAATAAAGGACTTGTCAAAAACTAGTGTTGTCTTTACTCACTTTTTTGGGTAGGGGCACTATATACCCCATACTCATTCACATGGGGGGGAGGGGGTTGGGGGATCTGGGGGCCCCCTTTTTAAAGGAGGCTTCCAGATTTCAATAAGCCCCCCACCCACAGATCCCCACAACCACCGGCCACCAGGTTTGTGGGGAAGAGGCCCTTGTCCCCATCAATATGGGGACAAGGTGCTTTGGGGTGCCTAGAATCACCCCCTCCATGTTGAGGGCACATGGCCTGGTATGGTTCAGGAGGGGGGAGGGCCTCGCTACCCCCCCTTTTGCTGTCCTGCCAAGCTGCATGCTCAGATCAAGGTCTGGTATGGATTGGGGGGGGCTTAAAATCTGCACCAGACCCGACTATACCAGGCAATTTTTTTTTTGGACTATAGGTTGGCCATCCTTGCGATAAAGGTGGGTACACATGTATCGCAATTTGTCCAGTTCAGCAGGGAAAAAATACTGAAGAGAAAACGAATGCAGCTATTACATGTAAGGACCAGTTTGCTACATTATATTGCATTATTGTACTTTAGATATTCTAAGGAAAAACTATTTATATACAGTTGTGCTCATAAGTTTACGTATCCTGGCAGAATTTATGATTTCTTGGCCATTTTTCAGAGAATATGAATGATAACACAAAACATTTCTTTCACTCATGGTTAGTGTTTGGCTAAAGCCATTTATTATCAATCAACTGCGTTTACTCTTGTTAAATCATCATCACAACAGAAACTACCCAAATGACCCTGATCAAAAGTTTACATATCCTGGTGATTTTGGCCTGATAACACGCACACAAGTTGACACAAAGGGGTTTGAATGGCTATTAAAAGGTACCCATCCTCACCTGTGATCTGTTTGCTTGTAATTAGTGTGTGTGTGTATAAAAGGTCAATGAGTTTCTGGACTCCTGACAGACCCTTGCATCTTTCATCCAGTGCTGGACTGACATTTCTGGATTCTGAGTCATGGGGAAAGCAAAAGAATTCTCAAAGGATCTGCAGGAAAAGGTAGTTGAACTGTATAAAACAGGAAAGGGATATAAAAAGATATCCAAGGAATTGAGAATGCCAATTAGCAGTGTTCAAACTCTAATCAAGAAGTGGAAAATGAGGGGTAGACCAACTAAAATTTCAGCCACAAATGCCAGGAAAATTGTTCAGGATGCAAAGAAAAACCCACAAATAACTTCAGGTGAAATACAGGACTCTCTGAAAAGATTTGGTGTGGCTGTTTCAAGATGCACAATAAGGAGGCACTTGAAGAAACATGGGCTGCATGGTTGAGTCGCCAGAAGAAAGCGATTACTACAAAGTAAAGTATCCTGCTTACAATACGCCAAACAGCATGGAGACAAGCCTCAAAACCTTCTGGCACAAAGTCACTTGGAGTGATGAGACCAAAATTGAGATTTTGGCCACAACCATAAACGCTACATTTGGAGATGAGTCAACAAGGCCTACGATGAAAGATAAGGATGTTTTGGGGATGTGTGAACTACAAAGGCAATTTGGAGGCAGGAAACTTGGTCAAAATTGATGGCAAGATGAATACAGTATGTTATCAAAAAATACTGCAGGAACATTTGCATTCATCAGCCAGGAAGCTGCGTATGGGATGTTCTTGGACATTCCAACATGACAATGATCCAAAACACAAGACCAAGTCGACCTGTCATTGGCTACAGCAGAATAAAGTGAAGGTTCTGGAGTGGCCATCTCAGTCTCCCGACCACAATATCATTGAGCCACTCTGGGGAGATCTCAAAAATGCAGTTCATGCAAGACAGCCCAAGAATTTACAGGAACTGGAGGCTTTTTGCCAAGAGGAATGGGCAGTTTTACCATCTGAGAAGATAAAGAGCCTCATCCACAAAAGACTTCAAGCGGTCATTGATGTTAAAGGGGGCAATACACGGTATTAAGAACTGGGGAATGTAAACATTTGATTAGGGTCATTTGGGTAGTTTTTGCTGCCATTATGATTTAAAGAGAACACAGGTGATTGATAATAAATGGCTTCAGCCAAACACTAAGCATGAGTGAAAGAAAAGTTCTCTGGAAAATGGCCAAGAAATCAAATTCTGCCAGGGTATGTAAACTTATGAGCACATCTAAAAGGCACAGACATCTGTGCCTTTTAGATGTATGCAAAGCCTGTGTCAAAACACAGAAGATCAGGCAGAGTAGGGGAACACAATGACTGGTATATTCTCTTGTCCCCCCAGGGACAATACAGCAGGAAGCGGTTATAGAAGGAAATAAAGAATGTCCCTGTAATAATTAATCCTTCTGAGAGCTTTGAGTCCCCCGTGTGCTATTCCAAAGGTACCCACAGGTTCACTTGACGTCATCCAGAAAATGGAAGCCCCAGGATTTCCGTCAGATACAACTTACATGTGCGTAAGTACTTTATGCAAAATGGACAGACAATGACTCAAAAAAAAAACCAAAACAAACATGAATATGTATAAAGTTTAGAAGTCAAATTTCAGATAAGGAAAGTCAGATCAGTGGAAGAGAACTTCTGATCACTAGTAGTAGTTAGCCATATGCAACTGGACTTGCTTAGTAATATTGAAGACATTTCATCTCTAAGTGGCTTTATCAGTTCAAATGAGTACAGGGGAATTATGCTAACATTTATACCCACAAGGTCAACTTAGTTACCTTAATCCAGCACCATGATGCCATGAAATGTGTCCAAGCAGATGCTAACCATCCTACAAATGTCATCAGAGAAAGAAAGGAGCACTGTTCACTGACCAAATGCATGAATATGTGAATGAGTTTGTCCTCAGCCATTGCAGCCACGCCTGACATGTTTCCCACACACATGCATTCTGTGACCAAGCCCCGATGTGCAGGGCGAAACATGTCAGGGGGCGTAGCTGAAGTGGCACTGGCTGAGGCCACATTCATTCACATATTCATGCACTGGGTCAGTGAGTTGTTCTCCGATGATGCTTCTTCACCTCTGAATGGTGCACAGGCACCTGCTCCCTGCACTGCAACCGACAGGGAGATCTTTATCGCAGCTTAGAGTGGCACTGCAAGTTATACCTGCATCCTAGAAATGTCTTCAACATTACTAAACAAGTCCAGTTGAAAATGAGCAAATACTGCAGGCTATAACATGACTTAGATAAAGGAGAACTTTTACAGACTAAAGCTGGGCATAGAAGTTTCGTTTTTTTTCTTGTCCAGCTGACGTTGTCTGCATTTGGTGACACACGCCTGCAGAGCTGTCAATCTGAAAGCATTGGCTGTATCCATACAGCCACTGTGTCCCAATTGACATGAATAGGACTGCCTGTGCAGGGACACAGGCGAGCGCTTAAATACGCCTGTGTGACCAAGACCTAATACTGAGGGATAGTGAGTGTATTTTAGCATTTTATTTTATATACAATGTTAACATTAACTATATAAAGGATTCTCAAAGCACTATGAGTTGGACCCCTTTCCCACTGATGTGCTTTTACTGCGCAGGAATGCACCTTTCCAGCAGGACAAAAGTGCATCAATATTTACGTTTAAATCCTATGTGACTTTTCACATAGCTGCGCTGCATTTGTACTGCGGTTTATGCTGGAGTGGGCAGTTGCAGCCATCTTTAGTAACCAGGTGTTAATGCATATGAGCTGTAATGCAATGCAGTTAACACACATTATGCAGTGTCTAAAAACAGTGTTTTAGAAGTGCTGCAGTATGAAAGAAGCTGGTTCCTGAACAATCAGCGGGTAAGTAAAACAATGCCACTCCCACCCCTCTCCCCTTTGGTGGTCACTAGTACCACTAGAGCTCAGTCTTCCACCTGGTGGATGTCAATTCTGCCTTCCCCAGCCTCCTCCCCTCAGGTTCAAGTGGTGCTACCCGCTGGTGTCCTTAACAACGGTTGATAAGGAGCAGGCACCCAACGTCGTCCTCAACTAGCGATTCAAGCATACGGGCAGTAATGCAAGGCATATAAAAGGCAATGTGTTTTTAAATAATTTTTTTTAATAATGCATTTTAGAAGCGCTGCAGTATGAAAGAAGCTGCACTGCAGAATTTAATTTGAATGTTCAGGCAAGAAAGCATATAAATCACTTATCCAACCATTTCATGGTGCTTTTATAGACCCGGATAATTTTGAACAACTTTTCATTCAAGTACTATGTCAATGTTTTGTTCTATTATGAATTAGCTTTGACAAGTGCATGCACCTATGACCAATTAGGATTTACTTGGCTGGGAGCAACCTTAAATTATAAGAATGTTGTCCCCATCCCATCCTTATTTTTGGAATTTTTGCTTACTTACGGTCGAAACAAATTGTCAACTCATCCCCTTTAACTTTTGGATCAAACATTCTGACAATTTTCTGACACAATTTTACAGGTGTAAGGCCAGCTTTAAGTATACAAAGCTTGCTTTGCAGCTCTCTTTAACCGAATGGGTCTAAAAAGTGATGTCACTGTTGTGATGACCCAGCGAGTTTTGTAAACAATGGCTTCTCTCAGTACAACTAGAAGTTATACAATGCTTTAAAAGTGTTTGCTTCAAATCTACCCTTGGCGAATAGATAGAAGACTACGGAACATTGAAAAGCAATTTTATATTTAAGTAATACCAGTCCCAGAAAACTGAACAAGCAGGCAAAAAGACCTTAACAAATTAAGCCACAAAAGTCAGTAGTGCGCAATCGAAAGCATTAAAACATTTATTACAACCACTTATAATTATGCAATATTGAATAATGCTATGTGCCAACAAAAACAAAATGCCCCACAAGATTAATAATGTCCAGCAGGGTAACTCTCACCCATAATTAACTTGGACACATGCACACTACAAATCAGAGAATGGAAAAAGTTCCCGTCTATTTGACCCCGGATTATCTCTGAACCTGCCCCTACAATAAAACGTCAAACAATTAAAGCGATTGTAAAGTTAAAAAAAAAACAACTAAAAACATGTTTATACTTACCTACTCTGTGCCCGTAGCTCCTGGCCCCTCCTCTCTGTCCAGTGCACCCAATGGGAAGCCGCTTCCCATGGGGGCACGCATGTATGCTCGCTCCCGAGCCCTGCTGCTGCATTGACACAGACAGCGGGACTCGGACCCGACTCCGACTCCTTCGTCACTGGCTTTGATTGACCGCACTGGGAAAGCAAAGCCAGCAAAACCCTGAGTGAGGGGAGTGAAGAACTGAAGACGTGCACAGCGTTGGATCGAGGGCTCAGGTAAGTAAAGGGAGGGGGGATGCTGATTCCTAAACATTTTCACCTTAATGCAAGGAATGCATTAACCACTTCAGCCCCGGAAGGATTTACCCCCTTCCTGACCAGAGCACTTTTTACAATTTGGCACTGCGTCGCTTTAACTGCTAATTGCGCGGTCATGCAATGCTGTACCCAAACGAAATTTGTGTCCTTTTCTTCCCACAAATAGAGCTTTCTTTTGATGGTATTTGATCACCTCTGCCGTTTTTATTTTTTGCGCTATAAACGGAAAAAGACCGAAAATTTTGAAAAAAAATGATATTTTCTACTTTTTGTTATAAAAAAAATCCAATAAACTCATTTTTAGTCATACATTTAGGCCAAAATGTATTCGGCCACATGTCTTTGGTAAAAAAAATGTCAATAAGTGTATATTTATTGGTTTGCGCAAAAGTTATAGCGCCTACAAACTAGGGTACATTTTCTGGAATTTACACAGCCTTTAATTTATGACTGCCTATGTCATTTCTTGAGGAGCTAAAATGGCAGGGCAGTACAAAACCCCCACAAATTACCCCATTTTGGAAAGTAGACACCCCAAGGAAATTGCTGAGAGGCATGTTGAGCCCATTGAATATTAATTTTTTTTGTCCCAAGTGATTGAATAATGACAAAAAAAAAAAGAAATTTACAAAAAGTTGTTACTAAATGATATATTGCTCACACAGGCCATGGGCCTATGTGGAATTGCACGCCAAAATACATTTAGCTGCTTCTCCTGAGTATGGGGATACCACATGTGTGGGACTTTTTGGGAGCCTAGCCGCGTACGGGGCCCCGAAAACCAATTACCGCCTTCAGGATTTCTAAGGGCATGCATTTTTGATTTCACTACCTATCACAGTTTTATAGGCCATAAAATGCCAAGAGGGCACAAACCCCCCCCAAATGACCCCATTTTGGAAAGTAGACACCCCAAGCTATTTGCTGAGAGGCATGTTGAGTCCATGGAATATTTTATATTTTGACACAAGTTGCGGGAAAGTGACCAATTTTTTTTTTTTGCACAAAGTTGTCACTAAATGATATATTGCTCACACAAGCCATGGGCATATGTGGAATTACACCCCAAAATACATTTAGCTGCTTCTCCTGAGTATGGGGATACCACATGTGGGACTTTTTGGGAGCCTAGCCGTGTACGGGGCCCCGAAAACCAAGCACCACCTTCAGGATTGCTAAGGGCGTAAATTTTTGATTCACTCCTCACTACCTATCACAGTTTCGAAGGCCATAAAATGCCAAGATAGCACAAAACCCCCCCAAATGACCCCATTTTGGAAAGTAGACACCCCAAGCTATTTGCTGAGAGGCATGGTGAGTATTTTGCAGCTCTCATTTGTTTTTGAAAATTAAGGAAGACAAGAAAAACATTTTTTTTTTTCTTTTTTCAAAACTTTGTGACAAAAAGCGAGGTCTGCAAAATACTCACTATACCTCTCAGCAAATAGCTCGGGGTGTCTACTTTCCAAAATGGGGTCATTTGGGGGGGGGGGGGGGGGGGTTTGTGCCACCTGGGCATTCCATGGCCTCCGAAACTGTGATAGGCAGTGAAGAGTGAAATCAAAAATTTACGCCCTTAGAAAGCCTGAAGGCGGTGCTTGGTTTTCGGGGTCCCGTACGCGGCTAGGCTCCCAAAAAGTCTCACACATGTGGTATCCCCGTACTCAGGAAAAGCAACAGAATGTATTTTGGGGTGTAATTTCACATATTTCCATGGCATGTTTGAGCAATATATCATTTAGTGACAACTTTGTGCAAAAAAAAAAAAAAAAAAAAGTGTCTTTTTCCCGCAACTTGTGTCACAATATAAAATATTCCATGGACTCTACATGCCTTTCATCAAATAGCTTGGGGTGTCTAATTTCCAAAATGGGGTCATTTGGTGGGAGTTGAACTGTCCTGGCATTTTATGCACAACATTTAGAAGCTTATGTCACACATCACCCACTCTTCTAACCACATGAAGTCAAAGCCCTTTCTGACACTTTTTGTTTACATGAAAAAATACATTTTTTTTGCAAGAAAATTACTTTGAACCCCCAAACATTATATATTTTTTTTTAAAGCAAATGCCCTGCAGATTAAAATGGTGGGTGTTTAATTTTTTTTTTTTCCACAGTATTTGCACAGCGATTTTGCAAACGCATTTTTTTGGGAAAAAACACACTTTTTTACATTTTAATGCACTAAAACACACTATATTGCCCAAATGTTTGATTAAATAAAAAAGGTGATCTTGGGCCGAGTATATGGACACCAAACATGACATGCTTTAAAATTGCGCACAAACGTGCAGTGGCGACAAACTAAATACATTTTTAAAAGCCTTTAAAAGCCTTTACAGGTTACCACTTTAGATTTACAGAGGAGGTCTACTGCTAAAACTACTGCCCTCGATCTGACGATCGCGGTGACACGTCACATGCATGGTGCAATTGCTGTTTACATTTGACGCCAGACCGACGCTTGCGTTCGCCTTTGCGCGAGAGCAGGGGGGGACAGGGGTGCTTTTTTTTTTTTTTTTCTTTATGATTTTTTTGCTTTTTTATCTTATTTTTAAACCGTTCCTTTCATTTTAATTTTTTTTAATCATTTTTATTGTTATCTCAGGGAATGTAAATATCCCCTATGATAGCAATTGGTAGTGACAGGTACTCTTTTTTGAAAAAAACTGGGGTCTATTAGACCCTAGATCTCTCCTCTGCCCTCAAAGCATCTGACCACACCAAGATCGGTGTGATAAAATGCTTTCCCAATTGCCCTGTTTACATCCGGCGAAATCTAAGTCATGAAATGCTCGTAGCTTCCGGTTTCTTAGGCCATAGAGATGTTTGGAGCCACTCTGGTCTCTGATCACCTCTATGGTCAGCTGGCTGAATCACCGGCTGCATTCTCAGGTTCCCTGTTGGGACAGGAGAGCCAGAGAAAAACATGGAAGACGGTGGGGGGGGGGGGGGGATTCCCTCCCACTGCTTGTAAAAGCAGTCTAGAGGCTAATTAGCCGCTAGGATTGCTTTTACATGAAAGCCGACCGCTGGCTGAAAAGAATGATACCAAGATGATACCTAAACCTGCAGGCATCATTTTGGTATAACCACTCAAAGTCCAGCAACATACCAGTATGTTGCTGGTCCTTGTTGGGCATATATTGTAAACTTAATTTTCATGCAGCCTGTGCGCTGAACGAAAAAAAGATATTGATCGGTGGGTATGCCCACCATTAGAATACCTCCCTTCCTCCATCCACTTCTAATGATGGGCATACCGTATATATATGCCAAAGCATGGGGGCATCCTCTCGCAAAAGGCAGGAGCAAATCGCTCCTCCACCCACTGCTGCCCCCACGCTTCGGCATATATGCTGAAGTATGTAACTGTGGTGGTGAAATCACCTCCGACAGCGCTGGAGTCACGGCTTTATATATCGTGGGAGCAAACGCTGTTGCTGTCAAGATAAATAAATCCGCTCTGCAGCTGAATAGCGTACCTGAAAACAAAAAAAATGGTTACCAACAAAACACAGTAAACAGTAAAGTATAAAAAATTTGCATATCTGAAAAGCAAACATGGTAAATCATAACAATAATAAAACATTGCAGAATAGAATACAGTAAAAAAGAGCAGAACAATAGAGAGAGAATAGAGAGAGAGAGAGAGAACAATAAAACAACAACTATTTTTGTTTTTTTTTATTTTATTTTTTTTACACTTTTTTTAGTAACTTTAACTTTTTTGTAACTGGTACCAGGTTTGGGTCTCTCAAAATGTGATGGCATCTTGGGAGACCCTGTGAAAGTGTGTCCTAGTCTGTGCAATGCTGTACCCTACACTAATACTCAACTAGTGTAATGGTAGCGCTCAAAACATTCACCAATGCACAGACCAGGATTGTCAGGACAGGAGGGACAATAATACCGGGTGTCACACCTAAATCCGCGCTTGCTACAGAAACGACATCTTCTTTGGGGGGCTCGTTGGGTACTCGAGAGGACATAAGGAAAATGCCTCTCATGCAGCCGGCTTACTGGATTTGGTTGGGGAAGGTGAGGTGGAGCACCGTCTGGATACAGAAGGGCTCTGACGATCTCTTCCTGGAATTTAAGGAAGGATCCAGTCCATCCTGAAGCTCTGTATAGCACATGAGCGTTCAGCAAAGCCAATTGAAATAAATAAACAGACACTTTTTTGTACCAGCGTCTGGCCTTACGGGCAACTAGGTACGGCGCCAACAACTGGTCGTTGAGGTCCACCCCTCTCATATTTTGGTTATATTCGTGGACACAGAGGGATTTCTCCACAACACCAGTCGCTGTAGTAATTTGGACCGTCGCGTCTGCATGAAGGGAGGTGAGAACGAAAACATTCTTATTGTCCCTCCACTTCATAGCGAGCAAATTATTACACTGCAAGCAGGCTCTCTCCCCCAGCCTAAGACGGGAATCTACAAGCCGCTGGGGAAAGCCCCGGCGATTAGGTCGCACGGTGCCACATGCTCCAATCTGATGATCAAAAAGGTGACTAAAAAGTGGCACGCTTGTGTAATAATTGTCCACATATAAATGGTACCCCTTTCCGAATAAGGGCGACACCAAGTCCCACACTATCTTGCCAGCGCTTCCTATGTAGTCAGGGCAGTTTGTCGGCTCTACGTGACTATCTTTGCCCTCGTAAACCATAAATCTACATTTATAGCCTGTGGCCCTGTCACAGAGCTTATACATCTTGACCCCATATCTGGCACGCTTGCTGGGAAGGTACTGTTTGAATGACAAGCGGCCAGAAAATTTAATCAGGGACTCATCAACGCAGACAATTTGATGGGGAGTAAACAAGTCTGCAAAACGTTGGTTGAAGTTGTTTACAAGGGGCCGAATTTTGTAGAGCCGATCGTATCCAGGGTCTCCACGAGGACAACAGAGTTTATTGTCATTGAAGTGCATGAACCGCAAAATATGCTCATATCGTGCCCTGGCCATGGAAGCAGAGAACATGGGCATATGGTAAATTGGGTCAGTGGACCAATATGACCGCAATTCACTCTTTTTATTTATGCCCATGTTGAGGGAAAGGCCCAGAAAGATCTTAAATTCGGAGACCGTAATTGGTCTCCAATCTCTGGCAAGGGAGGACTGGGGATTAGCGGCGATGTGTTGACCAGCGTATAAATTGCTTTGGTCCACAATAGATCTATAGAGATCTTCAGTGAAAAACAGCGAATAAAAATCCAGTGGCATAAAATCAACTGTTTCCACCTGAATTCCGGGTTGGCCAGTGAATGGGGGAAGTACGGGTGCTGCAGAAGTGGTGGGCTCCCAATTCGGATTGGCGAATGCAGCAGGAAGGGCACTATGGGCACGACGGGCCTGTGATTGTCGTCTTGGTGGCAGCGGGACACTACTAGTGCTTGCCACCTCGCCAGCTTGAACTGCACTTATGGGACTCACCACATGATACTGCAGTGCTGGATATACGACCAGGGTGTACTAGGCCGCTGGTGCTTGCCAGAAGGAATAGCGGCGCTAGTACTTCTCTGCTCCATACGAGGGACCTGCGGTTCTTGCACTTCAAGGACAGAAGAAGAAGATTGGGGTCTGGTACGCCTGACCTTAGCAGGGACCACAACTCCATCGTCAGAGCTATCTGTTATGGAGCCGCTGTCCTCTACAGGATCGTATTCTGAGCCTGAATCTGACAGATGAGTGACTTCCTCTTCACTATCTGTCATGCTCAGAAACGTGTAGGCCTCTTCACTAGTGCACCTTCGATTTGCCATTTTGGGCTCTAAATTTAGGGGTACACTAGTGAGACTCACAGGCAAAAAAGCTCCTGACTGTCAGCGACTGATTCAAAACGCTACCAAAAAACTGTTAGCAATCGCAGGGATCAGGCCTGACTCTGCGAACACTGCAGTTATGTGTGCTTAGTGTTTTGTAAGCGTCAGTGATCGATTGATACTGCACTTGGGTGGGCTGGGCCGAGGGACAAAACGCAGGTGCTAGCAGGTATCTTGGCTGATCCCGCTAACACTGCGTTTATGGGAACCCTAAACTGCTGGGGAGTATAGATCTGATCAGATCAGATATCGGGGGTGATCGGGGAGTGAAAAATGTGCCTGGCGTGTTCTACTGAACGTGTAGTGTTGGTGTAACTTACATTGATGTCTTCTCTCCTCGGCGCCGGAACGAAAAGACCGGCTCGAGGAGGGATGACATCACTTCCTCTCCCTCTGTTTACATTACAGAGGCAGAGGAAGGATTTTCATTCGCCGGGAGCGATCGGGACCTCTCATTGGCCGCGAAGAAATGCCGGTCGCCTCTGGCACCGGGGGGGTGCTGCCTGCCCGTGATTCTGCCTGCCCGTGCCATTCTGACGACATACATTGGCGTGAGGCGGTCGGCAAGTGGTTAAGATAAAAATATTTAGGCTTTAGAATGACTTAATTTCAGCATGAAATGTGATTTACTTATGTTAAATACAAACACCAATTTAAGTGAAAAACACAAAACAGAAAATGACCCAGGTTATATAGATAAATGCAAGATGTGTACTACTTTTTTTGGATTTTTGGTGCACAGGCTCTTTAAATAATAGGGGCATTATCCAAAATTCAAGACACTTAATGCAGGACATTTCAACTCTAGTAATGACATGCCAGTAATAAGAATGGAGCCCTTGATGTGTCTCCTCTTCCCCTACAACTATATAGACCCAGCACATCTCTAAGTGGCACCACTTGCAATCCCCCAGCACAGCTCTATCCTACTGCAGAGACCACAACACGTGGGCGTCTATGATCTGACACTTTCCCATTGCTGCTGTCCCTGCGAGGTGGTGCCAGAGTGTCTGTGGATGGCTTCTAGCACTCCCAGCCCCCTGATTTATATTACCAGCAGACTGCCATTAAAATATTTATGAAGGCATTACATCCGTGCGTGCTGTTCTAAGGTTGCAGAGGAGATCAGGCTCCGTCAGCCAGCAAACAACAGAATGCTAATTATCAAGATTTATCTGCTCCCTTTGGAGACAGAGGTGCCTGCAATGTACTGCAGTGCAATTCGTGGGAGGTCCACCAAGCAAAAACAGGGTCCAAGAGCAATAGGTGGGTCTAATGACAATTACTGATATCCAAGGGACGGAAGGTCATTCATTTGCCGGTTTCAATATCACAGTTAAGGGATTCAGTTACACTGAGAGCATCCTACACATTACCCTGATGACAGTAAACGGCTTACCAATTTCCTCTGTACTAAACACTGTCATTTGCTTCACACATAGGATATCAGGTGGTGTTTATCCAATGTGACATGCTGCAAGTTCACCTGTCTTAGTGTGCAGAACTTCACAGGCTGTGTTAAATTACAGGGCTATCCCATGGAACAGGATACACTCACAACTAAGGGATCAGACCAACACTATGCAAGGGGACACTCCAGGGTAAATGCAAAAGGTATATACAGTATCTCACAAAAGTGAGTACACCCCTCACATTTTTCTAAATATTTTATTATATCTTTTCATGTGCCAACACTGAATAAATGACACTTTGCTACAATGTAAAGTAGTGAGTGTACAGCTTGTATAACAGTGTAAATTTGCTGTCCCCTCAAAATAACGCAACACACAGCCAATAATGTCTAAACCGCAGGCAACAAAAGTGAGTACACCCCTAAGTGAAAATGTCCAAATTGGGCCCAAAGTGTCAATATTTTGTGTGGCCACCATTATTTTCCAGCACTGCCTTAACCCTCTTGGGCACGGAGTTCACCAGAGCTTCACAGGTTGCCACTGGAGTCCTCTACCACTCCTCCATGATGACATCACGGAGCTTCTGGATGTTAAAGACCTTGCGCTCTTCTACCTTCTATTTGAGGATGCCCCACAGATGCTCAATAGGGTTTAGGTCTGGAGACATGCTTGGCCAATCCATCACCTTTACCCTCAGATTCTTTAGCAAGGCAGCGGTCATCTTGTAGGTGTGTTTGGAGTCGTTATGTTGGAATACCGCCCTGCGGCCAAGTCTCCAAAGGGAGGGCATCATGATCTGCTTCAGTATGTCACAGTACATGTTGGCATTCATGGTTCCCTCAATGAACTGTAGCTCCCCAGTGTCGGCAGCACTAATGCAGCCCCAGACCATGACACTCCCAACACCATGCTTGACTGTAGGCAAGACAGACTTGAATGTGTACTCCTCTCCTAAGTTTATCTTGGTCTCATCAGATCACAGGACATGGTTTCAGTAATCCATGTCCTTAGTCTTCTCGTCTTCAGCAAACTGTTTTCAGGCGCTCTTGTTCATCATCTTTAGAAGAGGCTTCCTTCTGGGATGACAGCCATGCAGACCAATTTGATGCAGTGTGCGGCGTATGGTCTGAGCACTGACAGGCTGACCCCCCCACCCCTTCAACCTCTGCAGCAATGCTGGTAGCACTCATACGGCTATTTCCCAAAGACAACCTCTGGATAAGACACTGAGCATGTGCGCTCAACTTCTATGGTCGACCATGGTGAGGTCTGTTCTGAGTGGAACCGGTCCTGTTAAACTGCTGTATGGTCTTGGGCACCGTACTGCAGCTCAGTTTCAGGGTCTTGGCAATCTTCTTATAGCCTAGGTCATCTTTACGTAGAGCAACATCTCTTTTTTCAGATTTTTTAGAGAGTTCTTTGCCATGAGGTGCCATGTTGAACTTCCAGTGACCAGTATGAGAGAGTGAGTGATAACACCAAATTTAACACACCTGCTCCCCATTCACACTTGAAACCTTGTAACACTAACGAATCACATGACACCAGGGAGAGAAAATGACTAATTGGGCCCAATTTGGACATTTTCACTTAGGGGTGTACTCACTTTTGTTGCCAGCGGTTTAGAGATTAATGGCTGTGTGTTGAGTTATTTTGAGGGGACAGCTAATTTACACTGTTATACAAGCTGTACACTCACTACTTGACATTGTAGTAAAGTGTAATTTCATTTCTTCAGTGTTGTCACATGAAAAGATATAATAAAATATTTACAAAAATGTGAGGGGTGTACTCACTTTTGTGATTATATATTACATACACAGTATTAAAAAAAAACTGTCTAAAAAGGATTTTCATTGGCCAAAATATTAGTTTGTAAAAAGAAGTTTGTGCCAGAAGGGCTGTACAGAGATAGCAACTTAAGTGTTGAGGGGAGCATAGCAAGGTTTAATACTCCAGTCTCTGCAAATTAAGGGAATCTCTTGGGGGGCCCCAGGTCACCAGAACAAGTGTGCCCATTGGAAGATTTCCCCTCTATTACTTTTCTGGGGACAACCCAAAATTTAGGATTTTCTTTTATGTCAATCACTGATGTGGATGAGAAGGCCTGGGTCACAGTCTCTGCTCTAATTCATCCCAAAGGTGTTCTATTGGGACTATCAGGACTCTGTGCAGGCCAGTCAAGTTCCTCCACCCCAAATTTGCTCATCTGTGTCTTTATGGACCTTGCTTTGTGCACTGGTGCTTAGTCATGTTAAAATAGGAAGGGGCCATCCCCAAACTGTTCCCACAAAGTAGGGCATGAAACTTTCCAAAATGTCTTGATATGCTTTAAGCCTTCCCAGAAGAGTTGAAGCTGTTATAGCTGCAAAGGGTGGGTTAACTCAATACTGAACCCTACGGACTAAGACGCCATTAAAGTTCATGTGCGTGTAAAGGCAGGTGTCCCAATACTTTTGGTAGTAAAGTGTAGTTCACACTGTTGCAGTACGATCTAGTGTGTTCCGGTGCAGACTGAACTGTACTGAAACGCAGCAAAATGCATCAAAATCGCACTGGAATGTGGTTTTGCCTGCCATTTCTGATGGTTGTTAGAAACCGGCACCCGCCGGTGTCCTAACAACCAATGACTCACCCTTCCTATCAGCAACGAGGGTGAGTCATCGGTTCTCAAGAAGCCGACACCTGCCGTTTTCCTAACAACGATGAGTCAGCCCTGCTGTCAGTGGGGATTTCCCGCTGACAGCAGAACATAAATAAAAGGCTAGGACAAAAAAAAAGTGTGGTATCCCCCCAATCTATATTAGGCCCTGTGGGTCTAGTATGAATTTTGAAGAGGGCATCATGCCAAAAAAATATTAAAATAAAAGTGTGGGGTCTTCCCCAAAAAGGGAACGTTCCTTTCTTCTGCAGTGTATTTTGCCCATTCATTCATATGGCTTAAGGACTGGCAGCCTGTTCCATGGTACCGCCCTCTCTATGTCCCTATTTTGCTGGCAGTGATACCTACTTCAATAATTCCATAGCTGATCTATTCTCATGTTCTTTGTACTCCCTTTCCTGAATAAGCAAGTTCGTGAAAGGAGTGGAGAAAGTGAAACCCCTCCAATCTACAGCTACTCTGCTTACTTTATGAGCTAGATTGTATTGATGTACATCTGAAAGGTTGCCTTGGTGGCCCTTACTGGATCAGATGTATGTGTACATATATGTTGCTATAAATCTTGTGGTAGGGGCTACACATATAAGAGGTTCTGTCCATACTATTTCCATATGTTTTCAAGACTTTTTGTATGTACTTGATTTTGATTGAAATACCACCAACCTGATTGCCAGACTTTGTGGGTTAATACAAACCTGTTTTTAACTGATACATTTCTGTTTAAATATAGGAAGTGATACACAATTAAAGTCCCTTAATACCGGTTTGACTGTACTTTTGTGTAAGCAAATCTTTACTTAGCTGTTTTGTAAACCCCTTTAGTGTTTTTCGTAGCTGCAGCAAATTCATCAGGTAAGGTGCATAGGTACTTAGTCTGCCACTAAGACCCCTTTTATACTTTGCAGTTTTCAGACATTTTAGAGCTAGAAACAGCGCCTGTAAAGCGCTTGAAAACTGCTTCCCATGCTGCCCAAGTGTGAAAGCCCGAGTGCTTTCACATTGGGGCGGTGCACTTGCGGGACAAAAGGTCCTGTGCTGCTTAAACAGCGGTAACGCTGCTAAAATGACCAGCGCTTTACCAGTAACGCATGGGCGGCCCAAGTGTGAAAGGTGTTTAAGGGTCATCAGCCAAGCTATTGTCAATATGCAAAAAAAAATATCTCTATATATTCCTATTAAAAATCCAGTCGGTTGCCAGCACTCACTATGGGTTTAAACTTTACTTAGGGAAAGGTATCTGGAACAGGACTTGGTCACACATTGCTAATCGCAAAGAGCTACGCATTCTGGGAGAGCACAGCATTTATGGCATATAAAATGTCCCAGTTGTCTACTTACCACAGCTTCCCTGTCAGACACCCCAAAGGCAGACTTCTGTCTTTTGCTAGTTATGTAGGACGAATTCTCTTGGATCTTCTCCAGCAGTTGGCGCATTGGCTTGCAATAATTGGATACTTTACATTCCTTTAGGAAAGATTTCAGCTGCAAGGACAAAAAAGAATTTTATACAAAAAAAAATCAGTGGCGTTAAAGGCTTGCCAGTAGAAATCTTGGGCAACAATTAACTGGTAAGGAGATACACAGAAAGGATACAGCGTGAGAACACCCTTTGGAGACGTAAAAGCATCACAAACCTAAGCAATTTAAAACGTAGTATATATGGTGGAAAAAAAAAAAAATAGGCAGAGGTTACTTTTAAGTAGAACTCCAACTTTGGATAGAGTGGGGACAAGTTGAAACTTCTGTTAGAATTTTATTACTCTGTCCCGGTTAAGAAGATTTTGCCACACTTCCTGCCCTGATGACTAAACAGGAAGTAAAGCTGGCCATACACTAGTAAATTTTCAAACAAACATTCATATGATCATCTATGCAAACATTTTCAATACATTTATTGACTTGACAAATGTTGTTCGAAAATACTTCTTTTGAAGTTAACATTCAATTTTGGAACAAGTGGACTTTCCAAAATGAAAACCACATATACTGTTAGAAATCTGTTCGTACAAAAATATTTTCCATCCGGCTCCTTTGAATTTTATCATCAAAGTAGTCAAAAACCTTGATTTGACCCCATTAATAATTCTAAAATAAAAATAACACTCCAAAAATGACAGATTTCAAACATTCTACTAGTGTATAGCAACCCCCCCCCCCCCCCCACACACACACACACACACACAAAAGAATTAAAAGTCAGCAGCCACAAATACTGTAGATGCTGACATTTAATATTACCTGTCCAGGGATCTTGCAACTTTTTCAATTGGCTCTCAGGTGCTGCCGCCGCCATTCCTCGCAGAGAGAAACCGTCAGTGAAGCCTTGCAGTGTCGCATGCGTGAAAGCGCTGTGCTTTCCGAATGGCCCGGCAGCAGTGGAAGAAGCAGGGGGTCGAACTTCTGGGGGACCTTGCCACGGCAAAGTCTCCCGGAAGTGGGGATGAGTACCTGTCAATAACAGGTACCTGCTCCCCCCTGAAAGGTGCCAAAACGTGGCAGCGGAGGGGGGGAGGAAGCAAACAAGCAGCGTTTCCTCTTTAGGGTGGAGCTCCGCTTTAAGAAAATAACCAACAGGGACACAGACATTAACAAAAACCTTCCACACACTAACAGTTAGGGTGGTATTACTGCTGACTGTGTTCACATTGCTAAAAATTCTGTAACATATCCACTTGCCGACCGCCTACCTGGAAAAATAGGTAATTACTTTGACGCTAAATACTGGGGTTAAGGCTACAGCTAGATGCCATAACCCCAGTATAGTGTTTTTTCCCCTCAGGCACCGGTCTTTTATAAAAGTGCTCTGAGCAGAGCATTGGCCCCATGGTCACTTTTAGAAGCGGCGGGAGGGGTCATCCACCACCCCGGTCGGTTTCTGGGTGGTTTTCGGGCCTTAGGCAAACTAGGGCCTTCCCTGTAAAAGTTGAGCTAGGCTCTGCCCCTGACCCTCTTTCCAACTGGTCATTCAATGTGACAGGTAGCCTACCTGACCAATAGAGTAATTAATAAAGAGCTGAAATACTCAATGGAAACATCTATGCTATGGGCCAAAGAATGTTTATAGAGAGGTACCAGATCTTTGCTTAAAATACGTAAACTCTAATAAGGACTGCCTCTTATTTGCTCCACTTTGGCAAGTTAAATATACCATTGAAAGAGTTTACTTATATCTGTTAAATAAATAAATAAATCAATCAGTTCATTTTGCCAGAAATCCAGTGTTGTCCCACACACTGCAGACTTATCTCAAGCAATTTTATCAGGAAGCGTATTAGGAGAAAAGAACACGTCCACTATGTTATGGAGATAAGGAGAGGTAGAGATGTTCTGTGGTCTCTGTCCTTGGTTACAACAGACATTCATCATTTAACTGACTTCCTGCCACCCAAGGTACCCCCAAGGGGTGCTTCATTACACCTACTGCGACCACAGTACAATACTTCCGAGAGCAATGCTGACAATGCTATGCTGCTCTCTCTACAGTACTAAAGACTGGACACAATGGCCAAAAGAGGAAGACCCCAGGATGTCACCTGACCTTCCAGAAGACCCCCAGGACATGACCTGACTGTCTGGAAAAGCCCCAGGATAAAGGGTATTATAAAAGAAAAGCTTTAGCCATACTTCTCTTCCGAGTCACAAGAGTGCACTTACTTTTGCTTTCCTGTGACCCACAGTCAGCTAATAGCAGGCTATTGCCCGTTATCAGCTTACATCACAGAGCCCCTCCAGGCCCTGAAAGAATTCCAATTATATTGTCGGGATGCACCCAGCCAGCTTATTAACAGCTGGCTTTGGTAGTCAGCTGAGATCAGAAACCAGCTGCGCTCACCCACTCACCAGCCCGGCGCTCCAGTGAGCGCTGGAAGGACAGAACAGAGGATGACTTATGGTCATCTCTGAGCGGTGTCTAAAGACTGAGTGATCAGTGGTCATGTGATTGCTCAGTTCTTGGGCTTAAAGCCAGCAGGAGAACAGCTGCAGCATCAAACTGAAGTGATGAGGTATGTGTGTTTTCTAATACAGATATCAGAGGGAGGAGAGGGGCCCATACTACAGTTCTTAGTAGCATAAAGAGAACTCTTGTGTAACTGAAATAATAGTATAATAACAAATTGAGGTGCTTTTTCCTTGAAGAAGCAACAAATTTTCCATCTTGTACCGAAAAGCCAGAAAAAGCATGTATGTGCCCACACCATCCCCTTGTGAAATTCGAATCACGCAATGGTGAATGCACTTTGGGAGCATATGTTTCTTTTTGCACATAAAGGTCTTTGCTTTTTCTAAATTTATAATACAATGTTGGGTGCTCAATTTATTAAAACAAAAAACAAAAAAATGGTATTGGACAATTTTTTCAAAAATCTCTAAACTGTAGTGACCCCCCCCCCCACACACACACATCTCCGTACACACCCGGAGGCCACAGTACCACAAAGCACAGAACGGCTGTTTGCACATCTGTGTGAAATCCCTTTGGCAGAAGACTGCAGGCTCTCTTCCCAGCCCCCCCTCTTGTGTGCGTACACATCTGGGATCGGGCAGGGACAAGAGAGGCAAACTACTAACAGAGCCCTGAGCCGCAGACAGCCTGGGGGTCTCCGATGTGTCAACGTGTGGTCTAATAGATGACGCATGAAAAAAGGAGGGGGACAAGGGGGCAGCTTTCCAAATTTCCGTGCTAACGTCAGCTTGAAGCGCTCGGCAGCCTAATCTGTGTGTGACCTGTAGAGAACCGCATCTGGTTCTTCTTAGACGGCGTTATGTGTCTATCCCATTTCCAGTATCCACACAGTTTATAGCTCAGGCTAAGAGGGCAAATTAAAACACCATTTCGTGTATCAGTCCCAGTACACCTGGCTACACAGAATTAAATAACTCTAATTAAAAAGAAACTGTTTTAAAATGAGGACTTGCTGAAATTGCCACATTCTAACAATTATCACTTTTGCCCTGAAAAAGGTTACATAAAGTTTTCAGATTTACAGCCTGCTGTACCCAATACCCTCAAAAGCTATGTGCCTTTTGCCCATCTACTCTGCTACCTTTTTCTGACTGGCAGAAATTAAACATAAAGCTGTAGTGCTGCCCTTACAAACGTACCGAATAAATTCTATTCCATATTTAGCCCAAAAAGTCACTTCTAATTAGTAACAGTGGCTGAATGGCTCAAGGGTCTTGCAGCTTCCAATAGCCTGGGGGTAGCTGACAAATTGGGAAAACAAAAAGGAAGCGCAGTTAATCCTTTGAGTCATAATAGAAGGATTAACTGCACTAAGGTCTGTGCTTCCTTTTCTTATTTGTTAAAACAGAAGCATAACAAGGAAATTTTCCCACCCCAATATCGAATGATTAGGCAAGACTCCTGCACAACCTCCCTGTCCATACAAGGATTGAAAATCAGCCAGTCCCTGCTGAGCCAGCCAAATTCTGATCCATGCATGGCTGGCTTAACTCTCACCTAATCATGCAAGATCGGTAGATTGACTTCTGTGCAACCACCCTTTTGGATTTTCCCCACTCGATCAGCGCTGCAGGATTCCACTGTGGAGACACTTATAAATTTGTAGTGTTAGGACTGCAAGCAACACAGGGTGCCGTGACGAGGCCTTGCAGCTTTCACATGCGTTTGCAAATGTGTGCTAACTAAACCCCTGCTTTTAACAGACAGTTAGACAGGTTATTTGGTTGGTCAGCAGACTGGTTGGTGAGGTGAGCTATGGAATTGTTTTGGTCTTACATGTATATGGTCCTCCATGTGCTCCTTGCTGTGAAGGCCAGTTATAGTTGGGACAGTGGCCAGTTTTTTGTTACGGATCATATATATGGTCCGGGGACCTTCGCTGCCATTGTGCTCTTGCTGGGTGTCCAGTGTGCTCCTGTTCCTTTAAGGGGGCCTGGGCTGCCTTCAGGCTCACCTGCCCCACATCTACCCATTCCATGCATGTGCTTCCACTGTGGAGACACTTATAAATTTGTAGTGTTAGGACTGCAAGCAACACAGGGTGCCCTGACGAGGCCTTGCAGCTTTCACATGCGTTTGCAAATGTGTGCTAAGCCCCTGCTTTTAACAGACGGTTAGACAGGTTAATTTGGTTGGTGAGCAGACTGGTTGGCGAGTTGAGCTATGGAATTGTTTTTGTCTTACACAGTGCTGCAGGCTATAGCCTGAAATGCTGATCATTGTATTCTGACAGCGGGAGTTCTCCCGGCTGTCAGAGAATACAAAAGCTTAGCAGAGAGGATTTCCCCCATCAAGTGTGTGGATGGGAAAATTTGGGATTTTTTTTTTTTTTTAGTAAAAAGAAATAAAACAAAACAAAAAAAAAAACGGACTAATCTATGGGCTGCCTTAGGTACAAGACCACCCCAAGGTAACCTTTTTTCCACCATCACTGAGTTTATGTTATTACAGATACAAGCAAGAGTAAGTAGATACATTCTTAAAGTTGCTGGCTGTGTCCCCACTGGAGAGATTTCACCTAATATCCTGTGTCACTGAGGCAGGAAGGGAACTAAAATTCTACTTTGAGATCACGCAGATAAAATAAAAAATGAGAAGGATCAGAACATTCACAACACACATCAGAGAATTTTGTTTTGACATTGGGCAGAAGAGGAAGGAAAGTCCCCCAAGTTGAGACACAGACAGAACAAAACCCCTCAGTTTCTAAACCTGCTATACCCATATTAAAACACAAAAAAAGAAAAAAGAAAACACATTTTGGTTTAGTTTCCCTTCATAGGGCTCATTCCCACCGGTGGGCATGTGTTCTACTGTGCATAACGCATGTCTGCGTTTTTCATCTTTTATTGGCTTCATGTACATGAGAGCAAGTGCAGTGTAAAAAAGCTGCGTATTTCTGGTGCCTGGGATGTCCTGGAACTGCGTACAGCCAGAAGAAAAGGTGTGTTGTAGGCAACACTCTCAAGGGGGAAGCAGCAAGTGCAGGCTTAGCATGTAGTAATGAAGGAGAATCTGGAAAGCTGCACTCCGATATGAACGCCTTTATTGTGTAAAATAAAAATTCATACATGAGCAGCAGGGTACAGGATGAAATAGTTGACGCGTTTCACACTCCTAATAGTGCTTAATCATAGCTATGATTAAGCACTATTGAGAGTGTGAAACACGTCAACTATTTCATCCTGTACCCTGCTAATGTATGAATTTTTGTTATTTTACACAATAAAGGCGTCTGTATCGGAGTGCGGCTGTCAGAATTCTCCTTCTTTACAACTGCGTACAGCCACCCATAAACATAAGGAAGTGAAGGCAGTTATACGCAGCTATTTGCCGCTAGTAGCATAAAGTAGCACATGTGCAGAGATGTATGGTCCCGAACCTAGATAGCGTGCATTCAAGACATTACGTCTGTGCACGTTCAACGCTTTATGCGAATTGTGACACACAGCTGTTTACAGCCACTCAAATATGAATGGGTCAAAGCGGCAGCTGCAGGACATCCCGGGCTCCAGAAATACGCCTCTTTACGCAGTTTGGGCAAATGCAGATCATCACAACTCAGCGGACATTGTGCGAATGTGCCCAATAGGAATATAACAAAACTGATACAAAGTAAATATACCTATTGATATATTTATTGTTAGCCTGGTACAAAGAAATGGGAACCAATACAACCATAGAAATTATCTTAATATATTCAGCAGGGCTGTACCCAGCCCGCTGACCTCCATGTTACTCTGCAGGTCACAGTAGAGATGTGTAGGTTGGTCGAAAAGCTACTGAGATCACCAGAAGAACCACACTCCCAGAGTGTTGGCTTCTTAATAAAAGTCTTTAGAGAATGATTCCTCTTGAACGGAGTGGTGCTCAGCAATCTGCGGAGCATAAGGCAAGAATCTCTATTCTGCGTTTGAAGGGTATTCTTTTTGCTTAATTTGATGTTCCTGAAGGGGTCACTTTTAATGACCTCTGGTCATGAAAGGTTTAAAAGCTTACAGCATTCTGTACAAAAAGGAAAGGTATATCAAGTGCAGAGCACAGGGCTGAAGTGCAAATAAAGGGCAGCATAAAGTCATCTTCTGGAGTGAGAAAGTGAGGCAGGCTGTTCGGCCAAGTTCAGCATAATTAATATGGGATCAGTGACCTGTAGTGACTAAAGCATCCTGAATCTCTCCTAGCTGCAGGCTGAAAATAGAAAATGCTAGGAGCGCATGCTGCCTCCCAACAAGAAAACAGATCTCTGACAAGCATCCAAACCACTGCCTGTAACCCTATGGATGCCGGACACAAGCACTGAAGAAAGACGCTGCCTGTCTGCAAGCACACCCCCTATTCTTGAATACAAAGAGTTAATAAAGAGAGACTAATAGCGACGCGCCGCTCCGGAGCTGGGATTTGAAGTCTGCCAAAACAACTCTGCCGCCTGTGCTTCTCCCAGCATGGGGGAAGAGTGCATGTCACGGAGACAGAAGAGAGCGCTTCGTTGGCGAGCCGCGCCAGCCGGAGATTATCAGGATAGATGCTGTCACGCTGCCAGTGATGCGGCGCTCACACTGCGTTCTCTGTACGGCTGCACACCAACACGCCCACGCGCCAGCCACCCCGGACACACTCCCCTTCAAGTCTATGCATGCCTCTAACGGCTTTTCACACGTCTAACTGCGCACAAAACTTTTAAAATTCCTTTTCTATCAAAGGGAAAACAGAAACAATGAGGCCATATGGACCTGTTTAAACTGTAACCAAAATAAGCTGTAAAAAATAAAAAAATAAAAATTGTGACTTTGATGTGTTGCACTGACAAACATTTGTAATAAAGAATCCCAATAGATGGGGTTGAATGGAAAGGCTGGGGGTACTACAAATTCCTTAACTATAATTAAATCCTGCTTTAAAGCAGAACTCCAACCAAGTTGTTTCTAGTTTGGCAAAGTGGGAAGGTTCAGAAGTTTTGTCAAATTTTTCATTGAGATCATATGCCAATTTTTTTGTCAGCTTCACCCACATTCTAACCACTAAGAATCAAAAACAACCCCAGGAAATCAGCAGAAACTACGCAATTTACCATCTGCAAGTTCCATCAACAACCAGAAATTGGTTGATTGTATGATTAAGTCCGGGAAATAATTTGACAGATTTAATTCACTCAGATCAAGTCACAAAGCTTTTACATCAGCTTAAGGCAGGCCATCATCCGTCACTAAATGGCGGACCGTGGTCTGTACACGGACCGAAAGCCAGTCCTATCCGGACCGCCTGGGTGTCCTCTGCTGGGTGGTATCCTCCTTTCCCTGCTGCAGGAACAGCATTCATCCTTCCCAGCAGATAGAAGGGACAGCACGTCTGGCCAGAGGGCCAGAGCTGCCCAACTTTTCTAGTTAACAAACCAGTGATTTGGTGCTAGGATGCAGGGCGGTCCTAGCAACCAATCACTTGAAAACTTGCCCAGCTCCTGCTCTCTGCCCGGACACGCTGTGCCTTGTGCTTTCTATTTCCTGGAATGGACAGGTGCTGCACAAGGTAAGATTGAAAAGAAGAGTTGTCAGTGGAAAAATGTGGTGCAAGGTAAGGGAAATTCACATAACGGGGCTGGGGTGCAAGTAAGCGAGTGCTGTAAAGAGGACTGGCTGCAAAGAAGGGAGACTGTGAAGGGAACTGGGGTGCAAAGAAGAGGTGCTGTGAATGGGACTGGGGTGCAGGGGGGGGGGGGGGGGGCTGTAAAAGAGACTGTGGTACAAGGAAGGAAGCTGTGGAGGTGACCAGGATGCAAGTAAAGGGGGGTGTAAGGGGGAATGGGATGCAAGTATGGGGGGCTGTAAAGGGGACTGGGATTCAAGAGGGTGGGGTGTGCGCTGTAAAGGGGACTGAGATACAGGGAGGGCAGTGAGGAGGACTGGGATTCAAGTAAGGGGGGGGCTGTACAGGGGACTTGGGGTACAAGGGGGATGTAAAAGTGACTGTGATGCAAGGGGGAGGGGGCTGTAAAGGAGACTGGGGTACAAAGAATGGGGGCTGTGGTGGGGACTGGGATGGAAGTAAGGGGGGGGTGGCTGTGGTGGGACTTGGGTGTAAGTAAGGGTGGGGGGCTATGAAGGGGGCTGTGAGGGGGACTGGGGTGAAAGGAAGAGGGACTTTGATCTGAAGGGTTGACAGAGGACACTGATGTGAAATGGAGGGGGACTTTGATGTGGGGTTGGGGCTGAGGGATGATGTAAAGAGGGGGGCTGTGATATAAAGACGGGGGCTGTGATGTGAAGGGGGGACAAAGGACATTGAAATAAAGGAGGGGCTGTGATGTAAAAGGTGGGCTGTATTGCAAAGGGGGTAACTGTGATGTAAAAAGGTTGCTGTAATGTAAAGGTGGGCTGTATTGTAAAGGGAGGTGCTGTGATGTAAAGAGGGGGGATCTGTGATGTAAAGAGGGGGGATCTGTGATGTAAAGAGGGGGGATCTGTGATGTAAAGAGGGGGGATCTGTGATGTAAAGAGGGGGGATCTGTGATGTAAAGAGGGGGGATCTGTGATGTAAAGAGGGGGGGATCTGTGATGTAAAGAGGGGGGATCTGTGATGTAAAAAGGGGACTGTAATGTGAACAGGGCTGTGATGTAAAGGGGAGGACTGATGACACTGTTGTAAAGAGGAAACTGTAATGTAAAAGGGAGGGGCTGTGATATGAAGAATCCGAATCACAGCACAAACATGAGACTTGGACCTCTGCTGTATGAAAATTTTAACGACTGCACCTCCGTGAATTTTAATTCAATAGCCCTGCCATAGAATCTTGCGATTTTCTTTCCTGCAACCCATGGCTCGATTCCCCCATCAGCATAGTCAGTGTTGATAAGGGAATCCCTCCCGCAGAGCTTTTGTGTTCTCCTGGCAGGGAGCCATCTCTGCAAGAACACAATGATTATTGCTAGCGGCTATGGCCGCTGGCAATAATCGCATGCTAGTTGCACACCCAAGTCAATCAAAGGATTGCCTGGATACAATCAGCCTGCCCATAGATGGATCAAATCCCAACTGGTCCCTGCTAAGAGTATCTAATGGAGATACTCTACTTTCAGCCATGAGACTTTATTGAACAAAAAGAAAATTTAAACTGAATTGAAGGGTGAAAAAATAATGGCAGTTTTATCTAAAACAGTCACCTCCTCATAGTCGGTCAAAAACACCCTTTAATGTCCTTAATACAATTTCAAAAACATTAAACAAAAACATTGTTCTATCAAATTACTATGTGAATGGTCAGCTTTAGTGAGATTTATCCTCACAACTCCTCCCAAGAGGGGGTAGAATGCAAAGAACAATAGCTGACAGGGGCTTTAACCATACTCAGCTCAACAAATAAAGGTGTTTTTTGCTGCTTCACATCTCAGTGACACCAGCGAAAGCAAATATTTCCCCAATAGGGACAAACACAGCAATAAAAGCATAATTATTGGCTGGAGCTATTAAAGTCAAACACTAGCCACAACAGTTATCTTAAAGTGGTTGTAAACCCTTACATATACTCAGTGAAGTGACCGGCCTTGGGTTACATACAGAGATTAAACAAATCCTCCTACATACCGTTAATTGTGTTTGTTTATCTGTAGTCTTCTGTACAGCCATTCAAAGTCCAGAAGTTTATAAAGCTTGTCTGAGTGGTTAGAAGAAAAACAAAAAAAGGGGGCGGAGAGCCACACACTGTAGAGCTTAGTAAGGAGACCTCTGAGAGCTGATTGGAGGAAAAGAACACTCCTCCCATCACACAGCACACATGAACACAGCAGAAGCTGTAAATCAGTTGGGACTCCCTCCCCCGTCACCATTTTTCTCTTGGTGTCAGAAAAACTTGTCAGAAGCGATTCATGCTGATAGCAGCAGAACAAAATGGCAGACAGAAATGAGTGGTCTAAATTGGGACAAGTACACACTGTAGAGGGATATGCTTTGTTCATATTTCATGTCTGAGGTTTACAACCACTGAGGGGAGTGGAAACCCTCTTTTTAGAGGGTTCCAGCTCCCACTTCCTCCCGGGGCGGAAGCAAGTTCACCTTTCCCCCCTCCCTCTCGGCAATCATCTGGGACACGTCACACGTCCCAGATGATTGCCGGGCCAGTCACAGCGTGCATGTGCTGTGCATGCCTGGATGTGAAGCCACAGCCGGGCGCCCGCAGTGACAATGTCGGCGCCAGAGAGGAGGGGGAGACGAGCGGGGCTTCAATCCCCCGCATCGCTGGACCTCGAGACAGGCAAGTGTCCGATTATTAAAAGTCAGCAGCTGCAGTATTTGTAGCTGCTGACTTACATTTTTTTTTTTTTAGTCGGAACTCCGCTTTAACCACTTTTTGACCGGTGCACGCCGATGTACGTCGGCAGAAGGGCACAGCTGGGCAAATGGGCGTACCTGTAAGTCCCATTTAAATTCCCCGCTGTGCCATTGCGTGCGCGCCACCGGCCGGGAGCTCCGTGAGTCAGGTCTCCCCGTTCGTCCTCACGGAGAGGACGAACGGGGAGATGCTGATGAAAACAAGCATCTCCCCGTTCTGCCTAGTGACAGGACACTGATCTCTGCTCCCTGTGATCGGGAGCAGAGATAGTGATGTGTCACAGCTAGCCCATCCCCCCTACAGTTAGAAATCACTCCCTAGTACTGACTTAACCCCGCCCCCTAGTGGTTAACTCCTTCACTGCCAGTGTCATTTACACAGGAATCAGTGCATTTTTATAGCACTGATTGCTGTATAAATGACAATGGTCCCAAAAATGTGTCAAAAATGTCCGATGTGTCCGCCATAATGTCGCAGTCACCAAAAAAAATTAAAAAAATCGCTGATTACCATTACTAGTTAAAAAAAAAAAATATTAATAAAAATGCCATAAAACTATCCCCTATTTTGTAAACGCTATAACTTTTGCGCAAACCAATCAATAATCGCTTATTGCGATTTTTTTTACCAAATATATGTAGAAGAATACGTATCGGCCTAAACTGAGGGAAAAAAAATGTTGGGGATATTTATTATAGCAAAAAGTAAAAAATACGTTTTCTTTCAAAATTGTTGCTATTTTTTTGTTTATAGCGCAAAAAATAAAAACCGCAGAGGTGATCAAATACCACCAAAAGAAAGCTCCATTTGTGGGAAAAAAGGACGTCAATTTTGTTTGGGAGGCACGTCGCAGTCAGTTAAAGCGACGCAGTGCCGAATCGCAAAAAGTGCTCTGGTCAGGAAGGGGGTAAATTCTTCCGGGGCTGAAGCAGTTAAGCTCCAGGAGCTTTTTTTTTATGCTGCTTGTTCTCTATCAGGAACCTTTTCCCATACTCCCCATAGTTTGCATGGGAAAGTACTAAACAAAAATATTTGATTTCTTCAACGATGCACACCCACCTTTGTGTGTTTTTTATGCAAAGCATTTAGGGCAGCCCATTAGTTCCAATGGGATTCCCTATGCACAAAATCTACGCTAAAGTGCAACCCCCCCCCCCCCCCCTTTTATTGTGTGGCACTAAAAAGCATTGTATGCATGCAAAATTTTGGCACGCATTTTTGCGCACGCATTAGCAAGCTGCATTGGGTTGCCACATGCACAAAATTGGGTGTGTTCCCACAATGCATAAAACATTAAGAACGGCACTGCCACACACCTGAAAAAGGGATGCATTTTTGGTGCGTTGTGAGAAGGCACACAATTTTGCATGTGTTCCCACATCGTGCAAATATGAACCCAGCCAGTCTGCCAGATTCTCAAAACAGAAAGCAAAGAAATGCTAGAGTTTAGTTTGTGCAAGTACACAGCATAGTCTGAATCGTATAAAAGAGATATCATCAGGGAGACCATCTTTAAGCACCACATCCATTACAGAAAAAGCAAAGGGGGAAATGCAACCCCAAGCCCTCCCCCCCCAGCACTATTATGAGAAGGTGCAAAACCTTGAACACCGACACGGAGATGAGGGTGAATTTGTGTCTGCATATGCAATAGAGCTATATATTAATAACATGAATTAATTTTTTTTTTTATATAGCTTAAGAGAAGTTGGAAAGGCAGAAGGTTTTTTTTATCTTAATGCATTCTATGCATGATAAAAAAAAACCTGTGTGTAGCAGCCCCCCCCCTCACCCCCCAATACTTACCTGAGCCCTATGAGGAAGGTGGGACCTATAAAGCCCGGAAAAGTTGGCATGACATTTTGACCTCTGACGAGTTAAATTGGATGTAAACCCGATTCATATAATTTGACTTGGGCACATAAATCTGCAGTGTTTTCTTATCTCTCTTCAAAGCACTAAGTCCTGTGGCTTTCTCCTGCTCCGCTCTTCTGTTATCAGCCTGATAACTTCTAACGAGTTTACTGACACATGTGATAGAACCAGCCTGAAATTTTTTGTCAGGAAGGGTGCTATAAATAAATTAGCAGACAGCTGCTTAACTCACAGGACAGCTGTGAAAATCTCTGCCTATCTGGAGGGGGTGTGTGCCTTTCCTCTAATCAGCTGTCTCACGGTGTAATCCAAGACTATCCTCACAGTGCAAAATTAGGAAATGAAAATTCTAACATGATGTGCACTTTCTAAACAGTGTATAAAGCTGAAGACAGCAGATATACAAGTAAAACGTATGTAGGAAGATTTCTTTCATACCTGTGTATCATCTGAGGCTGTTCACTTCACTGGGTATATGTAAAAGGTTTACCCATATACTTTAATATTTACAATAAAATTGCCAAAGCACATTCCCTGGAGTGCTGGTGCCTTTGTGCTGTAGAGTATGGTTACACTAGGCACCATATGTGCATGGAGTCATTGGACTCTGGATTGTGCGGCTCTACTTGGGACGTCTTGTTGCAAGCTGAGTTGGGTGGGGGACAGGCAATGGTTGGAGTTTTAGAGCAGAAGAGACAGTGTTCTGACAAAACAATATGTTTGGAGCACAATAGATATATTGCAGAACAGGTATTTTTCTGTATCAACCGCTTCCAACCCTCTATATAGCAGCACTGGGAGAGGAGGAAAAGGACTGGGAGCAAATTAGATGTGCCACAGGTAAATGTGTTTATAAGAAACATGCTCATAGGAGAGAGCAAATAAATTACCACCATCAGTCTGCTATTGCTTCATTACGATCCAATCAGCTGGCTGGGGGAGGGGGCATCACTGTATTCCTTAACTGGCTGTAATGTTTGGCAGGACACGATACAAATCTTTTGGCAAGAAAAACAACTCTTGTTCACCGGTACATTTAGCAGTTTATATATAGTTTTGTTTTAACTCGCTCAAATTTTCAAGAAATAGAATTTTTGTATTCACCATAAAATCCTTTTCTTGGAGTCCACTGAGAGACACAGGAAATCATATACTTTTGCTTTTTGTCAGTGTCCAATCCTCCTGTAGGAGGCAGTATAACCTGACAGTATACGACTTCCAGTATCGTCCAATGAATGGAAAAGATAGTGGGATTATTGGCATAAAGCATGACTTCAGTTATTTTTTTTTTGTATCTTTCCATCTAAATCTTCTGCCCTTGTTGTTTTAACTTTGGATAGTAAAACATTTTTTTTCTGCCAGTAAATAATAACTTATACAGCCCACTTCCTGTCTCTTGTCTGGAAAAAAAGCCTAGGCTTATCTCATCATGCACAGCTCTCGCCCTCACTCTTGTGAGAGTTTACCAGGAAGGAAGGGGGGATGAGTCATAAGAAAGCCAATAAGAGCTGCAGAGCTGAAGGTGTGCCTCTGTGTAAATCTAGGAAGTGAACAGGCAGCAGCTTCAGCTGCCCACAGTTAAAATGACCGCAACCAGATTGAGTGGAGGGAGATTTCTTCAGCATATTTGGCAAGTACAGAATCACAGTATATAAAAAATAATATGCAAAGTGGTTGGAGGGAAGCTTCAGAATGGCAAAGATGTTTTTATTACAGATTATGTGAGCAGACTGCAGTTCCTCTTTAAATGCAGAAATCCTTTTATTAAAATACATCACAGGACACAGGGTATCCAAAATACCCATTACAAAAGAGTTATGCTGCCACCTTCAGGTGGCTGAACCCTGGCAAAAAAAGGAAAAAAAGACAGGAAATCCGCACCCAGGCATAACTACTCCCAGGTAGCCATAGCTTCAGTTTTGCAGGAAGTCATGATACAAAGGCCTCATACACACTAAGCATTTTCTCAGCTCTCTGAATTCCGTTTCCCCTGTCAGGAGAAAAGCTGCTCAAAAAACATGCCTAAGCACATACATTTAGGTGTATCAAGTGTGAGCTTTATTGGATTCCGCAGGCAAGAATATTAATTTATTCTGGCCATTTAAATGAACGAACACTCAAGCGCTAAACACACAGTGCTTTTACAGAATGAAAAAAAATGTGCCAAACGCCTGTAAAAAAGAGGCAATTTTTAACCTCCTCGCGCCCGTGCTATAGCCAAAAGACGGCTACAGCGCGGACGCCAATTGCCAGGAGGGCGTCCCTGGACATCCTCCTGTTTACGTCCGCAACGCGCGCTCCCGCAGGCGCACATAGGGGAAATTCTGTGCTGGCCGTGGCCCTTGGACACAGCCAATCACAGATCGCTGTAAATGGCCAATCACAGCGCCTGTTTACAGCGCGATCGGAGCTTCCAATGAAAGATGATCTCATATGTAAACATATGAGATCATCTCTCATCGCCGGCTCTCCCTCCTCACACAGAGACAGCATGTGAGGAGGGAGAGCTAACGTCTGCAGCGTGTGTCAGAAAAAAAAAAATGGAAAAGAAAGTGATGTCAGTGCCACGTATAAGTGCCATCTGTCATCAGTGCCACATATTAGTGCCATCTGTCATCAGTGCCACATATTAGTGCCATCTGTCATCAGTGCCACGTGTCATCAGTGCCACGTGTCATCAGTGCCACGTGTCATCAGTGCCACATGTCATCAGTGCCACATGTCATCAGTGCCACATGTCATCAGTGCCACATATTAGTGCCATCTGTCATCAGTGTCACGTATTAGTGCCATCTGTCATCAGTGCCACATATTAGTGCCACGTATCAGTGCCATCTGTCATCAGTGCCATTTGTCATCAGTGCCACGTCAGTGTCATTGTCCTGGTGCTCCAGGGCCTTCAAAAATGTAATAGGTAGTCAACAAGTTAGATGTGTAATTTATGCTTCTAGAACCCCTGATGGTGCTCCCTGCATGTTGGGCCTCTCTATGTGGCCAGGCTGTGAAAAAGTCACACATGTGGTATCACAATATTCAGGAGGAGAAACAGAATGTATTTTGGGGTGTCATTTGTGGTATACACATTCCATGTGAGAGAAATAACCTGTTACAATGACAATTTTGTGATGGAAAAAAAAAATCTTCATTTTGCAAAGAATTGTGGGAAAAAAATGACAACATCAAAAACCTCACCATGCATCTTACTAAATACCGTGGAATTTCTACTTTCAAAAAAGGGGTCATTTGTGGGGTATTTGTACTTTCCTGACTTGTTCAGGTCACAAGAAATGAGATAGGCCACCAGTACATCAGGTGTGATCAATTTTTTTATGATTTGCACCACAACTTGTAGACTCTAAACTTTTACAAAGACCAAATAATATCCACTAATTTGGGTTATTTTTACCAAAGATATGTAGCAGTATAAATTGTGGCCAAAATTTATGAAGAAAAATTAATAATTTGCAAAATTTTATCACAGAAACTAAGAAAAAAGCATTTTTTTTTTTCAAAATTTTCGGTCTTTTTTATTTACAGCGCAAAAAGTAAAAAACCCAGAGGTGATCAAATACACACAAAAATATGTTGAAATATGAAAACAAAGTCCAAGTAAGTTGATCCACCGTGCTGAACAAATGGTGACTTCCAAAACAATCGTTTTGTGATTAACCACCACCATCCAATCTATGTGCTTACCAAAAAGTAGTTATAAAAAAGCCTGTGTATTGCCGTTCTTTAATTCTCCATATAAGCGAGTAGATATGTCTCCACCAAATCCCAGACTATTTTCTTATGATCCTCCAATATGGTTCTCAAGACACAAAAATGGCCATCATTGCGCAAAATTCCATACTGTAATAGTTAAAAAGGTCATATAAAAGATTTGCACTCACATGTAAGTGTGCCTAAGGCCCCTTTCACAAACGTCCGTTTTGACGGACTCCGCTTGCTCAGTGGGGATTGCTCCGTTGATCCCCGCTGAACCGGCGGATGACAGGTCCATCTCTGTGCACTGTGCAGCGACGGACCTGTCAGAGCCCCGCTCTCTGCTATGGGGGATCGGGTGAAAACGGACCGCCTGTCCGTTTTCATCCGATCAGATTCGCCGGCCGGATGGAAAATAGGGTTTCCATCCGTCTGGATTCAGCAGATTGGAGCAGAGTGGACCAGATGTCAGCGGACATGTCACCGCTGACATCCGTCGCTCCACAGACCTGCATGGAGCGTCCCTTCAGGTCTGCTTATAAAACTGACAGGCAGACTTGAACTATCCACATGTGTGAAAGTGTGACCAGCACTGAGTCTTTCCAGACTTCCAGTGTTTGCCTATAATGGCTGTATACTACTAGGAGCCGGCGTGCGGTTCAAGCCTCGTTTTCAGTGTGGTACATTCGGCAGGAAATGACATCAGCATCACACAACCAGCCTCAATACGTTTCACATAAATAATACGTCATCAGGAAGCTGGTTACGCCATTATACGAACGGTTTTTATACCCTTACTTGCTAATTATTTCACCAATCAGCTGTATTACGGAGTGGAATTGTGTTTTCCACCATTTTGTTTACCGGAAGTATGTTTTCTGCCATTTTACTTGCTGGTATCCATTTCCCTTTCTATCCTCAGTGGTTTGTTTAACCACTTGCCGACCACCGCATGCCGATATACATTGAGCACAATGGAAGCAGTGGGCAAATGGGCGTACCTGTATATCCCCTTAAATTTGCGGGGCTAGTGGGCGCACGCCCACCCGCCGTGTACAGCGTGACCGCGCGTCCTGCGGACTCGATGTCCGCCGGTGTCCTGCGATCGTGTCACGGAGCCGCAGAACGGGGCGATGCCTATGTAAACAAGGCATTTCCCCTGCCTAGTGACATAACAGGGATCTACTGCTCCCTGTCATCGGGAGCAGTGATCGCTGTCATGTCAGTGGTAGCCCATCCCCCACAGTTAGAATCACTCCCTAGGACACACTTAACCCCTTGATCGCCCCCCTAGTGTTTAACCCCTTCCCTGCCCGTGTCATTTACACAGTAATCAGTGCATTTTTATAGCACTGATCGCTGTATAAATGACAATGGTCCCAAAATAAGGTCAAAAGTGTCTGAAGTGACTGCCATAATGTCGCAGTCATGATAAAAATCGCAGATCGCCGCCATTACTAATATAAAAAAAAATTAATAAAAATGCAATAAATCTATCCCCTATTTTGAAGACACTATAACTTTTGTGCAAACCAATCAATATATGCTTATTACGATTTTTTTTTACCAAAAATATGTAGAATACATCATAGAGAAAAAAAACATAAATGTGAGTGATACCCATAGCACATCTCCCTTAAAACTAAATGCTTTATTGCGCAGAAAAGAATAAAACTTACAAGAATCCAGACAGATACAGGCGTGTGTACAAAATCAGGAAGTCCAGGTCGCGGTGCGTTCCACGGACCAAACCAGATGTGACGCAATGATGCAAATAGCTCTGCCCTAAGCATTTCGTCACAAAGACGTCATCGGAAGCACGACCCGGACTTCCTGATTTTGTACACACGCCTGCGTCTGTCTGGCTTTTTGTAAGTTTTATTCTTTTTTGTGCAATAAAGCATTTAGTTTTAAAGGGGTTACACTATGAGTATCAATATTGTTTTTACATGAGCACGCTAGGGCGAAGGAAAACACGGAGGCTGGGGTGAAGGAAAACAGGGAGGCTGGGGTGAAGGAAAACAGGGAGGCTGGGGTGAAGGAAAACAGGGAGGCTGGGGTGAAGGAAAACAGGGAGGCTGGGGTGAAGGAAAACAGGGAGGCTGGGGTGAAGGAAAACAGGGAGGCTGGGGTGAAGGAAAACAGGGAGGCTGCTGGACCCTCTATTTTCAGTCACTTGATACTGTGAAAGCTGGTTGCCCTTCAATGGGTAGTGTCATCTGGTGAGTGTAGCACATAAGAGGGGCACAAGAGTGAGACACAAAGATTTTGCTTGGATCTATGCACGTTTTCTGTAGCACTTTTTTCACTTCCTTATATACGGAATTTTCATGGACTTTACTTATATTTATGGACTTTATGTTACTATTGGAATATCTCAATGAGCTATTATTGCACTTTGCATATGGTGTTTGCTCTTGCACTTAGTCTAAGGTGTTGCAACTTTTCAAAGTTGTTTATGATGTTTTGGTTACCACTTTAATATTGTTTACATAATCTAATAAGGTTTACACAGTTACACATTAGCAGCGCCAATTTCATTTATTGTTTTTCATTGTGGCTATTCACCAATTGGTGCTTGGCATATGTGGAGGCAGCAGCTATAAGAGTTTTACCTGAGTCCATGGAACCCATTTATTATATTTTCATTCCCATTATGATAGTGGTGCCCAAATGCACTTAATATGAGGGGTGGGCAACAGGCCTCAATCAATCAAACCAGAACAGGTTTGAACCTCATGCATCAGCCTGCAATACCCACTGAGCAAAGGTTGCGTCTGCAGAGGCCTGAACGTACACCTGGTAAAACTTTGAAAAAGTTTCAACCAAAGACCAGGTAAGCAGCCTCACAAACGTTATGGAAGCTTGATGCTGAATAGCACAAGAAGCATGCAAACTCCTTGTAGAACGAGCCATCATTGAGAATGGAAGAACTTTACAAAAAAGCTGACAGATTTGACAAGAAATTGTATATTCTGAAGCTGCGGGATCTTTCCATGCCCCTTCAGGAAGAACTGACAAATTGCAGCAGTCGCCTTCAGGTGACTGCACGAACCACATCCAATGTACGAAGAGCCTTGTCTCCTGGGGCTTAAGGTGGAAAGAAGGCAACACAACATCCTTGTTAAAGCGGGAGTCCGGCGACCAATCTTTTTTTTTTTTTTTTAGGTCATTGAGACACTTTGCTAACCCCAAAATAATACTCACAGTTTGGGTGTAATATTTCCGCCTCTATTTTCGTACTGAATAACAACTTAAAAAATGTGATGCTGACTGTTTCCATCTTGCTTGTGGGCATGTGAAGCCCACAAGCATTGATTTCCTGGATGCGGTGAATGCTGTTCATTCACAGCTTGTTCACACGCATGATCATTGTTACTAAGCTCCGAGGAGACAGTGCGGCGCCGGGGAAAGGCAATAAACACGCCTACTCCCATGGGAGGAGAGACAGGAAGTGCCACAATAAAGTACAACATAAAGGTAATTACAGCGATAAAAAAAAAAATTTTTGTGCGGCATTTGAACATCTATGCAATTAACTGAAGGGTGTAAGATTAAGTTAAAAATTTGAGTGGAACCCCGCTTTAAGATGAAAGAGGGAACCACCTTAAGTAAAAAGGATGGCTGAGGCCGCAAGACCACTTTCTCACAATGGATCAACAGTAATGGTTCTTTACAGGCAAGAGCAGCCAATTCTGAAACTCTGCAAGCTGAAGTAATGGTAACCAGAAAAATAACCTGCCGTGTCAAAATAATGTGATGCGGATGACAAGCTGAAGGCGTGTTTGAGATCCAAAGAGGTTCCAAAAGGATGACGTGGAGGGCGGGTTACGGGTTTAAGGGCAACAAGGACCATCCCTTTGTCAAACTATCTGATAGTTTGGCTCGGCACCGGCATCGTGCTCTACAAGGCTGCTGCCTCCCTCTCTGAATCCCAGCTGCTCTCAGGCTGCCTGGCCACCATTAATGGTGCTTCCACAGCTTTTTCACATGGTCTTCCAGCCGCCTTTAGAACCAACACAGCCAACCCAGCCGCCACCCTGCCAAACTCTGCAGTCTTTCAATGTTGATGGTTTAATGACTTGATACTTTTAATAAATGTGAGTGCAATTTTAAATCTCACTTGTTTTTCACCTTTAATCTACGTGTAGATGGTGGCGCTTCCCATGTTTTCCTTTTTATACAAATCAAGAGAGTGTTATCCAATCCTCTCCAGGAGAAGTAGCAGCCATGTCTAAGTGATTGTCATTGACTATGATCTATTTACCTATGGGACCATTTTAGAGGATTTAGATTTTAGTTTATCACCTTATTTTTACTTCATTATTCATATCCCTAACCCACTCTAGCACCATATCACTACCTTTACTGGAAATAGATTTTAGGAATCTGATATGCTGAGCAATTTTTGGAAAATATATAGGAAGAGTTTACTACTGACACAAAGCCTTTGAGACCTCTTTTCATTTAAAGTGTCACTAAACCCACATCATAAGAAAAGATCAATAAATGCTGCATTGCATGTTATTAATATTCACTCAGTCACTATGGGATTCGTTTTCAGTATTCTGCAAAAAAAAAAAAAATCCTGGTTGATCCTGCGGTTCTCTATCTCCACCTACTGTCCATGATCCCAATGCAGCTAGGGAATATGCAGCTGTGGTGGCACACGCAACATTTTCAGTGAGTTTCTATGCTGAGCATTTCCTCCCTATCACATGTGAGCAGCCAATGTGATTAGAGTCACACATGCAGGTGTATACACAGTGGTAAATGACTGCCCACTCCCTTCTTCCTCCTTCATTCCCACTAACCAGCTGAACACAATGGGGGTGGGATAGTACGTGTAGATTAATGGAGGCTTTGCCTCCCTAGTATTCTAAGACACAGTCCAAAGGGGCATGACACAGCCTGTGACTGGCAGAAATCTGCCCACACCACATTATTTCCAAAAAATAAGAAAGATTTAATTTCAAATATATATTTGTATGACATTTTAAAACAGTTTATAGATATACATTATTTTTACTCTTAATTTTTTGTTTTTTTGTTTCTAACATGTTACCAGCCGAGGACTAGAAGCTCCTCCTCGATTGGGAAAAAAGGTACTTAGAATTTTTTTTTAATTAAAATAATTAGAGTGCCATCATCCACATACAGAAATAGAAGGGTCAATTTATATTAAACTGTGTTTTTAGTATCACTTTAAGGTCAAATTCTGGTGAGTTACCCTGGCAAGCTGGGTGTTCAGTTATACACAGGTAACAGTGGTGGAGAAGGGAAGGATACATTGATACTTGAAAGAGTGGATTCACACTGGTGTGTTGATTTTCTTGAAGAAAAAGACATTATATTGCTTTAGTTATTGTTTCATTATTACTTAACACAAGATTGTTAACAGTTTGGACACTTTGGTTTGCACAGCAGTGGATTTATATTGTTTGGAAAGCAGTTTTGCACTGTATTTATTTTATCTGTGATTTAAAAAATAATGGAAAATTACAAGCGCGCCACCAATTAATATATATCGCGATACAATGTATACAACAGCTTTATCCACGTGATTTACCACTATTTTGGGGAAAAAATAAATAAAAAATTGTGATACATTGTTGTACCTAGTGTTTATATATCACAAATAAAGAGCAACTAAGTTACTCTATATACTAGTAACCTAATACCAACATATTAAAATGAAATCCTTTTCAGAATTGTGAAACAATTATGTGCCTTTTAGAACTAGTGTTATTTGTGAAAAAAGAAATTATGTTGATCTATGTGCTCAGCAATCTAATTGCTCCCACTTCACACACCAATTAAATTAATAATTGTTCCTCTGCAAAAAAAAATATTCTTATAAATATACACCCTCGTGATATATCAAGCAATAAAGTCCATGTGAGGATATCTTGTATTGTGGATCAACCATGAATCTTCCGCTTCCGCTTACAGCCACTTGCTCCATCCGACGCACGTTTCCCCTCAACAGGCTTCTACTGGGAGCGTTTCCCCTCAACAGGCTTCTACCATTCCCAGTAGAAGCCTGTTGAGGGGAAACGTGCGTCGGATGGAGCAAGTGGCTGTAATGCCATCACGTTTTATTCATTTTTTCCCCATGCAGTAAGAAGGCTCAACCCTCTGCTGCCTGTGCGCTATTGCTATTTTTTATCCGGTTCCCTTCGCTGTGCACAATTTGCGGTGTATTTTGCTGTGCAATTTGATTTCACTTTTTGGCTTGCAGTTCCTGGAATGCTGTGTTTTTAATGCTGTGCGCAATTGCTGTAGACTGATAAGTGACTTTTTATAAAAAATTTTATACATCTACACTATGGAGTCTCCCCTGTTTTGTCTTCATTGAGGAGTCTGGATATGTGGAGGATCCAGGGAAGATAATTGATCTCCCCTCCCGCAGTTGTGGAAATCAACACCTGAACCTTAAACAAGTGTCTGTTTGCTGTTCCACTGAAGGAAGAGAGGACAGCTTTCTGGAGTGTTACCCAAGTGGAGATCACAGAAGCCGGCAGGTAAATGCAACAAGCCTTTTAGATCTCCATAATCTGAGATCCAACAGATTCGGTAAGCGAGTATTTTTACTTTACCTAAAGTGGGAAGATCATCTGTGTGTGTCAAAGTGGAAGATTCATGGTTGATCCACAATACAAGATATCCTCACATGGACTTTATTGTTTATGATATATCACGAGGGTGTATATTTATAAGAATATTTTTTTTGCAGAGGAACAATTATTAATTTAATTGGTGTGTGAAGTGGGAGCAATTAGATAGCTGAGCACATAGATCAACATAATTTCTTTTTTCACAAATAACACTAGTTCTAAAAGGCACATAATTGTTTCACAATTCTGAAAAGGATTTCATTTTAATATGTTGGTATTAGGTTACTAGTATATAGAGTAACTTAGTTGCTCTTTATTTGTGATATATAAACACTAGGTACAACAATGTATCACAATTCTTATTTATTTTTTCATTTATTTTTTCACAAAAATAGTGGTAAATCACGTGGATAAAGCTGTTCTATAAATTTTATCACGATATATATTCATTGGTGGCGCGCTTGTAATTTTCCATTATTCTTTTGGGGTTTTTTTGTATTTTTGACTTACACGAGCAGCTGCACCTTTTTGGATCTTTATATGGTTAGTGCAAAATATATTCTTTTGACACATCTGTGATTTCAAAACTATTTGTGTTTCAATAATGATATGTGGGTGTTTATACACTAAATTATAGCTGCACTTCCTGTTTTTAAGGAGGTTATTGTGCAATTAATTACAATGATATACTTACGAGGATGAAGTCCCTGAGCTTCACACCAGGCAAATCTAGGTCTGATGCTAAAACTTCAGTAACATCACCTTCCTAATCTTCAGCAAGGTAAAATTTAGACACCTCCCCATCTCTGAAGCCCCTGGCTTCAACAGCCATTCCACGAAAGCCAGGGACTGTAAAGAAAGATGGACAATCAGAACTTGCAACAGGAGGTTGGTCGATCCGGCAGGGTCCACGACTCGCCCACCGACAAGTTTGCAATGTCGGAGAACCATGTTCTCCTGGGCCAGGCTACGGTGGTCAGAATCACCGGAATGTCTTCCACCCGAATCCTGCCAAGCAGACAAGGTAGAAATCATAACAGGACAAAGGCATAAATTAGGGAGAACTGATCCCATGGCATCACACTAAGGGGTCCCTAGTTCTGGATATAAATCTCTTCAACTTTATATTGAACGAGAATGCCAAACTATCTGCTTCTGGAGTGCCCCACCTTCGGCAGAGTTCCTCAAGCACCTCCGGGTGAAGAGCCCACTAACTTGACGTCAGATGTTGAGAACTGAGAAAATCCGCTTGACAATTTTGCACACCAAAAAACTTCAGAGGCGAAGAGGACTGCTCCCTCAGAAAGAAGTTGTCCAGGTAACTGACAGGTATACCAAGAACGTGTAGAAGCCAAAAGGACGATCAAACCGACATTACACCACCAAAAACGCCATGCAGAGAGTTCTGTGGCACCCCATACCCAGTGACTCTTACCAGATGGTGGGGACCACCTATGGCTAGGATGGTCAGACAAACAGGCAGAACAACCTCTGCAGGGTATTGGAAACCAGGAAGCCTCTGGAAGACACTTTAATGGTGGGGTATATCCTCCAATGTTATCACCCTCACAGTGGGATATTCAAGCCAGCCAAGAACAGGAGGTGGACCATATAAAAGAGAGCTCCAATAGTGTGATACTGTTTATGTAACTTTTATTGAAAGAAGAAGCCAAATGGCTACTTACAGCGGATAAAAACAATTGCGCATAGGGTAAAATCGTCTGCCGGTATTCCATTAATTTATGCCCAGAACGCAGAACATGCGCAGAACAGAAGGGCGCTACAGCTGATTTCCCAAGCTGGAGTGAAGTGACCATAGTGTATGCGCACAGGAGGCTTTTTTCGACAGGAGATACCATTTTACGGGCACAATTGAAAGCTATGCAAAGAGTGGAGGGACACTGTAGATGTCAGTGCCTCGCCACTGCAGGGCGGGTTGTGGGTGTGTTTTATCTGTGTTGCAACCCGCTCTTAGACACAGGCAAAACCCACCGTTCAACACACCAAACCCGCCCTGCAACACAGACAAAACGGGACCTTGAGCACATTGTAAACCCGCGGCGCAACAGCGAGGCACAATATGAAAAATAGGGTGTCCCTCCGCTGTTTGCATAGCATTCAATTGTGGTCGTCAAATGGTATCTCCCGTCAAAAAAAACCTCCTGCGATGTACGTGTGTGCTATGGTGACGTCACTGCAGCTGATCAGGAAATCAGCTGGAGTGCCCTTCCATTCTGCGCATGTGCGGGCACTTTTTGACGGAGGGCACAAATCGTCAGAACACCGGCAAACATAAGTCTATTACCCGCACTTCTGGGGTCACGTGGGGCGTGATGGCATCAGAGCGTAGCTTAGCGCACTTGAAAGTATTATGATGTTTTTCATGCACCAAGTGTGTCATATCACATCTAAGATTGAGTCTATAATCATCTTTTTAAGACTAGCATGATTTTTTGTTTAATGTTTCTGAGACAGTGTCTGCTAACAATATTGGTAGGACTATTTTGAGAGATGACATCAATTAGGGAGCTAGGGAGGAGGTGGAATCCTTATGGGTAGAGCTCCAAAGGGATGAAGCTAAGGGGAAAATAATACCGGGAGTATGATATAGGCCCCCTAACCTGGGAGGGAGGAGGGGGAGACTAACCTCCTATCACAATTTGGATTAGCAGCAAGGATGGGAAGTGTTATCATGGAGGATTTTAATTATCCAGACATAGACTGGGCGGAGGGAACCACGCATTCGTCTAAGGCTCACCAGTTCCTAAATGTCTTGCAGCAAAATTTCATGGTTCATAAGGTAGATGCACCAACTAGAAACAAGGAGTTATTAGATCAACAACACAGACCTGATAACGGATGTGGAAATACAGGGCAATTTAACTACTTCAATACCGCACGCCGTCATATGACATCCTTGACTTTGTGCGGGGATATCTGAAAGATGCCTGCAGCTACAGGCATCATTCAGATATCATTATTTGCAGCGGGCGATTCTGTGCATGATAAGAACGTTCATAACGGCAGTTCCGCCGCTTGATCGTTCTTATAGGCGACGGAAGGGAACCCCCCCTCCCGCCGCCATCCGGTGCTTCTCCGGGCTCTCCTGTGCCATCAGGGGCCTGGAGAAAGAATCGGACGCCGCCGGATGACGACCATTTCCGGTGACCAGATGGTCACCAGTCATCTCTATGACCGTCGGAGACCCGGGCGCAACGTTATGATGTCATGCCGAGACCCCGCATGTAAACAAAGCCCCGATCGTGGCTTTCAGCATGAGATCGATTAATTTTTTTTTCCAATCTCATGCTTTACAGCCTGGAGGAGAGATGTGGGGTCTTATTGACCCCGCATCTCTCCATAAAGAGGACCTGCCACGATAGATTCTTATTACAAGGGATGTTTACATTCCTTGTAATAGGAATAAAAGTGATCAAAAAAAATTAAATGTAAAAAAAAGTGTAAAAAAAAAAAAAAAAAAATTTTAAACGCCACTGTCCCCAGTAGCTTACGCTCAGAAGCGAACACACACGCAAGTCCCGCCCACATATGTAAACGGCGTTCAAACCACACATGTGAGGTATCCTCGTGTGCGTTAAAGGGAGAGTAACAATTCTAGCACTAGACCTCCTCTGTAACTTTAAACTGGTAACCTGTAAACATTTTTAAAGCGACGCCTATGGAGATTTTTAAGTACCGAAGTTTGGCGCCATTCCACGAGTGTGCGCAATTTTAAAGTGTGACATGTTGGGTATCTATTTACTCAGCGTAACATTATCTTTCACATTATACAAAAAAAATTGGGCTAACTTTACTGTTTTGTTATTTTTTAATTCATGAAACTTTTTTTCCAAAAAAAAAAAAGCGGTTTAAAAAATTATTGCGCAAATACCGTGCGAGATAAAAAGTTTCAAGGACCGCCATTTTATTCCCTAGGGTGTCTGTTAAAATATATATATATATATATATATATATATATATATATATATATATATATATATATATATATATAGTTTGGGGGTTCTGAGTAATTCTCTAGCAAAAAAATTATGATTTTTACATGTAGGAGAGGAGTGCCAGAATAGGCCCGGTATTGAAGGGGTTAAGGAACAGCGATCACAGGTCAATTGGCTTCAGTATAAATCACACAAATAGGAAACACAAAGACATTGAATTTCAAAAGAGCCAACTTCCTGAAACCATGAACCTTGCTAGAAGATATAAAATTGGGATAAAATATTAGAAACAAAGAACACGGAGGAGAGATGGGTTTTCTTTAAGAGCATATTAAATAAGGGCATTAGCCAGTGCATCCCATTGGGAAATAAATTTAAAAGAGCGAAAAAAAGTCCTGGATGGCTTAACTCTAATGTAAAAATGCATATAAAAGCAAAGCAGGCCTTCAAAAAATACTAGGCTGAGGGATCATCAGCATTCAGACTTTACAAAGAAGTCAACAAGACATGCAAGTGTGCCATTAGGGCAACTAAGATAGAACACAAAAGACACAGCGGAGGAGAGCAAAAAAAAAAAATCCCCAAAAATTCTTTAAGTATATAAACAGTAAAAAAGGGAGGACAGACCATATTGGCCCTATAAAAAATGAGGAAGGAGATCTGGTTACAAAGGATGGGGAGATGGTGAAGGTATTGAATTCATTCTTCTTCTCAGTCTTCACGAGGGAATCGGGGGGCTTTAGTAACCAAAACTGCAGTGTTTATCCTCATAACACATCACAGGAAGCACCCTCATGGCTAACAGAGGACAGAATTAGACTTGGGGAAACTTAGCATTAATAAATCACCAGGACCAGATGGCTTGCACCCGAGGGTACTTATGGAACTCAGTCAAGTACTCTGCCCGAAGCTACATCACTAATCTTGTCTCCAAATATCACCCAAATCGACCTCTCCGCTCTTCTCAAGACCTCCTGCTTTCAAGCTCTCTCATCTCCTTCTCCCATGCTCGTCTCCAGGATTTCTCTAGAGCCTCTCCCATCCTCTGGAACTCGCTACCTCCATATATCCGGCTATCCCCTACTCTTGCTACCTTCAAGCAATCCCTGAAAACTCATCTCTTCAGGAAAGCCTATCACGTCTCCAACTAATCTCCTACCACTTCCACCAGCTCATTCCCCACAGTTACAACCTTTTGTACCACCTGCCCCACCCTATTAGATTGTAAGCTCTTCTGAGCAGGGCCCTCTTAGTCCTATTGTATTGTATTATAACTGTATTGTCTCCCTTTTATATTGTAAAGCGCTGCGTAAACTGTTGGCGCTATATAAATCCCGAATAATAATAATAATAATAATAATAATAATTGCCAGACCATTGTTCCTAATTTTTACTGACAGTCTACTGACTGGAATGGTACCAGCTGATTGGAGAAAAGCCAATGTAGCACCAATATTTAAAAAAGGGCCAAAATACATCCCTGGGAATTACAGACCAGTTAGCCTAACATCAATAGTATGCAAGCTCTTGGAGGGGATAAGGAACTATATACACAAGATTTTAATAATGAAAACTGTAACATTAGCAGTAATCAGCATGGATTCATGAAGAATCGTTTTTGCCAAACCAATCTATTAACCTTCTATGAGGAGGTGAGCTGCCATCTAGATAAAGGAAGGCCCGTAGATGTGGTGTATCTGGATTTTGCGAAAGCATTTGACACAGTTCCCCATAAACGTTTACTGTACAAAGTAAGGTCCGCTGGCACGGACCACAGGGTGAGTACATGGGTTGACAACTGGCTACAAGGATGAGTTCAGAGGGTGGTGATAAATGGGGAGTACTCGGAATGGTCAGGGGTGGAAAGTGGGGTCCCCCAGGGTTCTGTGCTGGGACCAATCCTGTTTAATTTGTTCATAAATGACCTGGAGGATGGGGTAAACAGCTCAATCTCTGTATTTGCGGATGATGCTAAGCTAAGCAGGGCAATAACGTCTCCGCAGGATGTGAAAACCTTGCAAGAAGATCTGAACAAATTAATGGGGTGGGCAACTACATGACAAATGAGGTTAAATATAGAAAAATGTAAAATAATGCATTTGGGTGGCAAAAATATGAATGCAATCTACTCACTAGGGGGTGAACCTCTGGGGGAATCTAGGATGGAAAAGGACCTGGGAGTCCTAGTAGATGATAGACTCAGCAATGGCATGCAATGCCAAGCTGCTGCTAACAAAGCAAATAGAAAATTGGCATGCATTAAAAAGGGGATTAACTCCAGGGATGAGGTGATAATTCTCCCACTCTACAAGACTCTGGTCCGGCCGCACCTGGAGTATGCTGTCCAATTCTGGGCACCAGTCCTCAGGAAGGATGTGCTGGAAATGGAGCGAGTACAGAGAAGGGCAACAAAGCTAATAAAGGGTCTGGAGTATATTTGTTACAAAGAAAGGCTGCGAGCACTGAACTTATTCTCTCTGGAGAAGAGACACTTGAGAGGGGATAGGATTTCAATATACAAATACCATACTGGTGACCCCACAATAGGGATAAAACTTTTTTTTCGTGGAAGGGAGTTTAACCGCTTGCCGACCAGCCATTGTCATCATACTGCGGCAGGTCGGCACCATCCCGCGAGCCATCATAGCTATAAGTCGGCTCCTTTAAGCAGGATAGCAGGCACGTGCTGCACTGCGGGGGTGCCGATGCTCGTGGCCGAAGGTCGCAATGACTGCCGGCCACGAGAGGCAGAACAGGGACGTGTGTGTGTAAACGCACAAATCCCTGTTCTGTGAGGAGAGACAGATCGTGAGTTCCTAATAGCTAGGAATCACGATCTGTCATTTCCTCTAGGTCAGTCCCCTCCCCCTACAGTTAGAAACACACACAGGGAACACAGTTAACTCCTTGATCGCCCCCTAGTGTTAACCCCTTCCCTGTCAGTGAAATTCAGTGCATCTTTATAGCACTGATTGCTGTTATAAATGCCAATGGTCCCAAAAATGTGTCAAAAGTGTCTATGTGTCCGCCATAATGTTGTAGTCCTGATAAAAATCACAGATCGCCACCATTACTAATATATATATATATATATATATATATATATATATATATATATATATATATATATATACATATATATATATATATATACATATACACATATACACACACACATACATACACATATATAAAATAAAAATGCTATAAATCTATCCCCTATTTTGTAGACGCTATAACTTTTGCGCAAACAAATCAATATACGCTTATTGCGATTTTTGTTTACCAAAAATATGTAGAAGAAAACATATCGGCCTAAACTGAGAAAAAATTTGTTTAAAAAAAAAAAAATGGGGATATTTATTATAGCAAAAAGTACAAAATATTGTTTTTTTTTCAAAATTGTCGCTCTCTTTTTTGTTTATAGAGCAAAAAATAAAAACCGCATAGGTGATCAAATACCATACAAAAGAAAGCTCTATTTGTGGGGAAAAAAAGAATGTAAATTTTGTTTGGGTGCAGCGTCGAACGACCGCGCAATTGTCAGTTAAAACGACGCAGTGCCAAATCGCAAAAAATGGCCTGGTCATTCAGCAACCAAATCTTCCGGGGCTGAAGTGGTTAATAAGACACGTGGCCACTCGCTAAAATTAGAAGAAAAAGAGGTTTAACCTTAAACTGCGTAGAGGGTTCTTTACTGTAAAAGCAACAAGGATGTGCAATTCCCTTCCACAGGCGGTGGTTTCAGCAGGGGGGGAGCATCGATAGTTTAAAAAAAACTGTAAGACCCCTTTCACACCGAGCCGCCCCGGGTGTCAGCGGTAAAACGCAGCTATTTTTAGCGCTGCTTTACCGTCGTTTTAGTAGCGCTATTTGGCCGCTAGCGGGGCGGTTTTAACCCCCCGCTAGCAGCCGAAAAGGGGTTAAATCCGCCCGCAAAACACCGCCGGAGTGGCGTTTTGCCGGCGGTATCGCAGCGCTGCCCCATTGAGTTCAATGGGGAGCAGCGGTGGAGGAGCGGTGAAGTTCACCGCTCCAAAGAAGCTGTTGGCAGGACTGTTTCAGATGCCCTGCCAGCGCTCGGGCTTTCACACTGGAGTGCATGGAGCAGCTGTTTTAGGGCGGTTTGCATGCGCTATTTTTAACGCTATAGTGCCTGCAAAACGCCCTCAGTGTGAAAGGGGTCTTAGATAAGCACCCGAACAACCGCAACATACAGGGATATACAATGTAATACTGACATATAATCACACACATAGGTTGGACTTGATGGACTTTTCAACCTCACCTACTACGGTATCTATGACTCATGCCGAAACAGCAGTCCAAGTCAGCTGGGAGGAGAAAGGTGTAGATAACATTTGAGTGCTGTACCCTTAAAAAAAGGAGTTCGGTTATGCTTCAAGAACTCCTGCCTTGTGCGCCAGTGAACTGAGGTACAGCAGTAAACAAATATATATATATATATATATATATATATATATATATATATATACACATATACACATATACACACACACACACACACAGGCCACTTTATTAGGTACACCTGTTCAATTACTTGAAAAACACAAATTGCTAATCAGCCAATCACATGGCAACAACACAATGCATTTAGGCATCTAGACATGGTGAAAATGACTGCCGAAGTTCAAACCGTGCATTACAATAGGGAAGAAAGGGGATTTAAGTGACTTTGAATGTGGCTTAGTTGTTAGTGCAAGACATGCGGGTCTGAGTATTTCAAAAATTGCTGATCATCTGGGATTTTCACGCACAGCCATCTCTAGGGTTTACAGAGAATGGTCCGAAAATGAGAAAATATCCAGAGAGCGGCAGTTGTGTGGACGAAAACGACTTGTTGATGTCAGAGGGGAATGGGCAACAGTAACTCAAATAACCACTTATTACAACCAAGGTATGCAGAATACCTTTATATATTTACACACACATACATACATGCACACATTATATATATACACATATACACACACACACACACACACATATATATATATATATATATATATATACATACATATACACACACAGAATATATATATAAATATATATACATACACACAAATATATACACACACTGGCATTTGCAGTTCATCTGTGTCACTGATTATGCAATACACACCAGGTCCAAGACGGTGTCGCCAGTAGACCACTCTTCTCCGTTAATGCCAATTCTGGTTAACAGCACAGAGGGGGTGAAAGGAAGTGCTCCGCCTCCTGAATTTTGCCAAAAACCTCTTTGACCGCCCCCATTACTGCTATGAAATGCTTGGGGAAGCTAAACCATGGCATTTCAATAATCATGAGAAATAAAAAGTAAAAAACAAAAAGATTTATGAATTAGGGGAGGAGGGGGTACAAAGGGGCACAGCAGAGAAGGAAAGAGGGTACAAGCACAAACACCACTTTTCCCACTGGGAACAAGGATATCACCAGGGCACTTCCCATTCCATGCTACTATGCAGGGCCCCCAGGGGGGCCACTAATGCCTCAAAAGCCTTCAGGGACTTGACTCCCCAGTTGGTGATCACTGCCCTAGACCTGCGTATAGCAATCTGCAAGTCCACAAGACAATACATCATTTCACAAGGTCCCATTGTGCAGAGTCCAGTGCCGAAGGGCAGCATTACAGGCTGTCCCCACATGTCCAGCACAGGGTCCAGGTACAATTCCTCTTAGCAGATAGCCATAGAAAACAGATCTGGATAAGCCAGATTATTCCCAGATGGAAATCTTGAGAAAATAGCTAAAGAAAACATTTTTGTGAAGAGACTGCACAGATATGATCATCACCTATGACGCTTAAAAAAAAACAAACAAAAAAAAAAAAAAACTGAAGCTATGCCTAGCTGGAAGGGGATTTGCTGCCTCTATTGCAAGTGTCCAATAACCTGAAGGTGGCAGCATAACCCTATCACAATGGATATTAAAATACTTTGTGTCCTGGGATGTACAATAGGACTTTTGTATTCACCTGAAAATCCATTATATTGCCATCAGGAGAACTAAACACTAGCAAAAGTATCAATATATGCCTTTCTCCCACAATGGATAAGAGAAATAAAAATGGTTACCACCTACCTAATAAGCTTTACAAATACGTTATATTTCAGTTGGAATAGCGCTTATAAAACCAATACAATAGCTGCTGAAATACCTACGTTAACGCAAGGTTGCGGCAAAGTCAGGTTACAGTGATTTATTGGCAAGTCACACAGACATAACAGGGAATAGGAACAAACTGCTTTACTTGCATGGAAGAACTCTCCATCTTCTGTTATGCCCTGTGCACAGAACACCTGTAACTGAATACAGCTCATGCACGGAGTTGGTGAAACGAAGATTTGGAAGGGCTGAGACTAGGGTAAGAAGATTATATAAGAAATGCAAACCAGCATTTGGTATGTATTATAGAATAGCCACATGACATTAATCTGCTACAAATAATTTCACGTTTATATTAAGCCTCAAGGCTTAGTGTATACTGTTTAATAGTGCTTGTTTGCACTTAGTTGTAAGCTTGTTCAGTATGCTATGACATCTTTATCAAATGCTGGTAAATAAGTTGTTTAACAAGCTATGTTCCGGATTTTTGTGCTGCGGTAAATTATTTACTCAACGCCTCCATATAAAATGATGTGCTTTACTAAAAAGTTTATATAGATTTTAACTTGTTGAATGCAATAAAAACTAGAACTGATGTATCATGTGCCAGGGCTGTATAATCCATTCAGTGACCAGTACCCAAGACAGCAGGGTTACAGGAGGCAACGCCAAGAGTTAACACGTATATACTGTATTGAACTGTATTGAACTTATTCTGTTTTCACTTTCTGTCCTCCTCTAGACATTCTGTGGCTGAATTCAGAAAGATAAATTTCAGGGGACAGGGGAAGCACAGGATGTTGAGAAGTCCTAAGGCTTTTAAAGTTTAAAACGGGAAACAACTCCTCTTTCCTCATTTGGTAATTTGTACAGTGGAAAAGTAGTCTTGCTTATGAAATATAAAGCTGACTCCATGCTACCTCCAACCTGGTGCACATTCTGGTAGCAGTTTTTCTTAAAGTAATCACAACGTAGGAGACGGGGTTGAGAAAAGGGATTCATCATACAGGGGGTCCTTGCCTCATCTGGTGTGCCCTAATGCAATGCACAATTTGGGGTTCACATATACCTCATGTTTATTCCACTCATGCAGATAATCCTAGATTTACTGTTTAGACATGCAAGGATGACCCAATATTTGTAAATCAAATGTTCAAGCCTCTTACCAGAGGTAATATAGCTCATGTAACTAAACATGGTCAATATGTAATTACATCTGCTTTGCAAGCCATTCAATGTCTGATAGAAATTCAATCACCTGCTGCCCACACAAAGCCCACCTATTATAAACTACAGTGACTTAAAGCAGTATTAAAGTGTTATTAAACCTAAAAATGTTTTTTACCTTAAAAAGAAGAAGTCCAGCCAAAGCTCGTTTGGCTGTACTTCTCCTATGGATCACAGGAGTGGAACCATTCTGCAATCCTGTGACCCGTTTTCAACAGAGAGCAGACTGAAGTCAGCTCTCTGCTGATGTCAGTCCAGGCACTGCGTCATCCCGACAATGGGACTCTGGATCCACCAGGTGCCTGGACTGACACCTGTCTCAGGCTCTCAGCGAGCCACTGAGAGCCTGAGGCGGCCCGCTCCACTCCCTCCACAGCTCAGCGCTCCAGTGAGCGAGAAGGGAGAAGATCAGAAAGCTGCTGATTGACAGTCAGCAGCGCAGGGAGCTGTGAGAACCGAGCCATACGCTGTGATCGATCACCCGGTTCGTAGTGGTGCCAGGGGACCGTTGATGCATCCACCTAGGTAAGTATGAAACTGAAAAAAAATAAATCCTTATTTCTCTTTTAATGCATTGTTTGCATTAGGGTAAAAACTTTTCAGTTTCTCTGTGCCCCCCCCCCCCCCCCCCTGTGTGAAGTGGAAGAGGGGGGGAGAAGAGATCAGCGCTGTGCAGGGCTGCATCTATTGTCCCCTTATTTCCACTTTACACAGCACTCAAGCAGCAGCAGAAGCCATTGGCTCTTGCTGCTGTCAATCAGATGCTCTTGGAAGTGGAAGGAAGTGGGGGGTGGGCCTAAGTCACACTCTGCATGTCTATTGAGCGCGGTTCTAAAGACACACAGGTTGTTAGCGCGCAGTCTACGTATCCCATAGTCAGCTGCTGGCTATGGTAGTCCCCAAGAAGAAGAGGAGCCAAGATCACCGCCAAGGACCCAGAAGAGGAGGATTGGGGCCACTCTGTGCAATACCACTGCACAGAGCAGGTAAGTATAACAATGTTTGTTACTAAAGTCAGCATTTTTTTTTTTTTTTTTATTGAAATAACACTTTAAGCCCAAAAGCAAAAAAGTTTATTTATATTGCAGCTTACCAATTCTTAGTTGTGATGGCTGCATTAGTTTCCTTTTTAAGGCTTTCTTCTATTTTCAGCTCCATCAGTATGCATCAGCTTAAATGGATAAGACAAACCACTTAACACTGGTAGCGGTGATTCAAATGATCAGCTTTTAATTCATGCAAAACCTTTATCCCAAAAAAGGAAAAAAAACTGTTTGCTGTAACTGATTATAAAATATGAGCTGGGGCTTGGTTTCAAATTGTTAGTGGTTTTAAATCTAATACATGTAACAGTCTACTCTCCCTCCTCAACCCCTGACCGACAACGCGGGCAGTATGCTGTGCCTACCCTGCTCATTCCTGCAGAGCTGTGTCTCATTAATACAAGAGGTGTGTTACTGGCCAGATCATCAAGTGAAAAGAGGGGAAAAAAGCCAAAGAAAAGAAAACAGATGCAGCCACCACATCTAATGCTTGGGAAGCTGAAATATATTATGGTTTTGCTTTTAATGCTGCTTTAATTTGCCCAACCATAGTTTTTTTTATTTGTATTTACTATAAAATCATGCTAAAACAACAAGAAAAAAAAAAATACAAAGCTTTGTGTATATGGGAACTGAGACAATGCCACAGTCCAATCTACTACTACTTGCACATAGGGCCTGCAGGTCTTCATAATGCTGCCTGAATAATTCAAAACCTGGGCAATAAAGTTCACACAGGTTCAAGATCCATAAATTTAGCCTGTGTTCATTTCATAACGGATGTAGCTGTACTTTTAATAAAACCTATTATTGCCTTTTTTGCCCTGTGCTTCTTTAACAGCTGTGGTTATAGGCCTAGGACACTATATTCAGCTTGCTTGTCTTCACTGTCACTACAATTAAGACGTGAGAACAAGATCGAAATCTGCTTCAGATACCTGCTTGGTTTAATGTCATTTCTACAATAATGTACTTGCATAATAAATGGAGATCACAAACTGCTAGAAACACAAAATCCCTTCATATAGGTTTCCCTAACAGCTACCCATCACCCCTCACGCCATATAATTCAAGACAGCAGAAGCAAGTCTAGATGGATCCTTACTAGCTGGCTCATTCTCATTTCTAGCTTGGAAACAAGTGCTCCCTACCTGTAGCTAAACATACAGCATGCCAGGGCTGTTTTTTTCAAAAGTTGATAAGAGAAATATTTATGGCCCAACATTAAAAACATTAAAACAAACAGCTATGGGGAGCAATTGCCTTGCTCCAGTGAAGACACATACAAGTTAATTTAAAAAGAGCAAAGCTCAGACTGCCATAGGCTGGTGATGGCAACTCTCACAGGGAAAGGCCAGGGGTAAAAGGAATATTTGCAAAGTAGCCTGGGGTCATTGGATGTATTAAAATAGCTAATGAATTTTTAAAGCACCGTTAAGCTTAGAGTTAAATCCCAATATACATTCCAGGCACCCCATTTATTGGGTTCAATGAATGCAACAGAAAGCAATAACAAGGTATGTACCAGATGAACTAAGTGTGGCTAAAAGCAGATGTTTTGACACTGCCTCAGCACTTAATGCATGACCTCTAATACAGTGACTTTTCCCACATGTGATTTTTTTTTCTAAAAAACAAACCAAAATGAATCCATCATTTCACAGAACTTCATTGTGACCATTGGTACATTTATGTTATGTTAGCAAAGCTCACATGACAGTTTTTCACTGTATACATTTTCTTAAAATAAGTACCATGCTAAGAAATTATACTATGGCCCTTTTTGGAGTAGCTATACAGTAATAACTAGCCAACATACCTGGATTATACAGGGCAGAGCCAGCTCAGGGAACCCAATGCAGTAAGCCTGGGTATGTAAATATTCCATTGTCAAATCATAGACTTGGTCAATTAGCCCATCCTACAAAGAAAAAAAAAAAAAAAAAAAAAAGAGGAAAGGTTTGTTAGATGAATTCTATAAATAATCTTAGGCAAGTGTAGGTGGTGAAAATTCTGTTCTTTGAAAAGTTTTTAATTAGAAAACGACACTGAGGCAGCCAAATTTACACATGCTGAGCTTCCTGGTTATCTTCAGCATAGTGATTGTATTTTATTTGCCTCTCAGCAATTCTCAAAAGCACTATGGTTTATTGTAGCCATTAATGGGCAGATTATAAATAATGTTACCAATTTTGAACATCACTTGAGATAGTAGTTTCTGACTGATAACGGCAGATTAGCCGGGGCCCTTGGGTCTATAGAGTTTTATCATCTCACAAAGGAGAATTTTCATCTTGTAGGAAAAAGCTCTCTGCAATCCTAATCCCTCAATCCCTTATGAAGATGAGAGAAATAGTAAAGTACAGCGTGCACTACTATGCCCACAAAGGAAAATTTGAGGCAGGTCCTGATGCTCAAGAATGAGTAGGTATCTTCATCTAGTAGTGCTCCTGCTGTGTTCACATTAGAAATCTGAGAAATCTGCTGATTCACTGCTGAGAGGAAGAATCGCCATGAGCTGAGCTGCTGCTGAGTCACTGCTTGAAGGGCAGAAGGGTGAGCTATGCTGCTGAGAGAAGTTAAAGCAGAATTCCAACTTCAACCTACCTATTCTTAAAAAAGTCCACCCTCCCCCCAACACCTATGCTGACAAACATAAAAAAAAAAAAAAAAATGTATATACATACCTATTGTCAGCCCGCTCTGATCACATGATCCCCAGTGTCAGCTGCTGGGGAAAAGGAGAGAGCGCTCGACAATGGCTTGGAAAGTCTGTTACCCATACCTTTCTCTCCCCTGCAGCTAACACTGGCTGACACAGGAGAGATGGATCAGGTGAAAGGACCAAAGCAGACAGAAAATAGGCAAGTATATACAAAAATCACCACACAGTGGTTCTTTTCTATACCCACAGCAGGTTAGTCAGCAATGGCAGCAGGATGGGGGAAAGAACATGTTTAAGAGTATTTAGGTTTAGGCTGGAATTCTACATAAGGATAACGATACATTATAAGGATTTCAGCACTTCTGCTATAAATTTTGAGTCAAGGCTTGTTTTAAAAATTATTTACCGTTTGTTTAGAATATTTATATATAAATACTTAAATAAATTGTACTGGTCTAGGACCAGAGAAAAGATGGGAATAAGAGCCTACTATCACCCAAGACTAATGCGACCCAAAGTATTACATGTTAGAATTGTCTTTCATCATGCCACGGATATATTGTTTAAAATCACACCATGAAATAGCACATGGGTGAAAAGAAATCTTATGTTAATAGAACAAAAACTTTACCCTAAACACTTTTTCCTGTAAGTTGGTGTTGGACAATTTCAGGATGACGGCAAAGTTGATAGGTTTTACACTGATTCTTCCTGGCCTCTTGTTAAAGTTCATTTGCTGAAAAATCTGCAATAAAAAGAAAACACAAGGTTTAGTAGCTTCGGTAAAAAAGATGTCATTTCATAAAGCACATACCGTAATCAGGACACCAGAACACACGCACAAGCTTGCATGTTTTTTTATCAAGATGCAGGCCTCTCTTCTAGGTAATGAATATTGATACATTTGTTTTAATTGTTTAAATGTTATATCATGTTATTAAACCATCTATGCTGACACAAGCACACAAATCACAGCTTTAACAAGGTTAAAGAGGTTGTAAAGTCGGAAGGTTTTTCATCATAATGCATTCTATGTATTAAGATAAAAAAAGCCTTCTATGTGCAGTAGCCCCCCTAATACTTACCTGAGCGCCATCTCTGTCCAGCGATGTCCGGGACTCTCCCTCCTGATTGACTGAGACATAGCAGTTGCACTATTGGCTCCCGCTGCTGTCAAAGTCATATAGCCAATCAGGAGAGAGATGGGGGCCGGGGCCGAGCCGCAGCTCCATATCTGAAAATATAAAAACGGAGCGGTGACTTGGCTCGGGTGTCCCCATAGCAAGCTGCTTGCTGTGGGGTGCACTCAACAGGAGGGAGAGGCCAGTGCCACAGAAGAGGGACCAGAGAACAGGAGGATCTGGGCTGCTTTTTGCAAAACCACTACACAGAGCAGGTAAGTATAACATGTTTTTTTTTTTTTTCTTCTATAAAAATAACAAAGACTTTACAATCCCTTTAAGACCTTGTGTCAGAATTGTATTGCTGTTGGTGTGCTTGTTTAGAAGAGTTCCCCCTGCTTCCTCCTGTCCAAAGGGAAAAACATCCAACAGATGAAATGAAAAAATATAGTTGTCTCCACGTACATACAGTATCTCACAAAAGTTAGTACACCCCTCACATTTTTGTAAATATTTTATTTTATCTTTTCATGTGACAACACTGCAGAAATGACACTTTGCTACAATGTAAAGTAGAGAGTGTACAGGTTGCAGAATGGTGTAAATTTGCTGTCCCCTTAAAATAACTCAACACACAGCATGTCTAAACTGCTGGCAACAAAAGTGAGTACACCGACTAAGTGAAAATGTCCAAATTGGTCCCAAAGTGTCAATATTTTGTGTGGCCACCATTATTTTCCAGCACTGCCTTAACCCTCTTGGGCATGGAGTTCCCCAGAGCTTCACAGGTCCTTTTCTACTCATCCATGAAGACATCACAGAGCTGGTGGATGTTAGGGACCTTGCGCTCCTCCACCTTCCGTTTAAGGATGCCCCACAGATGCTCAATAGGGTTTAGGTCTGGAGACATGCTTGGCCAATCCATCACTTTTACCCTCAGCTTCTTTAGCAAGGCAGTGGTTGTCTTGGAGGTGTGTTTGGGATCATTATGTTGGAATACCGCCCTGCGGCCCAGTCTCCGAAGGGAGGGCATCATTATCTGCTTCAGTATGTCACAGTACATGATGGCATTCATGGTTCCCTCAATGAACTGTAGCTCCTCAGTGCCGGCAGCACTCATGCAGCACCAAACCATGACACTCCCACCACCATGCTTGACTGTAGGCAAGACACTTGTCTTTGTACTCCTCACCTGGTTGCCGCTACACACACTTGACACCATCTGAACCAAATAAGTTTGTCTTGGTCTCATCAGACCACAGGATATGGTTCCAGTAATCCATGTCCTTAGTCTGCTTGTCTTCAGCAAACTGTTTGTGGGCATTCTTGTGCATCATCTTTAGAAGAGGCTTCCTTCTGGAAGGACAGCCATGCAGACCGATTTGATGCAGTGTGAGGCGTATGGTCTGAGCACCGACAGGCTGACCCCCCACCCCTTCAACCTCTGCAGAAACGCTGGCAGCACTCATACGTCTATTTCCCAATGACAACCTCTGGATATGATCCTGAGCACATGCACCCAACTTCTTTGGTCGACAATGGTGAGGCCTGTTCTGAGTGGAACCTGTCCTGTTAAACTGATGTATGGTCTTGTGTATATAATTATTCCTGCGCTATCATGTGTGTTACAGCAGAGCTATTAGGAAAAGCTGCCTGCACCGAATAGGTTACAACCAGACTCTGCTAGCAGATGGATGAATAAATAAAGTGGTGCTGCGCTAATACTAGCAAGAACACAAATAATGGTAATAATAATATATATCTAGTGGGCTGATTGAACACACTAAGGTATAGACAAATAAAAAAGTAAAACCAATTATGAATAATATGTGATCACTCTTGCGTAAAAAACATAACACTAAGAAAGGAAAAAAGTACAAAGTGCACTATTGCTATATATAATAATAACCATCAATAAATCTCCATAACCAAAAATTACACTGTGAAAATCCCAAAATTGTAGTAGCAAATGTAGGAGTAACAACTCCTATATAAAGTGCTAAAAATACCATATAATAGTGAATTACAGCGTGCAACATACATGCAACACACAAAGTGACTTGTGCAACAGTAAAAACAACGTGATAATGAGGCAAAAATTGTCAAATCAATCAATGTGCTTCAGCATATAAAAAGTCCTCCTTCGTAGAGTGACACCAACTTCCTAACATGCATATGTTGCAGTGAAGTGCTCAAATGTAAAAAAAAAAAATGGTGCTCCTCTTCATGTTCACACACACACACTAGTAAGTAGTGGCCCCTTACCTTAAGGTAATGGGGTAACCGCATATGACTAGTATTGGGAATACCATCCTTTAAGTATCTCCTCTATCCTCACGGTCCTAGTCCCGGAGCAAAATTCCCTCAGATGATGGGGGGGCACGGAAATAGAAAGAAGGAAGGTCCCAAATAGTGTGATATTGTAGGGCTAAAACTGGCTTTTATTGATAAAAAACATGGGTACTCACAATAAAACAATGAGAGAATGGCTTATCTCCGACAAGCTCGTAAGCCTCAATCAGTATAGGTGCCTGTCCTGTCCCAATGTATGGTCTTGGCCACTGTGCTGCAGCTCAGTTTCAGGGTCCTGGCAATCTTCTTATAGCCTAGGCCATATTTATGTAGAGCAACAATTAGTTTTTCAGCTGTTGAACTTCCAGTGACCAGTATGAGAGAGTGAGAGCGATAACATCAAATTTTACACAACTGCTCCCCAGTCACACCTGAGACCTTGTAACACTAACGAGTCACATGACACCGGGGAGAGAAAATGGCTAATTGGGCCCAATTTGGACATTTTACTTAGGAGTGTAATCACTTTTGTTGCTAGCGGTTTAGACATTAATGGCTGTGTGTTGAGTTATTTTGAGGGGACAGCAAATTTACATTGTTATACAAGATGTACACTCACTACTATACACTGTAGCAAAGTGTCATTTCTTCAGTGTTGTCACATAAAAAGATATAACATATTTACAAAAATGTGAGGGGTGTACTCAATTTTGTGAGATACTGCATAACAGGGATATGAAATTAGTGGACCTCCAGCGGTCCCATCATGCCTCTGCCTCTGGGTGTCATGCTTGTGGCTGTCAGTCTTGCTATGCCTCATGGGACTTGTAGTTCTGCAACAGCTGGAGGTCCGCTAATTGCACAATCACACCGATAATAAGTGAATCAAGTGGATCTCTTACATTTATTTAAAAATACACAGAAGACTCTTTATTCTATTTAAACAAGCTTTAAGCAGCTTTAGCATTGCTCGATCAGTATTCAGTACTCTCACCGTGGAACTGAAGGCTGCAATAAAGTGCCCAAGGACTAGAATGCGGTACTAAGATGTGAGAAGCTTTTCAACGCTTGCTGAGTACACCATTCTTCAACCTAGCATTTGTCAATCCCTGAGCCAATCAGTGCGCCTTTTTAATTGGAAGACTAAAAAAGGCCTTATACAGCCTGATTCTGAATTGAGCACTAGTAGTGAAAACTGGGCTTTGTAGAACTCTTCAATAATAAGCAGCACTTTCAACAGTCATTAACAAAACTCCAGCTTACCAAAGGGCTTGTAAGGACCAAGAGTGGTTTGTCTTAAGAGGTATTCAAACTTATATTTCTATATCAGCCCCTTTTTTCACACAGCATGTTATCCCATTAAATCCCAATTGGAATTCCCTAGATGTGTGGTGAAAGGGTCACAAGAAATAAATTGTCATAAGTACATAACAAACTTCTAAAAATCACTATGGGATGGAATTTTTGTACCCTGGTTTCCTGAGTTACCTTTCTATGGGTACCATAAGAGGAGCCCAATACCACAGGCTCACATTAAGTAACAGGTAACCAAAACTCAGGCAAATTAAAGTTGGATTAAAAAAAAAATCCGACAGGCAGTATTTTTATGGCAGAAGAGACTGAGGTTTCCTCCTGCACATCAGCGGTAATGTACACTGTCGCAAATGCATATCTCAGAGTTCATTATGGTACTTGCTCTGTGGCATGGTGATGTGATTTCCATGTGCATGTGAGGGAGTGAAGCCATCATGACCCGGCCATTTAAGCGGCCGAACAGAGCCGACCCTGAAGGGAAAACCAGATAAAGAAGGAAGCGCCCCCACATCGACAGCGCAGTGCTGGAGGCATCCTTTGACAGGTTTCATAATGGTGTCACTAAGAAATTGGGTTTCACATTATTGCATAAAGATGCAGGGGGGGCAAGATGTAAAAACTAAATCATAACAAATTTACTACCGTTTTAAGCTGCCAATGTGATGTTGGCATTAAAAGCAAGAATAAAACAGTGGGAAGACCTATTGTTCACACTTCTAGTAGGGAGTTACTGGAGGCAGGACATTAACCATTTCAGACCCGAGCCTTTTTTTTTTTTTTACACTTGTTAAGTTAAAATAAGGTTTTTTTGCTAGAAAATTACTTAGAACCCCCAAACATCATATATTTTTTTCTAACACCCTAGAGAATAAAATGGCGGTCGTTGCAATATTTTCTGTCACACCGTATTTGCGCAGCAGTCTTACAAGCGCACTTTGTTTGGAAAAAAAATACACTTTTTTGAATTAAAAAATAAGACAACAGTAAAGTTAGCCCAATTTTTTTTTATACTGTGAAACGCCGATTAAACTGATACCCAACATGTCATGCTTCAAAATTGCGCCCGCTCGTGGAATGGCGACAAACTTTTACCCTTAAAAAGCTCCATAGGTGATGTTTCAAAATTTCTACAGGTTACTAGTTTTGAGTTACAGAGGAGGTCTAGGGCTAGAATTATTGCTCTTGCTCCAACAATCGCAGTGATACCTCACATGTGTGGTTTGAACACCGTTTTCATATGCGGGCGCTACTCACGTATGCGTTCGCTTCTGTGCACAAGCTCGTCGGGACGAGGCGCTTTAAAAAAAATTTGGGCCTGCCACCGCTAGATGTCTGGCCCAGTCAGTGCCTGTGATTAATTCACGGGCACTTGATCTGCAGACATTTTTGCCGCTGTCCTCTTCATTGGACAGCAGCCGGTATCACAGGGCTGGATGGGGGCAAGAAGAACTGGAGTTAACTTTTCACATTACACAGCAGGTGATTAGTTGCCGGGCGATCCTAGCAACCAATCACCAGCCTGTTAACTTTTCCCATTAACCAGCAGTTCTCGCCCCCATCCAGCCATGTGATATCTATCTCTGCTCACGGTACACCTGTGTAAGGTAGGAGAGTTCTACCTACACAGTGTGTGTGGGGTGGTGGGGGGTAGAGGACACTATGGGGAGTACAGAGGACACAATCTTGGGGACAGAGGACACTACGGGGGGGGGGGGGGGGGACACCGCTTTGGGGGCATAGGAAACTTGCTACAGGGAGAGGAGGCAGAGAACACTATGGGAGTGATGTGAAGGAGGACAGAGGACACTGCTATGGGGTACAGACACTAATGGGGGGGACCCTATTAGGGATCCCATAACCCCTGGGGGACAGGGACCCCATCTCCAGACCATGCTGGCTGGCAGGGCTGGCGTCAGCTACCCTTGGGTGCCAGGATGGGGGAGGGGGCAGTAAAATCCGTATCCCCAGCCACATGCTCCTTCAGGGTGAACTGGCTTTGTATTAGTGAAGCACCTTAAAGTGAGGTAAACCTGTACTGTTATTACTATGTTATGATTATTATTATCTTTATTAGCAGGTGAATGTGGCCCTCCATGCATTTACATACATTAAATCTAGCCCTTAAGTGGAAAAAGGTTTCTGACCCCTGTATTAAAACAAAAAGATAAAATTTTACACTTTCAGATAAAGCTATCAATCCCTGATTCAGCAAGCAGATCTGGAAGATGTCAGTTACAAAGCACATATCTTCCTTCAAACAATATATTACTGCAACAGTTGTTAAAGTGGTTGTAAACCCTAGAAAAAACAAACAAACAAAAAACCTGCAAAGGTATAATGAGCTAGTATGCATAGCATATCAGCTCATTATGAATTCCTTACCTGAGATCGAAGCCCCCGCAGCCATGCTCGTACACCGCTGCGGCGGCCGACATCGCTCCTGGAGTCACTTCCAGGTAGCGCGGACTCCGACGCTGTGATTGGTCAAAGCCGCGAAGACATCACTCCCGCGCATGCGCGCGGGAGCCGCCGGTGAAGGCATTGTCTAACTGAAGCAATGTCGTTACTTCAGTGCGCATGTGCAAATGACGTCGGCACATGCAAATACAGGGGATATCTCCTAAATCGTGCAGGTTTAGGAGATATCCAGTGTAGCTGGAAAAGTGGTTGTAAAGGGTTTACAACCACTTTAAAATAAGTTAGTTGGGTAAAATAAAAATAAAATAGAAACACAAACTGGTTAGCAAAACTATTGCGGTTTGTTAAACAATACAGAATTCAAACGTCCTAGTGCTGTGAACATTAGCTGGTATAAATGTCTATTTGAAAATACTGTAGTGAATAGTTGTATGAGCTATATAATATACAGCACAGCATTCAGAGTGGAGTTGTGCACAATGTGTAAAATAATGTCCAACACACAGAACTGCCGCTCCTCTGAAAAGCGAGTTGGGGGTGGTAAAAACGGCTCAACCTTTTGGTTTTACCATCCCCCAACCTCAAATGTGAACGAGCCCTTTGTTCCCATCTGTTTGGCTGCTTGCTGCATGTAGGGCAGGCCATTCCTCTCAATGGTCTGCCCTACCTAGAGAAACGCAGGGAAAGAAATCAACTACCTTTTCGCTAAAATTGTGCCGCATCAAAAATGCACCGCATTTGCCAATGCGTGGAGGGTACCAAAAAGAACTAATGGCATTCCTGCGTGTCTGCTAAAGAGCAGCACGTTTGTGTAAGTTTTCCGTGCCACGCAGTAATGTGATCCAAGCCTTACACTGGTTGTACCTCAAGACTGGAAATACTTAAAGCGGGATTCCACCCAAATTTTTAACTTAATCTTACCCCCTTCAGTTAATTGCATAGATGTTCAAATGCCGCACGAAAAAAAAATGTATCGCTGTAATTACCTTTATATTGTACTTTATTGTGACACTTCCTGTCTCTCCTCCCATGGGAGTAGGCGTGTTTATTGCCTTTCCCCGGCGCCACACTGTCTCCTGGGAGCTTAGTGTCGGGCTTCCCAAGATTCAGTGCGGAAACAATGATCATGCGTGTGAACAAGCTGTGAATGAACAGCATTCACCGCATCCAGGAAATCAATGCTTGTGGGCGTCACATGCCCACAAGCAAGATGGAAACAGCCAGCATCACATTTTTTAAGTTATTCTTCAGTACGAAAACAGACAGAGGCGGAAATATTACACCCAAACTGTGAGTATTATTTTGGGGTTAGCAAAGTGTCTCAATGACCTAAAAAAAAAAAAAAAAAAAAAGAAGATTGGTCACCGGACTCCAGCTTTAAGGGCGCCTTAACTGGAAAAAAGGTTGAGGAACACTGGTTTAGCCACAGGCAGCCTGCATTTTGGCCAATTTAGCAGGAATTCGAGCTGTGGGTGGCCAATTTAATTTCTTGACCACACTGATAGGAGGAGATAAACAACATACTAAGCTATGCATAAAGGAGGGCACCCAACTGTCAGACAAGCATTTCAAGTCTAGAGAGAAGTTGGAAGCAATGTTAACATTTGTATCTGTTATGAAAATGTATAAACTCATAAACTACCTAGGGTTTCAGGGTTAGCAGCCCTTGAATTGTGCACAGATGTGATTTTCAACTGGTCACCTGCACGGAAAACCTAGGGGGTGCAAGGGTTAACATGGATTTGGTAGATTTCTGCTTAACTGCTGGAACATTTCTGAAACACTTCCTGTTAGGTGCGCCCAGTAAGAGGCTTCCACTGTGAATTCAATCATTTAATTAGAAAATGGTTCTTGTAAAACCATTAGTGAAGGGAATCTTTAAAACCTCCCGTCTGGTTGCAAAAGGGCATAGTCGGCGTGGAGACTTTACAACCTGAGGAGTCTCGAGCAGATTAACAGCTCCTGCTTTCTCCATTCACTCCGTCCCCCAATACCACAAACTAGGCACACCATCCAATTTCTTCTAGAAAATAATCTACAAAAATATTTGAAGTGATTCAATCCTTCCTACTAGCCTTAGAAGTCCTTAACAGCTTAAGCATTCTAACAAGGAAAAACAACAGCTATTGCTAGGATATAATATATATTTGGCACTGACAATTAAAAGGGCTACAACTTTCCTCAGGTAAAGAAGCATTTAAGTATAGAAAAGCAGGATTTTTTTTTTTATAAGGAGGAACTGCTAAAATAAAATACAACTAATTTACCAGTCAATACCTGGCACTCTAAAAAAAAAATTTAACAGTTTACCTAACCGTGTACATCTGGACAAAAAAAAATGCTGTACACATCTATGCAACACATGCCAATACCCCAAGAATTGTATCTTTAAGTATGCTGCAAATAAAGAAAAACAACTATCAATCCTGTCAAAACCCAAGGAGTTTCTGACTGCTGCAGTTAGCGGACACTAGTGCCTCCAATGTACTTATATCCCAAGCAGTGCTCTCAGCTATCCTCTGTTGGACTACAGGACCCCACATTTCCATAAGATAAGGGGAAGGTATTTTGTATTCCAGAAGAGGAGAACTATGGCAAGGCTCACAACACTTCAAGGGATTTCAGTGCAGCAGATGCAGTGTTGTTGACTCAAAGGAAGTTAGGAGCTCAACTGACCTCTGGCAGGGTGTTTTCCCTACTTGCAACATATTAAAAAGATACAAAACTTAGGAAAATGGATTTGTATCAAAGAGAAGAACCAATTTTTATAATGTTTTTAATATACAGTGATTTTGCCCTGACAGATACTTCAGCATGCAATGGTAAAGTGGAATATTCTAGTGTTCTTCAACCTTTTTCTAGTCAAGGTACCCTTGATAAATATAAGTCGCGAGGCACCCCAGTCTAAGGCTTTGTTCACATTACCCACCAGTGCTGCCAATCAGTGTCACCCATCAGTGCCTCCTAACCATTGTCACCCATCAATGCCTCCTAACCATTGTCACCCATCAGTGCCTCCTAACCATTGTGCCGCCTACGAGTGCCCCTCTATCAGTGCCACCTACGAGTGCCCCCCCTATCAGTGCCGCCTACTAGTGCCCCCTATCAGTGCCGCCTACTAGTGCCCCCTCGTCAGCACACATCAGTGAAGGAGAAAAAATTACCTGTTTGCAAAATTGCATAACAAACTATGAAAAATGTTTTGTTTTTGCCCAAATTTTTGGACTTTTTATGTTTGTTTAGCAAAAAATTAAAACCCCAGTGGTGATTAAATACCACTAAAAGAAAGCTCTATTTGTGTGAAAAAAATTATAAAAATTGTCATTCAAAGTGTGACAGCCTTCTGTGTGCAGCAGCCCCCCTCAGCCCACCTTATACTTACCTGAGCCACATCTCGATCCAGCGATGTTGCACGAGAGACTCGGCCGTCCGGGACTCTCCCTCCTTATTGGCTGAGACAGCAGCAAAGCACCCTTGGCTCAAAGTCAGTGAGCCGATGAGGGGAGAGAGGGGGCGAGGCCGGGCCACAGCTCCTTGTCTGAATGGATACACAGAGCTGCGGCTGGGGGCAAACAACAAGTGGGAGGGGCCAGGAGCACCAAAGAGGGACCCGAGAAGAAGAGAATCTGGGCTGCTCTGTGCAAAACCACTACACAGAGCAGGCAAGTATAACATATTTGTTATTTTTATACAAAAAAACCCAGAGACTTTAGTATCACTTTAGTAATCATAAAAGGGTTCACAGAACAAAAATCGGCTCAAATAGGGGTCATTACTAGATGAAGCAACAGACACTTTTGGCAAAAAGTGGCATTAAAGGAGTTGTAAAGTTTCATGGTTTTTCATCTTATTGCATTTTATGGGGGGGCTAGGTGGTGGCGGAGCCAAGTTCTGCTGTCTGTGTCAATGGGCGCACAAGTGCCCCCATGGAAAGTGGCTCTCCGTGCCGTGGGGACACTCGATGAAGAGGGGAAGCCAAGAGCACCGCTGGGACACCCCAGAAAAGGAGAATCGGGGCAGTTCTGTGCAAAACCCTTGCAGAGCAGGTAAGTTTGACATGTTTGTTTTTTTGAAAAAAATGAACCTTTAAATGACTTTAAGGCCTCTTGCCCACTGCAGCTTGAAAAAGCTCAATACAGCTTTTTTTTTACTGAGCTAAAATACAGCCCATTATTTGTAATTTGCCTATGCACACAAGCGCATAAACGAGTGTCGCGCATTCTTCAGTAAAAAAAAAAAAAAAAAAAAAAAAAAGAATAGAAAAATCTGCATTTTTGGTCAGTAATTTATGTCTCATGCGCACAAATGTGTCCATTTACATACTGCAGAACAAGAACACGAGAATAAGTTTGAGCGAAAATGCGCGTGAATTTACGCAAACGCATATGCGCGCAAATACATACAAGAGAGTCTGAAAAAGTAGATGCTCAAACAGGAGTATCGTGTGCAAGAGGCCTTACCTTGACTGCTTATACTGATGAAATCCTGTGCTGAGCAAGGAATCACAAGCTTCCAGTATGCTCAGTGAATTAGGACTCTTTACATTATAGGCCCTATATTTTACACCTTTACTGTGTGTACTGGCTGTCCTAATAATAAATAATTTACTTAGAAAAAAAAAAAAACACAGACCGTCCAAGTGACAGCATGCAAGCAGCCAGGGACCTGGAAAGGATGGGGAGGAACAGATTGAAGAAACTAAGCTGGCAGGGAACAGGAGGATGTGGGCTGGACAGGGGCTAGCAGCTGCAGAAGCATTTCCGTCAACTGACTGAATAACATCTTGGCTATGGGACAGATTGAGCATCACGAGGCAGGGAAAAAAACCTCCGGTGCTTCCCATCTTCAATCCTCCAACTACCAAAAGCCAGACTGCGGCCAAGAACATCAATAATACCTCCACCCAAACCTCATCCCTTTATGCTCTGTCACTGCCGGATCTGGCTTGTCGAGCCAGACCAGATATCGGATTGACGGCCTGCTAGATGGAAATTGAAATAAGTCGTCTGGGAGAAGTGAAATGTGCAATTCCTGAGAGGGACAAAAAAACTAGAAGGGTGGGTGTACTGCCGCTGTGCAGGGAGAAAGCGTTGTTATTTTTTCTGATTATGATTAGCTGCAGATTTATCACTCCAAAGATACATCTCAATGTTGACACTTGTGGGATGAGATGGTGCATAACAACTCATGCAGCCACAGCTGCCAATTTTGCTTTGCCACCGATTAAACCCCCGTTTATATTAGCCTGTTAAAATGGAAGTAAAGTCCACTAAAGTCCATGGCAGACTTACCTGTCATATGGTGTCCTCCAGCTCGGTGGTGGGATCAATCCGCCGGGCCCCCCATGCTTCCATCTTCACTCAGTCTTCCTTCTGGGTCCCGTGCCTTCGGCCATTTAATAGGCCAGAGTCACATCACCGCAGCACAGACCAGGGCCCTAAATGTTCACTGAGCTGCGCATGCGCGGCTCAGTGAACATGACAGGCGACAGGCAGAAGAGACCAATAGGGTCTATTCTGTCAATAATACCCTGCATGTCAGCCATTTCATTAAAATCAGCTTTACTTACACTTTAAAAGGTTTGTACACCTACACCGTAGTGCAGGATTGGAGCAGCCCCCTTGGACTTTTTAGGCAGAAATGGTCATAAAGATAATTTAATAGTAAAAGGCAATATAATGCCACTTTTAATAATACAAAACAGAAAAACTTGTTTATATATAGACATAGCCAACAAGGCAATTAATGTAAAAAACACAGTACAAAAATAGAAAAATTGGTGGTACATCAAAACATATTTGTCAAACCCAACAAAAGGCCCTGTGCTGCCAGAGACGAGCTGTGGTAAGTCAACAGGGATTTCTTGCATATAGCCCAACATGTTTCGGAATGAACAATGTGTATTCCACAGTGGTGTAGTGGATAGCACTCTCGCCTAGCAGTAAGAAGGGTCACTGGTTCGAATCCCAACCACGACACTACCTGCTTGGAGTTTGCATGTTCTCCCTGTGCCCGCGTGGGTTTCCTCCGGGTACTCCGGTTTCATCCCACACTCCAAAGACATGCTGGTAGGTTAATTGGATCCTGTCTAAATTGTCCCTAATATGTATGAATGTGAGTTAGGGACCTTAGATTGTAAGCTCCTTGAGGGTAGGGACTGATGTGAATGTAAAAGCGCTGTGTAAATTGACGGCGCTATATAAGTACCTGAAATAAATAAAAATAAATTCCTTCATCAGGGAGGATTAGGTCTGGGTGACTAATTCTCATTGTCAAATGTAAACATAGTTTCATGATAATCACACTGTAAAGCACGATGTGAACATAGCAAACAATACAAGAGTATAAATTTGGTCTATAATATATGTGACCATTCTAATACTCACATGATTATCCACCGTACAATATTTACAGCAAAAAAAGCAATTGGAAGAGCGTATTAACACATACTTCCTAAACTATAGGAAGTATGTGTTAATACACTCTTCCAATTGCTTTTTTTGCTTTAGATATTGATACCTTTTTGGCTGGTGTAGTCTACAAGGCATTTCTTGTGAACGTTTACAGCTTGCTCATCCTGGAATCCATGCTCACCCATCTGCGAACTGCTTCAGTCACTTTGGGAGTCCCCATTGATTTTATTTCTTGCGTTTCCTTTTTTGTTTATTGTACTGTGGATCATCATGTGAGTATTAGAATGGTCACATATATTATATACCAAATTTATACTGTTATATTGCTTGCTATGTTCACATAATGCTTTACAGTGCGATCATGCAATTATGTTTACATTTCATACAATGATAATTAGTCACCCAGACATAATCTTCCCTGATGAAGGAATACATCATTCATTCCGAAACATGTTGGGCTATACGCAAGAAATCCCTATTGACTTACCACAGCTCGTCTCTGGCAGCACAGGGCATACTTGCCTTTTGTTGGGTTTGACAAATATGTTTTGATGTACCATTTTTTCTAATTTTGTACTGTGTGTTTTACATTATTTGCCTTGTTGGCTATGTCTATATATAAACAAGTTTTTCTGTTTTGTATTAATAAAAGTGCCATTATTTTGCCTTTTACTATAAAATTATCTTTATGATCATTATTGCCTAAAGAGTCCAAGGGGGCTGCTCCAATCCTGAACTACGGTGTAGGTGTACAAACCTTTTGTATGTTTAGGATGTTGGCAGTCCAAACACGAATATATCCCATTTACTATTTCTACTTCCACTTTAAGTGGTAGCTGTTCATCTAACAGGTGCAGAACCAGTAGAAGTACTGGTAGGATTTTAAACAGTCTGGAAAGTTAAAAGCTCAACTCCAGACACAAAACTTTCATTTAATTATATAGCTTCTTAATAGCCACAAAGAATATACATTCACTTGTGCACACTGGACACTTTTGAAAACCTAGCTGTTACCCTGCAAATGTAGAAGTGACATCACTGTGCTGCACATAGCCTGTGCAAACAGCAGATATGTGGGAGGGACCCAGCAGGCTCCACCTACTACAGACTGCCTGCAGAAAACAACAGGAGAGAAGCATATACAAGACCAGTCACCCCGTACAAGGAGAAAAAACAGCAATGACCAGTCTTTATGAAATGGGAACCTTTGCACAAAGGCAAAGTTTCACACTGAGCAGATCAGGAAGATATACACAAAGCACACCAAGATTCAAGTAAGAATACACATGCTTTCTGTACTTAGACTATACAGTGGATATAAAAAGTCTACACACCCCTGTTAAAATATCAGGTTTCTGTGATGTAAAAAATGAGAAAAAGATAAATTATTTCAGAACTTTTTCCACCTTTAATGTCACCGATAAACTGTACAACAAACTGAAATGTTTTAGGTGGAGGAAAGTAAAAAATAAAACAATATAGTTGCATAAGTGTGCACACCCTAAGGGCACTTTCACACTGGGACGGGGTCGGCGGTAAAGCGCTGCTATTATAAGCGGCGCTTTACCGTCGGTATTCGGCCGCTAGCAGAGTGGTTTTACCCCCTGCTAGCGGCCGAGAAAGGGTTAAATACCAGAGGCGCATTGCCGGCAGTATAGCCGCGCTGTCTAATTGATTTCAATTGGGCAGGTGCGGTATACACTCCTCTCCTTCACCGTTCGAAGATGCTGCTAGCAGGACTTTTTTTCCCGTCCTGCTAGCGCCCCGTAGGGCTTTCACACTGGAGACAAAGCAGCGGCACTTTCGGGTCGGTTTGCAGGCGCTATTAGCGCAATAGCGCCTGCAAACCGCCTCAGTGTGAAAGGGCCCTTATACTAATACTTTGTTGAAGCACCTTAAAGTGGAAGTTCCATTTTAGGGTGGAACTCCACTTTAACATATGTACCCACATGCTTTTGGGAGACTTCAGATGTGTTTTTGCAAAACTAAGCCAGGCTTTGTTTTTTTATTCTTCGGAAGAAAAGGCTTCTTGCTACTCTAACCCATAGCCCAGACATATGAAGAACACGGGAGATAGTTGTCACATATACCACACAGCCAGTACTTGCCAGATATTCCTGCAGCTCCCTTAATGTTGCTGTAAGGCCTCTTGGCAGCCTCCCTGACCAGTTTTCTTCTCGTCTTTTCATCAATTTTGGAGGGACGTCCAGTTCTTGGTAATGTCACTGTTGTGCCATATTTTGATGACTGTCTTCACTGTGTTCCATGGTATATCTAATGCCTTGGAAATTATTTTGTACCCTTCCTCATGACTGATACCTTTTAACAATGAGATCCCTCTGATGCTTTGGAAGCTCTCTGCGGACCATGGCTTTTGCTGTAGGATGCGATGTCAGGAAAAACCTACTAGAACAGCTGAACTTTATTTGGGGTTAATCAGAGGCACTTTAAATGACGACAGGTGTGTACTGACTCCTATTTAACACGAGTTTGAATGATTGCTAAATTCTGAACACAGCTAAATCCCCAGTTATAAAAGAGGGTGTGCACAATGCAACCACATTATATTCAATTTTTTATTTTTATATCCCCCCCCAAAAAAAAGATTATGAAAATTATTTACCTTTGTCTTATTTTTTTACATCACAGAAACCTGATATTTTAACGGGGGTGTGTAGACTTTTTCTATCCATTGTATTTGCTTATTCTGGAATTCAACTTTAAAGCTGGGTTCACACCTATGCGAATTGGATGCGGCTTACACCGCATCCAATTCACATGACATTTTAAAATACATTCATTTGAATGAGGCTGGTTCGCATATGTGTGTTGCATTTGCACTCCACATTGGCCAAAAAAAAGTGTACATTTTCTGTGCATTGCGGTGCGAATTGCAAGCACATTATCTTCTATGGGAACGCATCTAATTTGCAGATGCATTCCGTTGTGAACAGGATAAAATCCTGACCTGATCCTGATGTAAACCTGACCTGACCCTGATCAAAAACTGACGTGAAACGCTGAACAATTACTTTGTCAATTAGCTGTGAAAACAGAGCTTCAATTCGCACCGCACATGTGTGAACCCAGCCTAAAGGGAAACTATGGCTTTTTAACCACTTCAGCTCCGGAAGGCTTACCCCCCTTCATGATCAAGCCATTGTTTGTGATACAGCACTGCGTTGCTTTTACCACTTCCCGCCCAACGACGTCATATGACGTTGTCGACTTTGAATGGGGATATCTGAATGATGCCTGCAGCTACAGGCATCATTCAGATATCTTCTTTTAGAGGTGGCGATTCCGTGCACCGTAAGAACAATTACAGCGGCTGTTCAGCCGATTGATCCTTCTTACAGGCAGTGGGAGGGGACATTTTTATGATGTTACACCCGGCCTCTGCATTTTAAAAAATGCAGCCATCTCGGCTGGGAGGCCAGGTTTTTTTTTTTTTTTTCAGGCTTCCCAGCCTAGAGTTGAGATGTGGAGACTTATTGACCTCAGATCTTGCTGTAAAGAGGACCTGTCACGCACTATTCCTATTACAAGGGATGTTTACATTCCTTGTAATAGGAATAAAAGTGATAATAAAAAAAAGTACTAAAAAAAAAAAAAAAAAAAAAAAACTGTCAAAATAGAAAAAGTAAAATAAACAAGAAAAAAAAAAAAATTTAAAGCGCCCCCGTCCCTGCGTGCAGAAGCAAACGCATAGGTAGGTCGCACCCACATATGCAACGACCACCATTTGATTCCCAAGGGTCTCTGCTTAAAAACATAAAAATAATGTTTGGGGGTTATGAGTAATTTTCTAGCAAAAAAAATTGTGATTTTTACATGTAGGAGCGAAGTGTCAGAATTGGCCTGGGTAGCAAGTGGTTAACTGAAAATTGCACGGTCGTTTTTTTCCTACAAATAGAGCTTTCTTTTGGTGGTATTTGATCAACTCTGCAGTTTTTTTTCTTTGCAATATAAACAAAAAAAGACAGACAATATAAAAAACAAAACAAAAAAACACAATATTCTTTACTTTCTGCTATAAAACATATCCAATTAAAAAAAAAAATAAAAAAAAAAATGCAATTTCTTCATTAATTTAGGCCAATATGTATTATGCTACATATTTTTGGTTAAAAAAAATCCCAATAAATGTAAATTGATTGGTTTGCGCAAAAGGTATAACATCTACAAACTATGGGATTTTTTATGGAATTTTTTTTTTTTTTTTTTTTTACTAGTAACGGAGATGCTCAGTGACTTATGGTGGGACTGCGACATCAGACACTAAGTGACACGTATGACACTTTTTGGGGACCAGCGCGGTGGGGACGGGAAGAGGCGTAGACTCCCATGGGAGTCTATGCCGGAAGTGGGTGCAAATACCTGTCTTAGACAGGTATCTGCACCCACCTCCCCCCTGAAAGGTGCCAAATGTGACACCGGAGGGGGGGGAGGGTTCCGAAAAGCGGAAGTTCCATTTTTGTGTGGAACTCCGCTTTAAGCCTGAGTTCACACTTGTGTGATGCAGACACCGCATGTGATTTGCACAGGAATTGCGCCACATTCCTGTGCACATCACATGCGATGTGTGCAGTGCGATTTCAGCCATACGTTTTGGTGCAGGACCTTTTTTTTCCCCTGCACCTAAATCACATTGCATGGTGTTCACACCCATGCAATGCGATTCTGGCAATTGCACTGTGTTTTGAAATCTTTCAGGGTGTTGTTAAGATAACATTGACACCTGCAGCATGTCGCATGGACACTGTGCGATTTCAATGAGGTGCAGGAAACGCACAGGATTCGCCGTGTTTCCCGCATCGCATACCTTTTACCCAGGGCTAAATGACTTCAAAGTCTGGGCACAGCTGCACTTTAAATGACAACTTAATTGTCATAAAGATAAAAAAAATACTTAAATCAGTATTAAACCCATATAGAAAAATGTATTATATTGCAGCTTACCACTTCTTAGATCTTTATTGTTCCCTTTTGTTTCATCTGGTAAGTCGGACAGTAAGTCTGGTATTTTTCAATTCCCTTTAACAGACCAAGCTGTCCAGTAAAAGTGGCAGTTGGACAGTTGAGAGGAATTATTTAACATTGACAGGTTGCTTACAATGGCCACTTTTTTATTCATTTATGTAAAACCTTTATCCCAAACTGTTGCTGTAACCGTTAAAAACATGTTAGCAGGAGTTTGGCTTTAGTTTGTTAATCAAGTTCTTCTAAATCTGCAAGTGCATCTTGCTGTCCAACAGTGGAGACACCCTAAGACAAGAAGTGTGTGCCTGCCTGTATCATCAGGTGAAAATAAAAGGAAAGAAAGACATAAAAAATAAAGCCAGTGCAGCCATCACATTTAGGGGCTGTTCGGGTGCAATATATAAAAGTTTTTTTTTTGCGTTTCATACGGCTTTAAAATGTATTTTAAATGTATTTATACATGTATGTATTTTTACAGCCTAATTAGGACAACACATACTTTATATTTGTTATATGTCCCCTTTCACATAACATAACTTAATATTACCTAAATATTTAAAGTGATTCTAAAGGCTGTAATTTTTTTTTTTTTTTTTTAGATAGATAGATAACGTTATACTTACCTGCTCTGTTCAATGGTTTTGCACAGAGCAGCCCCAATCCTCTTTTTTGGATCCCCTGCCGGCGGTCTTGGCTCCTCCCCCCTGCCGAGTGCTCCCAATAGCAAGACTCTGCCCAGTCCTTGCTCTCTCTCAATTGGCTTACTGGTTGTGACTGACAGCCAATGAGGAGAGAGAAAGCCGGGAGAACCGTAGCTCTCGTGCACATCGCTAGATTGAGATGGGGCTCAGGTAAATATAAGGAGGGGCTGGGGGGTGAAGCTGCACCCAGAAGGTTTTTTACCTTAATGTATAAAATGCATTAAAGTAAAAAATGCATTAAAGTAAACTAAATGCTCAGGACTGTCACTTAAAGGGTTAAAGATCTCCAAGCACAATTGCCTCATTGCATGCTAAAAAAATGTTCCACGCTTCTCACTGACTCATATTCCAAGCAATAGAAGCTGCCTATAGTGTCCTATCTATAAAGAAGCTCCAAAGGAACTAAAAGGGTAAGAAATAGGGTTTATTTATTTACATATGCTTTCTGAATGTAGATATAGTGGGAGTTTCTCAAACTTAACTGCACAAGTTGAAATACACTTTAAAGCCAAACTATACTGAGAAAAATACCAAGAGCTTTATTGCAGGTCTGACGCAGGCTTCAACTACATTTGATGCCTGTACTTGTTTATTGGGCACCCTAGATTAGGAGAACTTTCCCTTGGAGATATTTGCCTCCATCAGTAGATTACTATTCTTAGCACAAAAAATGACTGCCCAAAAGTGGTTATCCCAAAACTCATCTACATTGGAGTGGAGAATCTATGTAAAGGCCTCTTTCACACTGGGGCGGGAGGTGCGTCGGCGGTAAAGCACACGCTTTACCGTTGTTTAACCGTTGTTAACCGTGTAAAACCGCCCCGCTAGTGGCCGAGAAAGGGTTGAAAACCACCGCAAAGCGCCTCTGCAGATCTCCGGTGTCCCATTGCTTTCAATGGGCAGGAGCGGTGTATACACCGCTCCTTCACCGCTCTAAAGATGCTGCTAGCAGGACTTTTTTTCCCGTCCTGCTAGCGCACCGCTCCAGTGTGAAAGCCTATTTTTAGCGCTGTAGCGCCTGCAAAGCGCCCCAGTGTGAAAGGGGTCTACAGAAAATAGGATTTTTATCACAGCTTACCTGTAAAATCCTTTTCTTGGAGTACATCATGGGACACAGAGCACCATAGTAATCACTGTGTGGGTAGATTCACACCTTCAGGTGATGGACACTGATATACCCAATACAGGAAGTTCACTCCCTATATAACCCCTCCTCCTACCAGGAGTACCTCAGTTTTTGTAGCAAAGCAATAAACTTAAACCCCAGATAGAGGGGCGGGACCTCTGTGTCCCATGATGTACTCCAAGAAAAGGATTTTACAGGTAAGCAGTTATAAAAATCCTAATTTTCTTTATCGTACAGCATGGGACACAGAGCACCATAGTAATCACTATGTGGGACTTCCCATAGCAATGCTATTTGAGGGGAGGGAGAGACAACCCGTAGGGCACCCCCAGACCTGGACTTATATTGCTGTTCACGAAGGCAATATCATGCCTCCTTACATCCACCTGATAAAATTTGGTGAATGTATGTGCTGAAGACCAAGTTGCGGCCTTACAGATCTGAGCCATGGAGGCCTGGTGACGCACTGCCCATTAAGTTAATGTGGTGACTTCTCTTCCCTGGAACATGGTTTTGGAAAAAACGACAGCAGGACAATATCTTGGTTCAGGTGAAAACCTGAGACCACTTTTGGCAAAAAATCTGGACGAGGGCACAACACCACTCTGTCCTCATGAATAATCAAGTATGGCTCTTTACAAGAAAGGACCAGGACCTTCTGGGCCATGCTGGGGCTACCAGAATAACCAGCTTTCTTTCCAGCTTAATCCTGCAAAGAAGTCGTGGCAGCAACTCAATAGGGGGGGGAATGCATAAATCAGTGAGAACTGATCCCACAGGGTCACCAACGCATCTGTTCCGCATGCAAGTGGATCCCTTGTCCTGGACACAAAGTTGACCAACTTCATGTTAAATCTGGATGCTAGAAGATCTATGTCCGGAGCCCCCCATCTTTGGCAAACAGCCCGAAAAATGTCGGGATGAAGAGACAATTCCCCCGGGAATAACTGCTGGCGACTCAGGTAGGCCGCCTGCCAATTCTCTAATCCCAGAATGAAGTCTGCTGATAGGCACGGAACATTCCTTTGTGCCCAAGTTAGAATATGGTTCACCTCTGTCTGCGCTGCAAGACTCTTGATGCCCCTTGGTGATTGATATAGGCCACAGCTGTGGCATTGTCGGATTGAATCCTGATAGGGCAATCCCATAACTGTCCAGGCCTTCAGAACCAGATGCACTGCCCAAATCTCTAAAATGTTGATGGGCAAGGCTCTTTCGGTTCTTGACCACTGTCCCTGGACAGCTGTCTTCTCTAGTACTGCTCCCCAACCTGAAAGGCTGGCATCCATTACCACTTTCCAGATAACTGGTCTGAAGGATTTTCCTTTCAGCAGATTCTGGGTTAGTATCCACCAACTGAGACTTTGGTACACCCTTGGAGACAGCTGCAATGGCAAGTCTAAAGCTTGAATTGTTTTGTTCCAAGCAGACAGGATACTGTTTTGCAACAGTCTCGAATGGAACTGGGCATAGGGAACCGCTTCGAATGAAGCCACCATATTTCCTAACAACCTCATGCAAAGGTGAATGAAGGGATCTCCTTTCAACCTGACCATCTGCACTAGCTCTCTTATGGAGTTGATTTTTGCCTTAGGCAAGAAAACCTTTTTCTGGGCTGTGTCTATGATCAGACCCAAGTACTCCAGCCTTTTTAGCTGTTTTAAGGAAGATTTCTCTAGGATGAGAATCCAACCCAGACTTTCCAGGTAACTGGCTGTAATGCACACGCTTTGCTCCAAATGAGCCATCAACTGATCTATTAGCAACAGATCGTCTAGGTACGCAAAGACTGTTATGCTCTGTGCCCTTAACCTGTCTAGAGGTGGGGCCAGCACTTTTGTGAACACCTGGGGTGCTGTAGCTAGCCCGAAGGGCAAGGCTACAAACTGAAAATGCTGCTGTTCTACTTTGAACCGCAGGAACTTTTGGTGAGTGGGAAATATAGGGACATGCAGATATGCATCCCTGATGACGATAGACGCCAGAAGTTCTCCTCCTTGTAGGATAAAAACTACTGACCTGATCGACCCCATGCGAAAGGAGCGGATCTTCAGGAACGGATTTAGATTCCTTAGATCTAGAATGGGTCTCCATTCGGTTTTGGTACTGTAAAGAGGTTTGAATAAAAACCCAAACCTTGCTCTTCTGTTGGGATTTGTATGATCACCCCCTGAGCCAGTAATCGGTCTAAAGCCAGAAACAGATTGCCTTTTCCCTGGATCTTTGGGAACGTTTGATCTCAGAAAACGAGATGGTTTCTCGTTTCTTCACACCAAGCTGTTTGCCTATTGCAGATTCAGTCTTCCCAGCCTGGTGCAGGTCTACAATTTTTTGTTTCTGGTGTCCTTCGACAGCTCTTTGGTCTTCACCATAGTTGAGTTTGGAGTGTGACTGTTTGAGGTTGTGGACAGGTGTCTTTTATACTGATAACAAGTTTAAACAGGTGCCATTAATACAGGTAATGAGTGGAGGGCAGAGGAGCCTCTTAAAGAAGAAGATACAGGTCTGTGAGAGCCAGACAATCTTGACAATGCTTGTTTGCAGGTGACCAAGTACTTATTTTACACCATAATTTGCAAATAAATTCTTTCAAAAATCAGACAATTTGATTGTCTGGATTTGTTTCTACATTATGTCTCTCGTAGTTGAGGTATACCTATGATGACAATTACAGGCCTCTCATCTTTTTAAGTGGGAGAAATTGCACAATTGGTGGCTGACTAAATACTTTTTTGCCCCACTGTACGTCCCGCATACGGCGCCGCGCCCTTAAGCCACGCCCCCTCTTAAGCCCGTCTCCCCTTCCGTTAACACTTTTGAAAAAAGCTTATGTGGGGAATAAGAAATAAACATATGAAAGCCGCTGCCGCGCTCTCCCCCCCCCCCCCCTCGAGGGAGGATAAGTGCAAACTACTCTTGTACCTCTCTTCCCCCGGGGGGAATAACAAACAAACATGCTGTGTTCTGGATGAGGAATCCCCCTGGCTTGCTGAGACCACATGCGTGCTGTTTTGCTGGGACTCTGAGCTGACTGAGAAGCAACGTACTAAGGTATGCATTTACTCCCTCTAGTGGAGACTTTAGGTATGACAACATTTTACTTTAAAGAGGAGTTTCACCCAGGGGGTCCATTAAAAAAAAAAAAAAAAATTAAAAGTCAGCAGCTACAAATACTGCAGCTGCTGACTTTTAATTGGACACTTACCTGTCCCTGGGTCCAGCGATGCGGGGGATCGAAGCCCCGCTCGTCCCCCCCCTCCGCTCGTTGGCGCCGGCATTTCAACTGTGGGCGCCGGCTGTGGCTTCACAGCCTGGCACCCACTGCACATGCGTGAGCGGTGCCGCGCGCCGTGATTGGCCGCTCAATCACCTGGGACCTGTAATGGGTCCCAGATGATTGACAGGAGGGAGGGAGCAGAGCCGAGCCCTTCCTGTGCCGAGGGGGAAGTGATGTCACCAGCCCAGGCAAAGGAAGAGGCAGACTACGAGGGACCACCTAGCAACAGGCATTTAGAGGTAAGTAAAAAAAAAAAAAAAAAAATATCCAAATTTTTTTTTTGTTTTTTTTTTTTTTTTTAGAATTTTTCAGGTATTTTTGTTTTTTGGGGTGGAACCCCACTTTAAGCCCTGGGTCCAGCACTGCAAAGAGAGGCGTTACAGGCAAAACCTTGTGCTTCGTATACGAGGCCTGGGTACCATCCACCTTGGCCGCAGTGGCACTTTAGATGGATCGAGTCTGTGGAGGCTATATAAATCCCCAAGGATCCCTCCAGTGGAGCTCTTCAGAGCACATCTTCACTCATGATCAACACCTTAGACACTGGCCATAAAACTGAGGTAGGAGGAGGGGTTATATAGGGAGTGAACTTCCTGTATTGGGTATACCAGTGTCCATCACCTGAAGGTGCCTATATACCCACATAGTGATTACTATGGTGCTCTGTGTCCCATGATGTACGATAAAGAAAAAAGTTTTTCAACATAGGAGCTGTCCTCAGAGGTTGGAGGACCTCTGAAGTGTATGGACATATGTTCCTGGTCTAGCACATACAGTATGTCTCAAACAACACAATGCATCTTGAATACCAGGACACCATACTTATCAGAGAGATTACTCCAATTGCAAGACATGCTAGTTTATGGTCAAAAGGGCTAATCCTAAACTTTAGACATGTCAATATCCAAATGTACAAGTTCTTCTCTTTTTTCCTTAATCTTTCTCTCCAATTCTTGGAGGATAGGTTGAGATTTTGCTTATTGTTTGAGGTTTGTATGTCAGAGAACAATATATAGAGGTATAATACTATATGTGTAACAGATGATATGGATTGTACAGGAAGAAATGTAATGATGTTTAAGCTGAAATAAATGCATAACTTCTACATTTCCTACCTATGATTTGATATACCTTTACAATGCCCTACTAGAGCTATCACTGACCGCAATTTTGAAGATCTGAGATGTTTGTTTGGTTTTTACATTTTTTCTTATTTGCTGGTAAGCAAAAAAAGGTAAAACTATTAGACCTCTTTCACACTGGTGCGTTTTTCTGGCACTTTTGGGCTAAAAATAGCGCCTGAAAAACTCCTCCCCTGCAGCCCCAGTGTGAGAGCCCGAGTGCTTTCACACTGGGGCGGTGTGCTTGCAGTATGTTAGAAAAAGTCCTACAAGCAGCATCTTTGGGGCGGTGGAGGAGCGGTGTATACACTGCTCCTCCACCGCCCCTGCACATTGAAATGATTGGGCACTGCTGCCGAAGCTCCTGCAAAGGACTTTAGCAGCAGCGCTTTTCAGGCGCTAGTAACCCTTTCTTCGCCCGCTAGCGGAGGTTAAAAGCGCCCCGCTAGCGGCCGAAAAGCACAGTCAAAACGACGGTAAAGCGCCGCTTTACCACTAACGCAGCCCATTGTAAGTGTGAAAGGGGTTTTAGATTAAAACAAATTGGAGAGGGCACACACTTACTATATGTACTATTTAGCATGCACTGTTAAAACATTAAACCAAAATGAGAAAATAAATTACCTCCAGAATAAAAGGCAACACCGGTATGAAAACTCCAGTACTCTCCGAAAGCAGAGTCAAGGCTCGTATGCAATGCATCCTTAGAGGAAAATAACGTATAGTTGGAACAAGTCTGCAAAAGGGAATTGGAAAAATGTCACTAGAGCATTAGACCATAAACTCTGGTACCACTTTATTTAGTTATTATGGACAGCACCAGTACTGAAGAGAGATACTATAAAGATTAATGACAGGATATGTTTATAATGCAAGTGCCTTATTTACTAGTTTAGAGTTTAGCAGACTGACGGGCCACAATAATTAGTGTAATTATGTATTTATTAAAAACTCCTTAATGCAGCTAGTGTATGTACCCAAGTCTGACTTGATATCAGCCTCCAGTAATCCTCTGCTGTAAGGTTGACTTTCAGTGGGAGAAACAATAAGGTAATCAGCCTGGCTGTGCCATTGCTTGGGCTGTGTACATCTCATGAATGTGCAGACAAAAATACAAATCTTTGGCAGGTAAAACTGTTCCCATATATGCACTTCCACAGCCCATGCTGCCGTTTTTCTAGAGTTCTACTTTAAAAGGACACACACGTACCTTATTGTAGAATATGTTCCTTATGAAATACTTTGCATTAGGATAGACAAAATACACAGCACACCAACTCGCAACATAACTGTTTGGATACTTCAGTTTACTGGTTCAGACATCTGAACAACCATGCAGAGATTCAGCCACCAAAATGCAAATCAGTGAGGAATAACCGTCAGTTTCTTTCATTTTTTTTTTTTTTTTTTAAGGACTCTGGGGTGAAACTGCAGCAACAAAGTTACTATTTCCTTCCACCGGCTCACGCTATTACAAGAAAAGCAAGGAGTGAGACTCCGGGTTGGTTCACACCAGCCACACTGTAGAGCAGCTGCTGGTGTGCGGTGAGCGATCCGGCTGAGATCATCGCATGATGTGCTGAGTGCAGTGGACTGCACCGTTTCACTTTTCTTTTTTTTAAACAAACTTTATTGAGATGTCACACAGACAACTTAAAAGCTCAGATGCCACCCGCACAGTGCAAAGCCTTGCACTGCCCTGATAGAAAAGTACTGCATGCAGTACTCTTGTTAAACGCATTGTGCCTGCATACCACTGTAACGCAGTGGTGTGAACCGGACACATGGGAGACTAGGCATTTTGCCTAGTCCATGGAGTGGGACTGCACTGGAATAGCCACCCAATGCATGTGGTATGAACCAGCCCTCTATGTTTGAGAAAGGGAGAGTGAGGAAGTCTAGTGGAGAGTTCTCATTGCAAAAGAAAAAAAAAAAGGATAATTTTGCCTCACGACAATTAGCCAATAATGGAGAGTAAATGGTATGTGCCACCAAATCCTAAACCCTTAGAAAGAGCTGCTTCGGTCTGTAACAAACAAATATATCTGTGCATCTTTTCGAAAGAGGAAAAGAAAGGATGCCAAGATAAAGGTGGCAAGGAGAAAAGAGAAAAAAAAAAAAAAAAAAAAAAAAAACCTTAAATAAATTTATTAAATATAGTTGCAGGTTTATGGGATTTTTTTTTAGGTGCAATTTAGAAATGAATCCAAAAGGTTCTATCAAAAAGAATTTAAGTTTTTATTTGCAGACATTGATTAAAAAGGTATTCTATCCTCATAAAAACCATATACAGTAGACTCATAGATCAGTACTAATTTTTACAGCAGCATTTGCGTGAATCTCAACATGTTTCGCCCTGAAACTGGCCTTCCTCAGGGGATATAAGGAGAAAATATATGTGTTGTAAATATCACAAAACATATCCCAGCCATAAACATTTTTCCGTTAATGACATAAAAAATACATGCGAGTGTATTAGCTCTGACAGTCACCCCTACTTAACCTGGGGTTCTTAAGATATCTAATGGATCTACAATCATCTCTTGGGTCTTCCCCTGTTATCACTGCAGCCCTCTGTCCTTGTTAGTTCAGCCTTTACTATCTGGCATAGAGATGGATGCTCCTCCAGGCAGTAGAGGGTGTCCATCTTACCCTCGTGCAGCTGGAGCACTAGGACACCACAGTGCTGGGGGAAGGTGAATTGGTGACATAGGCGGCGAATGCGCGTCACGGACATGTCGCTCGCACTCGGCTGCATCACATGATAGCCGAGTGGGAGGCATTTAAGGCCGCTTGATCTGGCCAGAATCACAAGGCCAAAAGCACACGCCTCAGGACTTCAGGTATCAATCATTTGGAACCTATCTTTGCAATTATGTACGCCAATGCTTCACGGTCAGCACCATCCCCTGGCTGCACTATGTAGCAGTAGTAGGGGAAGGGAGCTGTCATCTGTTTGGAGCATTATCTGTTTTGAATGATTCATTGCTGGCTTTTCTACAGTATATATGCAAATTATTTATTCCTTTGCCTGATCTGTTTAGTGCTACACTTAAGTATCCTGTGCTGAAGAATCTTTGCCCTCATGTCTTATTCTTTTCCACAAAAGAGAGGTTTTTTTTTTCCTAATTTGCGTATGTAGTTTTAATAGCTATATATATCTATATATATATATATCTATATATATATATATCTATATATCTATATCTATATATCTATATATCTATAGATAGATAGATAGATAGATAGATAGATAGATAGATAGATAGATAGATAGATAGATAGATAGATAGATAGATATATCTCATGGGTTTTCTTATATCATCATAGTTTGGTCCTGGTGCACTGAAGGGCACTAGTAATGTGAGGCCAGACTATGGTGATGACGCACCCCCAGATAGTATGTTCGTGACAACCTAGGCTCACAGGAAGAGGGTTGTCTGAGGCTGGTTTTCATTTACCTCTTTTAGAGCTTTCTTTTGGTGGTATTTGATCACCACTGTTTTTTTGCTAAACAAATTAAGAGGAAAAAAAAAAAAAAAAAAAAAGGTTTTTTCTTGGTTTCGGTTTTAAAAACTTGTAAATACGTTTTCAAGATTTCTAGTTCACTGGTGGGCAATGATGAGGCAGGACTGATGAGCACTAATATGTAGCACTGATGAGGAGGCATTGACAGGCATTACTGATGGACACTGGCTGGCATCCCTGGTGGGTCTGCACTGATAATCGATGCATTGATTATAAGCGCAGACCCCTCGTCAGGAGAGCCACTGATTCGCTCTCCTCTACCCGCTCCTTGTCAGCGTGAATAGAGGAAAACCCGATAAAAGGCACCTCCTGGTTGCGATGTGACCAGCTGTGATTGGACACAGCTGATCACATGATAAAGAGCCTACTTTATAGGCTCTTTACCGAGATCAGAGATGCGGTGTGTCCAAGCGGCACACTGTGCCCTCAGGGGCGCGTGCGAGGGGCTTATCCTGCTGGATGTCATATGACATCCAGTCAGGATTACTGATCCCCGCCCGGCCGTCATTCTGCTATAGACCAGGCAGGATGTGTTTAAAGTGTTACTAAACTCACAACAGTAAAATCAGTCTGTATATACAGTAAAGCATGCTTGTTATACACAGCGTGGAACCCAAGAGGTTAATGCCGTGCATTGTGTAAAAAGGCTGTTTGATCCCGTCTTCTCTGATCCTCCCCTTTTTGCATTGCCCCCAAAACATGTCCGAATAAGACAGTTACTGGAGTCAGGCTGCACATGCTCAGTTTGGGGAGTATTGCTAGAGTTTCTTTTTTCTTGGGAGAGTGCATGTGATCAGCACAGTGCCAATCAGCACTGTCCAGACACAGGGTCGGGGTCCTGCATCCTGATAGGACAACCAGTACAGTACAGGGGGTCCCATAGTTACAAATATCCAACTTACAAACGACTCCTACTTACAAATGGAGGGAGACAACAGGAAGTGAGGGGAAATCTACCCCTAGGAAGGGAAATTCACTCCTGTAAGAGCCATTATGGAGAAAAGGTACCTCCACTGATGCTTTATCACCAAGGCTTGTTTCCACAACAACCCAAAATTTTCAAAATCCAATTGTTATTGGTACAGAAAGTGAGGTGAAATCTTCTGAACAGGGGCACAGACAGCAAAACAAATGTTACAGGGATGATAACCCTTGCCTATGCTATCCAAAAAGCTTACAAATATTTTTTTTGGGCTGGAGCTACACTTAAAAAATGTACCTGTTCCGACTTACAAACAGATTCAACTTAAGAACAAACCTACAGTCCCTAACTTGTTTGTAACCCGGGGATCCCCTGTATAAAAACAACCCCTACAAGCTTTAACCAGGCACTGATAGAAGTCACAAGACTGCTCTAACTGCTGACGAGAAACTGTATTTAGCAGTTTATATTTACTAAAATAATTGCATTTCCATATTTTGTATACTGTGGGAGACCAGATATAGTGAATGCAGGGCCCTGGGTTTAGTAACACTTTAACCACTTCCCGACCGCCTCACACAGATATACTGCGGGAGAAGGGCACATACAGGCAGATTAACAGTGACATAGGTGGGCAAATGCCTGTTCAAGGTGCATTGGCATGATCAACTGTAGACTCCATTAGAGTGAAAGGGTGACCATGCAGGAGCATAATTAAGAGACACCTTACAATAGGAAGTGTCTAAACAAAGACTTTCATGGTAGGATCTCCAAATAATTTCATGAAAGTTGCATATTTATAAAGATCTGAACATTTATAAGAATATTTAGTGATTGGAATTAGTTACATAATCCTATTGTCCTATAAACTACCACAGAAAAACTGACTGTAGTATAACCACATAAATGTGGAGATTGAATTATGTTAGGAAAGTTTAAATGTTGTGCCAATAGCAAGAAAGTTTGTATTTGGTTGGTATTTTAAAAGATTCAACCTTCCCAAAAAATTGCTCGACATATACTAGGAAATACTAGAGAGATTAAGACCAGATCAATGCTGCCACCTTCTGGCATAAGCACATTATTTCCCAGGAAATAATAAAAAATGTAATTAAAAAATGTAAATATAAACCAAAAACTTTTTTATTTAGATTTGAATAGAGAGCGAGATTGGAATGCTTGTCAGTTTTTATGGCTATCTCCCGTTAAGGAGATTCGCCATCTCTATTTGTTCTGTTTACCATTATCATTGCATGGAAAGTAAAAGAAAATCCCAAATTTTGGGTTATCCCCAGAAAAGTAATAGAGGGGAGATCTTTCAATGGGGACACTAGTTCTGGTGACCTGGGGGTCGTCAAAGAATTCCCTTAATTTGCAGGGATTACCTGTCACTTTCTGTTTGACTATGGGACAGGAAATTAAGGGAAATCTCCGCAATGAGACAGATGGTGGGGGAAAAAAAATTAGACAGGGGTTATAACCCTCCCTTACTCGAAAATGAAAAAAAAAAAAAAAGTTTTGCCTATAGGTGAAACTCCACTAAGACCTTTTTAAAAATACATTTTGAAAGCGTTAGATTGTCTGTTCTTTTTACTGCAGTCTGTACCATCTGCTGTAGAGATGTCCCCTCACTTGCTGTTCACAAAGACCACCAGTGCTCTGCTGTGAGCTGAACGTGTTTATACACTTTTTGAAGTTTTTTTTTTTTTAATAATTCACTAGCGGCTGATATAAGTGTTAGTCTAACATGCAGATTCATAAAATGAAGATTTGCAGAATGCATTCTTGAAAAGGAAAGCACAAGGGTTCTTCTCAAAGAAACAAGTGATGGGAAATGTCCGGTCATACATGGATTGAAATTTGGCTGGTTCAGCAGGGACCGGACGAATTTTGATCAATGTATTGGCAGGGTGGTTATACAGAAGTCAATCTTCCGATAAACTTCTGCATAACCGCCCTGCTGGAAAATGTCTGCTTAGCAGGGAAGATTGCCCCATGTGCCTCGAAAGATTTTTTTTTTATTCAACTCTCTGATTGAAAAAAGAAGAAAAAAAAAATAAGAATTTATGGGCTGTCTAACAGGCAAACAATTGGGCAAAGATACAAGAATAAGGGAGCAAGCAATTAGGCAAGTTAAAGGGGTTGTAAAGTTATTTATTTTTTTTTTTTTTAAAATAACAAACATGTTATACTTACCTTCACTGTGCAGCTCGTTCTGCACAGAGTGGCCCCGAACCTGGTCTTCTAGGGTCCCTCGGCGGCTGTTTCAGCTCCTCCCCGCAAGCATTTACCACCTTCATGCGAGCTCCCTCGCACGGTGGTGAGTGCTTGCGGGCGCGCTCCCGTGATACAGCCGCTCGCTGTATCACTCGGCCCCGCCCCCCGGCGCGCCGCGTCATCGGATGTGATTGACAGCAGCGCGAGCCAATGGCTGCGCTGCTTTCAATCCATCCACTGCAGCCAATCAGCGACCAGGCTGAGCTGCAATGAAGATGACGAGCAGATTCGAGGCGTCAGGTAAGTAAAACGGGGGGGGGGGCTGGGGGCGGCGGTACTGTCAAAAGTTTTTTCACCTTAATGCATAGAATGCATTAAGGTGAAAAAATTTTTACCTTTACAACCCCTTTAATGAATTCCCTATTTGACCCATTAGATCAAAACAATATTAACATGGTCAGACAATCCAAAAGGTAGGTTTGTCTAGAATGCTACTTTAACATGAAGAATCTACATTAACTGAATTGGGAAAAAAAAAAAAAAAAGCTCTGGCTATGTGATTGGCTAAAGCTACGATGACGTTAATCCCGCGCATGCGCACAGGAGCCGCCATTTCTGGCACGGCTCTGAAGGTCCAGCACTGTAAGCCGGACCTTTAGAGCGCATGTGCCGATGAGGTCATTAGAATATATTCAGAATGCATGCAGCCAAACTGTGCAAGTTTAGGAGATATTCACAGTACCTACAAGTAAGCCTCATTATAGGCTCACCTGTAGGTACAAGTGGTAGTCCAGAGTTTACTACCACTTTAAAGTGGATTTAAACCCGATTTGCGAAATCTGAGCTGAGCACATATCCGCAGTGTTTTGTTATCTCCCTCCAAAGCACCATGTTCTGTGGATTTCTTCTGCTCTGTTCTTCTGTTTATCAGCATGGTAACTTCCGACAAGTTCTCCAACACATATGAGAAAAACAGCCTGAAATTTGTGTCCGAAGGGTGCTATAAATAGATTAGTAGAAAGTTGCTTAACTCATAGGACAGCTCTGAAAGTCTCTAACCATCTCGAGGGGGTGTGTGCCTTTCCTCCAATCAGCTGTCTCCCAGTGTAATCCAAGACTTCTCTCACAGTGCAGAACGAGGAAGTGAAAATTCTAACACAATGTGTACTTTCTAAACCGTATATAAAGCTGCAGACAGCAGATATACATGTAAAACTTATGTAGGGAGATTTGTTTAATATCTGTGTATCACCTAAAGACCGTTCATTGGGTATATGTGAGGGTTTACATCCACTTTAAGTCTCCTGTATGATGCAGTATGCCTAGGAACAGTAATCTCCATTCCCCCTTTAACCACTTGCCGACCGCCGCACGACTATATACGTCGACAGAGCGGCACGGGCAGGCAAAAGGACGTATATGTACGTCCTTGCCTGCCCGCGGGTGGGGGGTCCGATCGGACCCCCCCCCCGGTGCCTGCGGCGGTCGGCAAATCTCCCCCGGCGATCGGTGGTGATGGGGAGGCCATCCATTCGTGGCCCCCCCCTCGCGATCGCTCTCAGCCAATGGGATCATTTCCCTGCCTCTGTATTGTACACAGAGGCAGAGGAAATGATGTCATCTCTCCTCGGCTCGGTATTTTCCGTTCCGGGCCGAGGAGAGAAGACTGCAATGTAAGTGCACCAACACTACACACACAGTAGAACATGCCAGGCACACTAAACACCCCGATCCCCCCCCCGATCGCCCCCCGATCCCCCCCCTGTCACAAACTGACACCAGCAGTTTTTTTTTTTTTTTTTCCTGATTACTGTATTGGTGTCAGTTTGTGACAGTTACAGTGTCAGGGCAGTGAGTGTTAGGCCCCCTGTAGGTCTAGGGTACCCCCCTAACCCCCCCTAATAAAGTTTTAACCCCTAGATCACCCCCTGTCACCAGTGTCGCTAAGCGATCATTTTTCTGATCGCTGTATTAGTGTCGCTGGTGATGCTAGTTAGGGACGTAAATATTTAGGTTCGCCGTCAGAGTTTTATAGCGACAGGGACCCCCATATACTATCTAATAAATGTTTTAACCCCTTGATTGCCCCCTAGTTAACCCTTTCACCACTGATCACTGTATAACCGTTACGGGTGACGCTGGTTAGTTTGTTTATTTTTTATAGTGTCAGGGAACCCGCCGTTTATTACCGAATAAAGATTTAGCCCCCTGATCGCCCGGCGGTGATATGCGTCGCCCCAGGCAGCGTCAGATTAGCGCCAGTACCGCTAACACCCACGCACGCAGCATACGCCTCCCTTAGTGGTATAGTATCTGATCGCATCAATATCTGATCCGATCAGATCAGATCTATACTGGCGTCCCCAGCAGTTTAGGGTTCCCAAAAACACAGTGTTAGCGGGATCAGCCCAGATACCTGCTAGCACCTGCGTTTTGCCCCTCCGCCCGGCCCGGCCCAGCCCACCCAAGTGCAGTATCGATCGATCACTGTCACTTACAAAACACTAAACGCATAACTGCAGCGTTCGCAGAGTCAGGCCTGATCCCTGCGATCGCTAACAGTTTTTTTGGTAGCATTTTGGTGAAATGGCAAGCACCAGCCCCAGGCAGCGTCAGGTTAGTGCCAGTACCGCTAACACCCACGCACCGTACACCTCCCTTAGTGGTATAGTATCTGAACGCATCAATATCTGATCCGATCAGATCTATACTAGCGTCCCCAGCAGTTTAGGGTTCCCAAAAACGCAGTGTTAGCGGGATCAACCCAGATACCTGCTAGCAACTGCGTTTTACCCCTCCGCCCGGCCCAGCCCAGCCCACCCAAGTGCAGTATCGATCGATCACTGTCACTTACAAAACACTAAACGCATAACTGCAGCGTTCGCAGAGTCAGGCCTGATCCCTGCGATCGCTAACAGTTTTTTTTGTAGCGTTTTGGTGAACTGGCAAGCACCAGCCCCAGGCAGCGTCAGGTTAGTGCCAGTAGCGCTAACACCCACGCACGCACTGTACACCTCCCTTAGTGGTATAGTATCTGAACTGATCAATATCTGATCCGATCAGATCTATACTGGCGTCCCCAGCAGTTTAGGGTTCCCAAAAACGCAGTGTTAGCGGGATCAGCCCAGATACCTGCTAGCACCTGCGTTTTGCCCCTCCGCCCGGCCCAGCCCAGCCCACCCAAGTGCAGTATCGATCGATCACTGTCACTTACAAAACACTAAATGCATAACTGCAGCGTTCGCAGAGTCAGGCCTGATCCCTGCGATCGTTAACAGTTTTTTTGGTAGCGTTTTGGTGAACTGGCAAGCGCCAGCGGCCTAGTACACCCCGGTCGTAGTCAAACCAGCACTGCAGTAACACTTGGTGACGTGGCGAGTCCCATAAGTGCAGTTCAAGCTGGTGAGGTGGCAAGCACAAATAGTGTCCCGCTGCCACCAAGAAGACAAACACAGGCCCATCATGCCCATAGTGCCCTTCCTGCTGCATTCGCCAATCCTAATTGGGAACCCACCACTTCTGCAGCGCCCGTACTTCCCCCATTCACATCCCCAACCAAATGCAGTCGGCTGCATGAGAGGCATTTTTATGTCCTCCCGAGTACCCCTACCCAACGAACCCCCCCCAAAAAGATGTTGTGTCTGCAGCAAGCGCGGATATAGGCGTGACACCCACTATTATTGTCCCTCCTGTCCTGACAATCCTGGTCTTTGCATTGGTGAATGTTTTGAACGCTACCATTCACTAGCTGAGTATTAGCGTAGGGTACAGCATTGCACAGACTAGGACACACTTTCACAGGGTCTCCCAAGATGTCATCGCATTTTGAGAGACCCGAACCTGGAACCGGTTATAAAAGTTACAGTTACAAAAAAAGTGTAAAAAAAAAAAAAAAAAAAAAAAAACACAAACAAAAATATAAAATAAAAAATAATAGTTGTCGTTTTATTGTTCTCGCTCTATTCTCTCTCTCTCTATTCTCTCTATTGTTCTGCTCTTTTTTACTGTATTCTATTCTGCAATGTTTTATTGTTATTATGTTTTATCATGTTTGCTTTTCAGGTCTGCAATTTTTTATACTTTACCGTTTACTGTGCTTTATTGTTAACCATATTTTTGTCTGAGTACAGCATTCACGACTTTGAGTGGTTATACCAGAATGATGCTTGCAGGTTTAGGTATCATCTTGGTATCATTCTTTTCAGCCAGCGGTCGGCTTTCATGTAGAAGCAATCCTAGCGGCTAATTAGCCTCTAGACTGCTTTTACAAGCAGTGGGAGAGAATGCCCCCCCCCACCGTCTTCCGTGTTTTTCTCTGGCTCTCCTGTCTCAACAGGGAACCTGAGAATGCAGCCGGTGATTCAGCCAGCTGACCATAGACCTGATCAGAGACCAGAGTGGCTCCAAACATCTCTATGGCCTAAGAAACCGGAAGCTACGAGCATTTTATGACTTAGATTTCACCGGATGTAAATAGCGCCATTGGGAAATTGGGGAAGCATTTTATCACACCGATCTTGGTGTGGTCAGATGCTTTGAGGGCAGAGGAGAAATCTAGGGTCTAATAGACCCCAATTTTTTCAAAAAAGAGTACCTGTCACTACCTATTGCTATCATAGGGGATATTTACATTCCCTGAGATAACAATAAAAATGATTAAAAAAAAAAAAAAATGAAAGGAACAGTTTTAAAATAAGATAAAAAAGCAAAAAAATAATAAAGAAAAAAAAAAAAAAAAAAAAAAGCACCCCTGTCCCCCCTGCTCTCGCGCTAAGGCGAACGCAAGCGTCGGTCTGGCGTCAAATGTAAACAGCAATTGCACCATGCATGTGAGGTATCACCGCGACGGTCAGATCGAGGGCAGTAATTTTAGCAGTAGACCTCCTCTGTAAATCTAAAGTGGTAACCTGTAAAGGCTTTTAAAGGCTTTTAAAAATGTATTTATTTTGTTGTCACTGCACGTTTGTGCGCAGTTGTAAAGCATGTCATGTTTGGTATCCATGTACTCGGCCTAAGATCATCTTTTTTATTTCATCAAACATTTGGGCAATATAGTGTGTTTTAGTGCATTAAAATGTAAAAAAGTGTGTTTTTTCCCCAAAAAATGCGTTTGAAAAATCGCTGCGCAAATACTGTGTGAAAAAAAAAAATTAAACACCCACCATTTTAATCTGTAGGGCATTTGCTTTAAAAAAATATATAATGTGTGGGGGTTCAAAGTAATTTTCTTGCAAAAAAAAATAATTTTTTCATGTAATCAAAAAGTGTCAGAAAGGGCTTTGTCTTCAAGTGGTTAGAAGAGTGGGTGATGTGTGACATAAGCTTCTAAATGTTGTGCATAAAATGCCAGGACAGTTCAAACCCCCCCAAATGACCCCATTTTGGAAAGTAGACACCCCAAGCTATTTGCTGAGAGGCATGTCGAGTCCATGGAATATTTTATATTGTGACACAAGTTGCGGGAAAGAGACAAATTATTATTATTTTTTTTTTTTTTTGCACAAAGTTGTCACTAAATGATATATTGCTCAAACATGCCATGGGAATATGTGAAATTACACCCCAAAATACATTCTGTTGCTTCTCCTGAGTACGGGGATACCACATGTGTGAGACTTTTTGGGAGCCTAGCCACGTATGGGACCCCGAAAACCAAGCACCGCCTTCAGGCTTTCTAAGGGCGTAAATTTTTGATTTCACTCTTCACTGCCTATCACAGTCTCGGAGGCCATGGAATGCCCAGGTGGCACAAACCCCCCCCAAATGACCCCATTTTGGAAAGTAGACACCCCAAGCTATTTGCTGAGAGGTATAGTGAGTATTTTGCAGACCTCACTTTTTGTCACAAAGTTTTGAAAATTAAAAAAAGAAAAAAAAAATTTTTTTTTTTGTCTTTCTTCATTTTCAAAAACAAATGAGAGCTGCAAAATACTCACCATGCCTCTCAGCAAATAGCTTTGGGTGTCTACTTTCCAAAATGGGGTCATTTGGGGGGGTTTTGTGCCACCTGGGCATTCCATGGCCTCCGAAACTGTGATAGGCAGTGAAGAGTGAAATCAAAAATGTACACCCTTAGAAATCCTGAAGGCGGTGATTGGTTTTCGGGGTCCCGTACGCGGCTAGGCTCCTAAAAAGTCCCACACATGTGGTATCCCCGTACTCAAGAGAAGCAGCAGAATGTATTTTGGGGTGCAATTCCACATATGCCCATGACCTGTGTGAGCAATATATCATTTAGTGACAACTTTGTGCAAAAAAAAAATAAATAAATAAATAGTCACTTTCCCGCAACTTGTGTCAAAATATAAAATATTCCATGGACTCAACATGCCTCTCAGCAAATAGCTTGGGGTGTCTACTTTCCAAAATGGGGTCATTTGGGGGGGGTTTGTGCCATCTGGGCATTTTATGGCCTTCAAAACTGTGATAGGTAGTGAGGAGTAAAATCAAAAATGTACGCCCTTAGAAATCCTGAAGGCAGTGATTGGTTTTCGGGGCCCCGTATGCGGCTAGGCTCCCAAAAAGTCCCACACATGTGGTATCCCCATACTCAGGAGAAGCAGCTAAATGTATTTTGGGGTGCAATTCCACATAGGCCCATGGCCTGTGTGAGCAATATATCATTTAGTGACAACTTTTTGTAATTTTTTTTTTTTTTTTTTCATTATTCAATCACTTGGGACAAAAAAAATGAATATTCAATGGGCTCAACATGCCTCTCAGCAATTTCCTTGGGGTGTCTACTTTCCAAAATGGGGTCATTTGTGGGGGTTTTGTACTGCCCTGTCATTTTAGCACCTCAAGAAATGACATAGGCAGTCATAAATTAAAGACTGTGTAAATTCCAGAAAATGTACCCTAGTTTGTAGGCCCTATAACTTTTGCGCAAACCAATAAATATACACTTATTGACATTTTTTTACCAAAGACATGTGGCCAAATACATTTTGGCCTAAATGTATGACTAAAATTGAGTTTATTGGATTTTTTTTAGAACAAAAAGTAGAAAATATCATTTTTTTTCAAAATTTTCGGTCTTTTTCCGTGTATAGCGCAAAAAATAAAAACGGCAGAGGTGATCAAATACCATCAAAAGAAAGCTCTATTTGTGGGAAGAAAAGGACGCAAATTTCGTTTGGTTACAGCATTGCATGACCGCGCAATTAGCAGTTAAAGCGACGCAGTGCCAAATTGTAAAAAGTGCTCTGGTCAGGAAGGGGGTAAATCCTTCCGGGGCTGAAGTGGTTAACAGATGACACTGGCTGTCACCATCAGGAACCACAGTGGTAATTACTATTTCCGGTATAACAAAAACACATTCAGGATGGAGGTTTCATTCACAATAAAAAAAGCATTCAGCCTGAAGATGGCAGTAAGCCTCTGTCTCAAACTGTAATTTTAATATACAATTACAGTATTACATTTCTGTATTTCCATCTAATTAGGATCAGAGGTCTTTACTGAAGTAGTATACTAAATAAAAAGTTTTATATAGCCTTAAACCATAATGTAAAATTTAAGCTGCAAATTGCTCATAAAGTTTGCTAACACTGACCTAGGAATCTAAGGGCTCATGCACACAGGACATTTTAGGGGTGTTTGATGTTTTTTTTAACTGCCTCTAAAATCCCCTCCATGTTAGCCTAATGTGTCCATGCACACAAACTGTCAGACGCGTTTGGGAGGCATAGGTGTTTGGAGGCAAAAGCAGTAAAAAAAAGAAAAAAAAACGGCAGCCGGTGCATCCAGGAGCAGTAAAAGGGAGCTGTAAAAATAAAAAACCTAAAAAACCCTAAAAAATGTGTCTAAAAGTGTCAAGCCGCATTTAGCTGCGTTTGATGATGTTTTTAATGAAAAAACGCCCAAAAACACTAGCGCCAAAAAAGTGTGAAACTGCGCAATAATGCGAATGTAAAAACGCAGCTAAATGCTGGCGGTTTTAAAACGTCTTGTGTGCATGAGTCCTAAACCTCATTGAGCTCTGGCTGAAACAGTTGAGTACTTTAAATGCTTAGGAACCACAGCAACGTTTTTAATGCAAAAGGTAACTGCCAAAAAAACCAAACATATATGGAGGTTGATATACTAAAGGCAAATATACTATGCACTTGGAAGTGCACTGCAAGTGCAGTTGCTCTACATCTGAGGGGAAGCTCTGCTGATTTCTATCATTCAATCATGTGCAAGCAAAAATGCTGTTTTTATTTTCCTTGCATGTGATTAGGTATTCTTTGCAAAAGTGAAGCTTTACCTCATTTACTAAGCTCTGGAGCAAGTGTGCAGTATATTAGCCTTTGAGTCTACAGGGCAGCCAGAAAACTTAAAAAAAAAAAAAAAAATACAATGTGGATCTCAGTGGCACAACAAAATCACTACTGCAAGCAATTTAGAAGCCTGGGAGTAAGTTCCTTGCATCTTTCCAAATGAATTTATTAGAATAGATATTCTAGATAAAAGCATGTTTAATTGTCTGCCTGTGTTATAGTTTTGATCTGTTAGAGCAAATGATGAAATCTGTGTCACATGCAATGTACTGTATAATGACAATACATTCATTAGCTTTTTTAATAATATAATTACAGCGTGCTCAAATCAATTAGCATGAGATGTGATGAATGTTATCCAAGTATATAAAATTATAAATTGATACGATTGTAATTTCACAGATATCCTCAGCAGTGTAACAGAGAACAAATAGTGTGAGTGAAGCTGAATTTTCAAATTGCTGATTTGCTAGAATCTCAGGGAAACCTCGGAAGACTTCATTGTTTGAAGTCTTTCTTGCTTTTACTTGTTCAAACTTGTTATTGAAACAGGTGTAAGTATACCTTCCGTAACACAGTGCTGCTCATAAAGATTCTCTTCTTCATGAACAGCTAGTAAAGCAGGTCATAAAAATGATCAATGTAGTAGTAGGTTTGTGTGTAAAAGTATATTTAAACCACTTGTGAAAGGAATATATCCTAAATATATATAATCGCGCTAGAAGTAAAAAAAATATGAATATGTTAAACCAAATAAAAATATGAATAAAGTTGCAGCTGCTGTACACAAAGTGCTATACACTCAACAAATAAAATGAAATAAATAAATTACAGTGCTCGCAGTAGTGCAAATGATGTATCAAAAAATAAAGTGAAAACAATTCATAGGTAAGTGAATGTCCATATATTGGTGAATGATGTGCTCCAATTCACAAAGTGTGATCGTGCTACAAACTCAAAGTGCGCCCCTCCCACCCCCTCCGTGTCCCCACCCACCGGATGGAATGGACCCCCAGCTTTTCAGTCTAGGGGTCCATTCAGGCTTAGAGTGTTGGCCAGGGATGGCTATTCACATCAGGATACCAGGAAGATCTCCAATGCTCATGACAATCAAGCGTATTTAACCACTTGCCTACCAGGCCAATTCTGACATTTCTCTCCTACATGTAAAAATCATCATCTTTTTTTACTAGAAAATTTCATAGAACCCTCAAACATTATATATGGGCTTTATTTAGCAAAGACCCTAGAATAAAATGGCAGTCGTTGCAACTTTTTATCTTACACGGTATTTGCGCAGAAATTTTTCAAACGCGTTTTTTTTGCTTAAAAAAAAAAAAAAAAAAACAGTAAAGTTAGCCCAATTTTTTTGCATAATGTGAAAGATGAAGTTACGCCGAATAAATAGATACCCAACACGTCACACTTCAAAATTGCACACGCTCATAGAATGCTGCCAAACATTGGTACTTAAAAATCCCCATAGGCCACACTTTACTTTTTTTACTGGTTATATGTTTTGAGTTACAGAGAAGGTCTAGGGCTAGAGTTATTGCTCTCGCTTTAACATTTGCAACGATACCTCACATGTTTAATTTGAGCACCGTTTACATACGTGGATGCGACTTACGTATGCGTTCGCTTCTGCATGCAAGCACACTGGGATAGGGGCGCTTTAAAAAAAATTAATTTTTTTTTGTTAATTTTACTTTTATTTTTCTAGTTTGACACTTTTTTTTTTTTACATTTTTTGTTATCGCTTGTATTCCTATTTATTACTATGTAAACATCCCTTGTAATAGGAATAAGCATGACAGGTCCTCAATAAGACCCCACATCTCACCTCTAGGTTGAGAAGCCTGAAATAAAAAAAAAAAAAAAAAAAAAAAAAAAGGATCTCGGCCTCCCAGCCGAGGAGGTGCCATTTGTTTGAATGCAGAAGCTGGGCGTTACGTCATAAAATCGCGCTCAGCCTCCGAACAATCAGAGAGACCATGGAGACTATCTGGTTTGCCGAAAATCTCTATGGTCGCCATCCGGGGCCGGCGGATCCTGTCTCTGACTCACCGATGGCAGGGGTGAGTCTGTAGAAGCATCGGAGGGCAGTGGGAGGGGGGAGTCCCCTCTCGCTGCCTGTAAGAACGATCAAGTAGCTATACAGCCGCTCTGACTGTTCTTATGGTGTAGGGAATGGCCAGCTCTAAAAGACGATATCTGAATGATGCCTGTAGCTGCAGGCATCGTTCAGATATCACCGCTCAAGGTCAAGGACGTCATATGATGGCCGGCGGGCAGGAAGCGGTTTAAGAGGAACTGCAGTCTACTCACATAATTTGTAATAAAAACATCTTTGCCATTCTGAAGCTTCCCTCCAACCCCTTTGCATATTATTTTATATATACAGTAATACATCGGATTGCGAGTAACGTGGTTTATGAGTGTTTTGCAATACGAGCTATTATTTCTTCTTTAAAAGCGTGACTCGATTTGCGAGCCTTGTCACGCAAGACGAGCAGGATTCAAGCCAATAGGATGTGCAGTACCACATTTGGCCAGAGGTGCAGGGACACTAGGAAACACTCCGTTCCCGACTGTCTCATCCGAGCGGTCTCCAAATGTCTGACGCCCCCCCACCTTTGGCCCCATGCGGTACTGCATACAATAGCAGTCACTGTGGAACGAATTATCTGAGTTTCCACTGACTCCTATGGGGAAACTCGCTTTGATATACGAGTGCTTTGGATTACAAGCATTCTTCAGGAATGAATTATGCTCGTAATCCAAGGTACCACTGTACTGTGATTCTGTACTTGCCAAATATGCTGCAGAAATCTCCCTCCACTGAGTCTGGCTGCAGACATTTTAACTGTGGGCAGCTGAAGCTGCTGCCTGTTCTATTACCAGATTTACACAGAGGCACACCTCCAGCTCTGCAGCCCTCATTAGCCCTCTTATGACTCATCCCCCCTCCCTTCCTGGCAAACTCTCACGAGAGGGAGAGAGAGCTGTGCATGATGTCAAAAGCCTAGGCTTTTTACCAGATAAGAAAGAGGAAGTTTATAAGGTAATTACTTGGCAGAAAAAAAAATTTACTATCCAAAGTTAAAACAACAAGGGTAGAAGATTTAATTGATGGAAAGTTGAAACAATTACTGAAGGTCCGCTTTAAAATGATTGTAAGGCTTAGTTTTTTTTTTTCAACAAACATGTCATACTTACCTCCACTGTGCAGCTCATTTTGCAGTGTGGCCACGATCCTCGAATTCTGGGGTCCCCCGGCAGCACTGGTAGCTCCTCCCTGCATCGTATAACCCCCTAGAAGAAGCGCTCTCCCGGGGGGTTTACCTTGTGGGCGTGCTCCTGAGTCCAGCATTTGCATCCATAGAAGCAGAATGCCGGACTTGGCTCCTCCCCCCGGCGCTCGCGTCATTGGATTTGATTGACAGCAGCGGGAGCCAATGTCTGTGCTGCTATCAATCTATCCGAGACAACAGGCAGAGAGGAAGAGCGCATCTCTGGCGTGTGAATCACAGGACTCAGGTGAGTAGAACGGGGGGGGGGGGGGTTCTGGGGGGCCGGTCAGTGACGACGTTGTGGGTGGGTAGGAACCGCGCTATGACCAAATTGTGTATGGATCTCTGAAGGATCACATAAATAATATGAAAAAAAGCACAAAACATAACTGTGTATAAAAAATATAAAATCAATAAAAAAATAAAGTCGAAAATTGAATTTCAAAAGAAAGTCCCATAAAATGCAATGAAGTGGGCAAATCCTTCCAATAGCACCTTGTGAGAAAAAATCCAGCACCAGATAAATTGAATGCTTACCAGCAACAAGCTGGGAAACAGCTTATATATAATCAGGAACACGATCGTAGTGGCGTCCTATTAGGATCAACAGTATGGAGAGAGGATGACCAGAATAACCAGGCAGCCAAGCACATCAGGGTAGCTCCATCCGAAAGATCAGTATACAGGCAGCAGGGAGGACCCTATTGTGAGGGGGTTAGCTCGGCAGCGGGTGTGTGTGACCCTCGCACAAGACAGATACCACACTCCCCAGTCTACACAAACACAGAACTGGTTCCAGGATGGAGCCAGAAGTTGTTTCACATGATGGTTTACAACCCCTTTAATGTAAAAAAATGTATCTTTTCATGGAGTAAGAATAGTTAAAATTCCTGTTAATTTTTGGTTTTGCATGCACTTTAAAGCTGAAATCAATGCACGAAAACTTTAAATAGATCCACAAAGGATATAAATCTACTAAATCTAATTCCTTTGTAACCCCAGTTAATACCTTGTAAAAAAAAAAAAAAAAAAACAGTGACATAATCACTGTGCTGCACACAGCCTGTGAAGAACAGAGCTGTGGGGGACCCAGCGGCTCGTTCCACTATGACTGGTAAAAAGGGGGCAGCAGGATTCTGTACATAGCTTTCTGGAACCATGACAGCACGCTGATTCAATACTCCTCTCTAGAGCCATCAATCCTGATGCAAGCAGTTAGCGCACTTGTGTGAGGATTTATGCAAATATAAAAATGCCTCAAGCCTTGTACACGAACCGAAAATCAGCCAATATCGGCCAGTTCAACAGGAAGAGGACAACTTTCAGCCCTTGTGTACAGCTGTCTGTTTTCATGACTAGCTTCTGTTGAATGTGCATTCTAGAAAACCAACATCTGACTAACGCTGGCAGACAATGGTTGCGAGCGCTGATCAGTGTGTTCTAGCACGGCGGGGGGAGATCACCACACTAACATCGCTGTATTAGTACGGCGATCGTCCATTTTTCTTTTTTTTTTAGTTCAGCCTGCTGGGTTGAACGAAAGAAAAAAGTCTAGTGTGTACCGGGCTATGGGTGGATGTCAGTAGGCTTTCTTAAGCAAACTACATTTGTATACAGACTAACCTAGGTAACACCCACATGTGAGGGTGATGTGATGTGAGTAGATTAGCCTCCATGAATAAAATAACTGAAATCCAATTAATGAAAGGGGCGGGCTAAGGATAATTAGGTTGAGGAGGAAAGGCTAGATGGCGCTGGACATCTTCCAGCCAGCAAATGAGGTTGGCTCTATCTGACTTAAGGCAGCTTCTAATGCATACTGTAAGAAAAACTGTAAGAAACTGACAGTGTGCAGTGAAATTAGAAGTAAGCAATAACAGTACAGGAAAGAAGCCTGTGCAACTCTGAGAATAAGGTTAGAATTCAGCTATAAACTTCTAAAACTGCAAACCTTTAAACAGTTCCTATTCTGATTAAAACACTAAGTTGTACTTTCTTTGCACCATGAATTTCTGTTAGAAAGAATATTCAGAAATGGAACCCATTTTATTCAGCTTGAGTAAAGCATGGCTATAAAACGGTGAAGCAGGGTGGATGGCTTAAAGGGGTTGTAAAGGCACAGGGCTTTTTTTATCTTAATGCATTCTATGCATTAAGATAAAAAGCCTTCTGTGAGCAGCAGCTGCCCCAGCACCCCCGTCCATTAATGTCCATGAATGTCTCAGCCATCCGAGATTCTCCTTCCCGATTGGCTGAGACACAGCAGCGGCACAATTGGCTCCCGCTGCTGTCAAAGTCAGCTAGCTAATCAGGGGAGAGAGAGGCGAGGCAGGGCCGGGGCTCCATGTCTGAATTATACACGGAGCTGTGACTGAGCTCAGGTGCCCCCAAAGCAAGTTGCTTACTGTGGGGGCAATGAACAGAAGGGAGGGGACATGAGGAGCCAAAGAGGGACTCGATAAGAGGAGGATCCAGGCTGCTCTGTGCAAATCGACTTATTTTTACAGTGGAAAAAAAACAAAAAAAACTTCACAATCACTTTAAGTCCTTAAGCTGATGTGCTTTGGTCCTGGAGAGACCCAACGGAAACATGCGAAACTCTGAAAACTTGATCCTAGTACACACCTAACACTCATGTAAAAGTGGAGCTTACTCTTGTATTTAACCAAACAGGAAGAAGGATTTTCAAATGAGCCATCGACAACAACAAGGGCTGCTTTCATTACAGCCAACAGGTACTGCTGCTTAGGTTTATTTGAAGTGACACTGAAAGTCACACACGAAACAAGGAAAAGACTCCTCTCAGAGATTGCCTAAATTGTACCATGTGGCTCCCTTTTAATCTCCTACACAAAAACTCCACTCAGTATTTGTGTACAAACCCCTAAAGCGTATATAAAGCCAAGAACAAAAAATGTAGTTACTGCAGCTTACCAGTCCCTAGATGTGATGGTTGCAATGATTTTCTTTTCAGCTGGTGATCCTGTAAGTTACCGTTCCTGTCCTCAGTAGTATATTTAGGTTTTGTGCTGCCCTAGGCCTGACTAAATTCGTGCACCCCCTAATTTAAATATGACCCACCCCCATCCTGTCAAGGCCACACCCCTTGCTGTTTTAGACGCACCCTGAAATTTTCGATTGGGGACACTAGTTCTGAGGGCCAGGGGAGGGAGGGCCGGGTGGGGGGGGGGGGGTAACGGGCCTGTAGATTTCCTGAATTTGCATAGATTTCCTCTCACTTCCTGTTTGGCTATGGGGCAGGAAGTGAAGGGAAATCTCTGCAATGGGACAGGGATGGTAAAAAATAAACTGACAGGGGCTATAAACCTCACTTATTCTATCCATAATGAAAAAAAAAGTGTTGCCTATAGTTCTACTTTAAGCAAAATTTCTGATAATTTTATGGAGAGGACTAAGAAGATATAACCATGCCAATGGTGCAGCAGAACACATAGCACAGCAAGAAAGGTTTGTGGTCCAGGATGAAAAATTAGGAGCGACAGCATCAGCGGGGGAAAGCGATGTCAAAATGTCACTTCCGCCCATAGCTCTTATAGGGACATTTTTTTTTCATTCCTTGTAATAGGAATAAAAGTGCCATTTTTTTTTAAAAAAGAACAGTGTAAAAATAAAAAATAAAAAGGTAAAATAAATTTAAAAAATTTAAAAATTTTAACGCATCCCGCTCTGCCGAGCTCGCGTGCAGAAGCGAACGCATATTGTTAGAGTGAGAGCAATAATTCTAGCCCTAGACCTCCTCTGTAACTCAAAACATGCAACCTGTAGAATTTTTTAAACATTGCCTATGGAGATTTTTAAGGGTAAAAGTTTATCGCCATTCCACAAGCGGGCGCACTTTTGAAGCGTGACATGTTGGGTATCAATTTACTCAGCATAACATCTGTCACAATATAAAAAAAAAAATTGGGCTAACTACTATTGTCTTATTTTTTTGTAGGTTTCCCCTCCCCCCTCCCCCCTCCCTGCTTTGCATCTTCCCCAACTGATGCTAGCATTCACCCATAACAAAACTTTCTGTATAGTCTCGGCCCTGACGGCATATTGAGACAAAAAATAATGAAAGTAAAGTACTTGAAGTAGGATGGTTGTCTGTGCCCCTCCAAACTTCTCTTTCCATGGAAGAAAAAACACAGAGAGGACTAGCCTCTCTTCACTCAGGTGTGTAGTCGGAGTTTGCACATTATCAAGATTGGTGTTGTTGTGGTATTTTCTTCTTGGGCCGCCAGGTTCAGACTTGTATGGGGGCTGAGTACGCTGCACTCTGCTTGTGGACTGTAGGACTACAGTAGTCCAGAGCTCCATTGAGATGTAAAAAGTAATGTGTGTAGTTCGATCATTTAGGGATTTGTCCCAGAAAAGTTCCAGCATTGTGTAACAGAAATGTTCCGCAGAGTACAAACTGGATTTAAGCCCACAAGAGGGGAGTATATGTAAATATTTGTGTAGGCACTGTGTCCCTCTACCCCTTGGGCTATTCTTCACAACGGTAACAACTGGTGAAGTAAATAGGGGTGGGTATTCAGTGGAGAATAATAGTGGATTGTTGTTGCATCTGTGTCAGAGGTGTGCATGTGGAAGATTAACGCATGATTACATACTCACAGACACTTTAATCCGCCTTTTCCAGGTTGTTTCTGCGTTCCAACCAGGCCACCAGCTCAGCAGGATTTTCAAAAAAGGAAACTCGGCCGTCGTGTTCCACTCGGAGTCGCGCTGGAAACAGCATGGCATATTTCATGTTGAGGCTTCTAAGTTTGCGCTTTGCTTCCATGAAATTTTGTCTGCGTCGCTGCACCTCCGCCGAAAAGTCAGGGAACACCGCAATTTTAACGTTGCCTAGGGGGATGTTGCCCCTTTCCCTTGCAAGTCGCAGGGCAGCGTCTCTATCTCTGTAGTTGAGCATTTTGGCTATAAAAGTACGTGGTGGGGCTCCTTGTGGCGGCGGTCTGGCGGGCATGCGATGGGCTCTTTCAACTGCCAGCATGGGGGAGAAGGCCTCTCTACCATAGGTTTTGATGAGCAACTGCTCCAGGAAAAGCGTGGGATCCTTACCCTCAGCCCCCTCCGGCAGACCAATGAGGCGGAGGTTACATCTCCTGCTTCTGTTCTCAAGGTCTTCTTGCTTGGAGAATAGTTGTTGGATTTGCTGCTTCATGTGGTGCACCTCCGTTCTCATTGGGGGAATGGTGTCTTCCATATCGCTGATGCGGGTTTCAGTTTCTTTAACGCGGTCTCGAAGTTTGTGGAAGTCTTGTCTGATCAAGGATATGTCTACCTTGACTTCTTCTATCTGTGAGGCAAGTGATGTTCTGCAGAGGTTTATTGCTTCCAGCAGCTTTTTTGTGTCTCCCGCTGTGCGCTCCTCGCCATGTGTATTGCCGCCATCATTTTCTGCCTGTTCCTCCCTGTCCTGACGGCGGTATTGGTCCAATTTAGATACGGCAGCTTTCTGAGATTTCGATGGCGACATGATTTTTTTTTGCCCAGATGTTAGGGTATCTGGGAAAGTGGGGACAGGAGTTAATCTTGTTGTGTCCGTATGTGGGGTATTACCCCTCCTCTCTCAGCGGTATTGGCAGACTGGAGCTATGCCCTGTGGGACACAGAGGGCCGAGTATGCAGCGGTGGAGGGGGAGAGCAGGACTGCAGGCTATGTTACAGTACAGGCAGAGGAGGTAGGTGTACCAAAATGGCCGCCGGTCTCAGCACAGGGATCCAGGCCACAATCCAGGCCGTTTTCTCTGGGCCTTTGATTAGTATATAGGTTGGTAGTCAGGGGGATGAGTGCAATAGCGTTCTCCCAGGGGGTTATCCCGCAGCTAGGTACCTGTATGGTGCTGTAGGCTTCAGGCAGGGCCGCAGATGAGGAGGACCAAGATGGCCGCGACCTCCGGTGGTAGGCCGAAGCCGCGGTCTAAATTTAGTGAGCCGCCGGGCGGGAGATCGCCGCTCTGTTCGGGCCGTCACGCGCTCTCTCCCCACAAGAACCGGATAGTTCTGTTCCAGGTGTCCCAGGGACACAATCCAGCCGATTTACTGGTACAGGATACGCAGGATTGATGAGGATTAGGAGTGATAGACGGAGCTCTATATCAATGCGTCCTACTCCATGCTGCGTCAGGCCACGCCCCCCACTATTGTCTTATTTTTTAATTCAAAAAAGTGTATTTCTTCCAAAAAAAGTGCGCTTGTAAGACCGTTGTGCAAATACGGTGTGACAGAAAGTATTGCAACGACCGCCATTTTATTCTCTAGGGCAGGCTTTCTCAACCTTTTAACCCTAGAGGAACCCCAAAAATAATTATGTCTCGAGGAACCCTTCCTAAAACCAAATCATCAGGGCTCAATAGGAACAATGCTCCTTACATTGGTGGTCAATAGGAAGAATGTCCCCCTTAAAGTGGTGTTCAGAATGCCACCCTTAAAGACAGCTAAAAAGATATTTGGTGTCTCGCTGCTGGCTTTGCCAAGCGGTGCTGAACCTTGAACTCTGTAGACATCATCAAATAGGTGGTTCATCAGCCACAGCTCAAGGTACCCCTAGCAACTTCTGGAGGAACCCTGGTTGAGAATGGCTGCTCTAGGGTGTTAGAAAAAATATATATATGTTTGGGGGTTCTAAGTAATTTTCTATCAAAAAAAAAAAAAAAATATTTTAAACGTGTAAACAAGTTTGAAAAATAGGCCCATACAGCTTTTGTATGCTGCGCCCACGGCCAGAATACGGATTAATGGGGAACTTTCAGAATCCTTTCCTTTGTTTAGAGGCACCAGACAGGGGTGCCCACTGTCGCCCCTGCTGTTTGCCTTGGCCCTGGAACCTCTGGGAGCAAAAATCAGAGGAGACTCTAGAATAGCGGGATTCCAAAGAGGTATGAATAAAGATGTAGTGTCCATGTACGCAGATGATACCCTGCTCTACTTAGGAGACACAAAAGACTCATTAGAAACGGTTATGTCCCTCATCAAGGACTTCGGGGAGTTATCGGGCTTCTCCATTAACTGGGACAAGTCAGTGCTGATGCCGCTTGACCCCCTGAACATTCCATTACCACTAGGTGCAGAGATGATACAACAAGTAGGCTCATTCCGCTATCTAGGGATCCAGGTGACCCCTAACCCAGCCACTTATGTTGAACAGAACCTAACACCCTTATTAACCAAATTCCGCGAAAAAAGCAGGGCCTGGTGTAAACTGCCCCTGTCTGTTGTTGGTAGAATTAACCTTATTAAAATGGTCTGGGCACCACAACTACTTTATATTTTTAACAATTCCCCAGTTTGGATACCAAAAAAATGGTTTGATAAATTAGAGACCCAATTCAGAGAGCTCATATGGAGAAAAAAAATAGCGAGGATAAAATTATCAACGTTACAATACGGCAAAGAGGAGGGAGGACTTGCAGTCCCTCATCCTAGGATGTATTATCTCGCCTCCCAACTACAACAACTAGGAGGATGGGGCCTGCTGGACCCGAAAGACCCGATCCGTAAACTTGTAGTGCTGGAAGACAATAACTATTCAGCACTGACAAATTTGGAGGCGGGATTCTTACACTTAGACCCGGAAGCTCCTACAGTTAAATTATTAAACTCACTTTGGGCCTATGTCAAAAAACTAATGGGCATCACGGGCTTTCTGTCCAGCACGCCTCTCTGGCGAAATAGACAACTGAAAGAAATACAAAAACTAAAAGACTTCAAGGGTTGGGAGGACGCAGGCATCAAATATATCTCACAGTTATACCAGGGCAACACTCTCAAATCATTTCAACAGATCCACACAGAGTTTGGAATCCCACATAATAATTTTTATAAATACCTCCAATTGCGACATGCCTTACAAACCCAGAATAGAAATGCTAGAATCCAACCGACAGAACATCCGATTATACAGGATGTATTTATGGATGAAGTTAAAAAGGGCATGATATCTAGATGTTATAATACACTTATAGCACGAATACAAGACCCCTCTAGATTACCATCCAGACAGCGGTGGGAGGAAGATATAGGAGCAATAGATGGAGACACCTGGGAGATATGCCTTATGAATGCCCCCTTGGTGTCACTTTCTGCATCACAGAAACTTTCACATCTTTACCTTCTACATAGGGCGTACAGAACCCCTCTTCAACTCTATAAGTGGGGAATTAGAGATTCACCCCTGTGCCCAAAATGTGAACGGGATCATGGAAATCTACTCCACATGATCTGGAAATGCCCCAAGCTATTCAGATATTGGAAGGAAGTACTGGACACGATTTCAGAAGTATATATGGTATCTCTTGAGAGAACTCCGGTGGTCTGTATACTGGGGGGAATAGACGAAGAGTTTGCACCTCCACCTACACGTATAGCGCTTCTTCGTTTACTATACATAGCAAAGAAATTAATTGCCCAGTGGTGGATTACCCCGCGAGTTCCCACCAGGGGGCAATGGATAGACAGCGTGAATAGGATCCTAATAAGAGAAAAAATAACCTACCAACGTAGAAAGGCTCCACAAAAATTCCTCTCCATATGGCAGGCGTGGTTGGACGTTCCTGGTTTGGCCCCGCATCAACTAGTTAGGGATAGGTTACTCTTGGGTTGATGTAGACTTGACTACTGTATAGTAACTATGCGCATGCAAGGTAACGTGAAATTTAAAAAAAAAAAAAAAAAAAGACAGCCCTTGGGGAATATGAAACAGTATGTATGATGAGGTACTGCATGGCAAGGCTTTACTCTGTTTTGTTTCTATCCCTTTTTTTCTGTTTTTCCCTTCTTTTTTATTTCCTTACTTTAAAGATGAATATAATATTGAACTAAACATAACGAATCAAGTTAAGGTTGTCGGAATTATAATACAGTAAGAGTTGATTCTGATATTGCTGTTGAATGAACAACAGGTTCACTATTTTTATACTCTAATATGATTGGAAATCATTAAGCGCTCAGCATATAAGGGTACTATTATTATAGCTGGTATTTGCTTAAATCTGTACCTTGTATGGAGTCATACTCCCTGCGAAATATATTGTGTGTTAGACCTATTATAATTAAAAGACATAAGTAAGACAGGTGATGCTCCTGGTAGCGTGTCATTGGAACAGTCTGCAATAATCTAAGGTGGTTGGTGACTGCTCCTGTGGCATGCTTTATGGGAATCCCGAAATTTGTACATGCCATATACGAGTATCTGTATGCTACCTGTATTTGTTTCTTTATGCAAAATAAAAACCTTTCTGACTAAAAAAAAAAAATAGGCCCAGTCCTTAAGTGGTTAAATAATCATGTTATACTTACCTGCTCTGTGCAAGGGTTTTGCACAGAGCGGCCCCGATCCTCCTTTTCTGGGGTCCCCCGGCAGCACTCCTGGCTCCTCCTCATAGAGTTCCCCACGGAGAGTCATTTTCCATGGAGGAACTCATGCAGGCACGCTCCCGAGCCCTGCTGCTGCGTCCATTGACACAGACAGAAGGACTCGGCCCCGCCCCCCGCGTCACTGAATTTGACTGACAGCAATCTATCCAATGAGAACCCGAAACAGCGGCTGGAGCTGCTGTGCTTGCCCCGTCACTGGAATGATCATGCTCAGGTAAGAAAAACGGGGCCTCTGGGGAACACCTGCAGAGCAGGCAGCTTTTCATCTTCATGCATATGCACAAAGGTGAAAAAACAGGAGGGTTTACAACCCCTTTAATTAGCACAATTAACAAAGGTTAAAAGACACTTAAGGGGGCACACTATGGGAGAGACTAACAATAAACACATTATAGCAGGAGAAGCTAGACAGGTGGCTTGAGTTGATGATATTAACCTCTTGCCGACCAGAGCACGATGATATACATCGGCACAATGGCACGGCTGCGCAAATGGGCGTACCTGTACATCCCCTTTAAGACACTGATTTGTGGGCTCGTGCGCGCCCGCCGCGTACTCCATGACCGTGCCCCCGGGATCGATGTGGGCTGGTGTCCCGCAATCGTGTCAAGGAGCGGCAGAACAGGGAGATGCCTATGTAAACAAGGCATTCCCCTGTTCTGCCTAGTGACATGACAGGGATCTACAGCTCCCTGTCATCGGGAGCAGTGATCACTGTCATGTCAGTGGTAGCCACCCCCTCACAGTTAGAATCACTCCCTAGGACACACTTAACCCCTTGATCACCACCTAGTGTTTAACCCCTTCCGTGCCAGTGTCATTTATACAGTAATCAGTGCATTTTTATAGCACTGATCGCTGTATAAATGACAGTGGTCCCAAAATAATGTTAAAAGTGTCCGATGTGTCCACCATAATGTCGCAGTCACGATAAAAATCGCAGATCGCTGCCATTACTAATAAAAAAAAATATTTATATTAAAAATGCCATACATCTATCCCCTATTTTGTAGACACTATAACTTATGCACAAACCAATCAATATACATTTATTGCAATTTTTTACCAAAAATATGTAGAAGAGTACATATCGGCCTAAACTGAAAAATACATTTTTTTTCATATATTTTTTGGGGATATTATAGCAAAAAGTAAAAATATAGTTTCTTTTTTCAAAATTGTCGCTCTTTTTTTGTTTATAGCGCAAAAAATAAAAACCGCAGGTGAGATCAAATACCACCAAAAGAAAGCTCTATTTGTGGGAAAAAAGGAAGTCAATTTTGTTTGGGTGCAACGTCGCGCAATTGTCAGTTAAAGCGACGCAGCGCCGTATTGCAAAAAGTGCTCTGGACGGGGCAAAGGGGGTAAATTCTTCCGGGGCTGAAGTGGTTAACATCTGCTAGGAGTCTCAGTCTTTGGGGGTTTTAGAGAATGCATTAAGCTAAAAAAAAAAAAAAAAATAGTTTTTTTTTTTTGTTTTTTTTTAATAGTTTCTTTAAATGATTCCAAATAAAAAAAAAAAAAAAAAAAAAAAGCTTACCTGATACAGCCAGTAATAACTTGAACAAGAGGATAGATGAGAGGCTGCAGAACCTCGCTGGGGTGAATTGTGCTCAACACTCGACACCAGAGATACAAGCAGTGAATATACTGCCAATTATACACTGACTGATGAGCCCCCTTGAAGAAGAAAAAAAATAAATTATCTTAAAATGCACCAGCCAAAGCATCTCTCTCTCTCTCACTCCCTTGCCACATCCGCAACTTGAAATGTCAAACAAAAAGAGAACCACTAGGTCGGACTTGAGGCAGATTGGACCACAACATTTGTATAAAAGTTTCAGCATTTATTTGTACATTAAAAATATAAAAAGTTTACATGCACAAAAACATGAAATTACATTAAAAACGTGTATTCACATAAGGCCAACAGTGGCCAGGTACTTGCAAACTCTTGTGAGTTATAGAATCATAGGTAACCGAGCCCCTGTGCATCAACGTGTTTCGCTGATCTGCTTCCTCAGGACACATAAAGGTGAAATACAAGAACAACAGGCCTCACTGTATAAACAGAAAAATACAATAAAATCACATTACATTGTATATGTGGTTAAATGTAAAGAAAATCTATATATTGAAATATATATCACTATTAATATACCCAAATTACATCTATTCACCTTGCCTGGATATAAATAAACATACATAAACTCCCTGGGCGGGCACCGGGGCAACAGGGATTGCCAAGCACTAAAACCACCTCATCAGGTAGGGTCAAGAAACTGCAGAAGAAGAAGTGGTGACCAAAAAGAATCAGAAAAAAAAAAAAAAAAAAAAAGGAGGTAGCCACCTCCAATAAAGAATGAGCGAATATCTGGCAATATTCAAAGCGAAAAGTTCAAAATATGTTACTATACAGCACATGTATTTGTAGTTGGTAAAAGAATGTATATTGGAAAAAGAAAATAGCAAATATTGGGCCCTAATTGACATATATACATATATATATATATATACACACACACACATATATATATATATATATATATATATATCCCATATCCCCCGATGCGGGTAAGTAGCTTGAATATTGATTAACTGACTAATATTTAAATGACATCATATGCCTCTAATATAGAAGGGGAAACTTACTTGAAAGAGAGAATGTATTTGAAAGCCCCCATCGGTTATAGTGGAAACAATCCAGTCATGGCTGCATACAAGATGATAAGTAAGCACCAGCAGATATTAGTAAACAGGGTCAGAAATTGGCAGGGCGGTAATAGCTTTGTGCTAGTTGGAAAACTTCAAACAGAACATGTTTGTCTGTAAAGTTGAATGTGAAAGACACAGCAAGCATATCCTGCCAGACCCGCAAGGCCAATAAAGGGACAAGATGTGCATGTATCAGTGTATCAAATCCCATCACAATTGATAAGACATATTAGAATAAAGATAGCAAGGTGATAATGGAGGTGCATCATCACTCGAAGCAGCCAGATGATGACCCAGGAAAAGTGTCATAAGGAGCATAGTGCTTAGCGTCCTATATACCCCCACCACTGGAAAAGACCCAAACACCGTCACCCGTCATCAGCACGAGACGTAACGACACGGCCAACGATCGTGGTCAGTGACGTCACATGGCGGCGTACACGCCAAGCAAGTAGATGAGGTCACATGCACGTGGTCGGGTATATAGGACGCATCTGGGTCATCCTACGGCTGCATCGAGTGGTAAGCCATGACTGGATTGTTTCCACTATAACCGATGGAGGCTTTCAAATACATTCTCTCTTGATATCAAGTAAGATTCCCCTTCTATATTAGAAGCATATAATGTCATTAAATATTAGTTAATTAACATCTAAGCTACTTACCCACATCGGATATGTACAAATATATATATATATATATATATATATATATATATATATATATATATATATATATGTCAATTAGGGCCTACATTGGCTATTTTCTTACTCCAATATACATTATTTTACCAACTACGAATACATGTGCTGTATAGGAACATATTTTGGACTTTTCACTTTGAATATTGCCAGATATTAGCTCAATCTATTTTTTTGGAGGTGGCTACGTCTCTATTTCACAATTCCTTTTGGTCACCTCTTCTTATTCTGTAATTTCTTGACCCTATCTGATGTGGTTATAGTACTTGGCAAATCCTGTTGCTCCGGCGCTGGCCTAGGGACTTTATGTATGCATGAGTATTCATATCTAGGCAAGGTGAATAGACATAATTTGGGTATATTATGTATAATTTATTTTTAATATATAGATTTTCTTCACATGTAACATATACAATGTAATGTGATTTATTGTATTTTTTTATCTATACAGTGAGGCCCGTTTTTCTTGTATTCCCCCTTTGTGTGTCCTGAGGAAGCAAATCAGTGAAACGCGTTGACGCACAGGGGCTCACTTACCTATGATTATATAACTCTCACAAGAGTTTGCAAGTACCTGGCCACTGTTGGTCTTATGTGAAAACATGTTTTTAGTGGAATTTTGTATCTTAATCCATGTAAACTTTTTTATATTTTTAACATACAAATGATGAATCTTCTATACAAATTTTGTGGTCCAATCTGCGTCCAAAGTCCGACCTAGTGGTCCTCTTTTTGTCCGAAATCACCAGTCACTTAATTTTGTGGTTGCATTGGTTTTGTTTATTCAGGCTCTCTCTAAAATTTTCAGCCACCGATCCTGTTACAAACACACTTCATCTACTAGAGTAACAACATCCACTCACTGTACTGCATCCATTAAGGAGGAGCACTGTCACCATAGGGCAGGATGTGTCAGAACTACAGAACACCTCCCACAGCATTCAGCATAGGCAGAAAGCACCAGAAAGCCCAGGATTTCTGGCAGGATCAATATGTATGTTTTTATGTTTTCTAAATAATTTTTATTATTTATTGCAGTAGTCATTACAGTATATATTGCACATGTTGTACAGCAGGTGGGAACAAATCAGGCTTTATAATAATCTTATCTTATATCACTAAAAAAAAAAAAAAAAAAAAAAAAAAAAAAACTTACCACACCATAGCCGTATTTTAGGAAATTTACAATCATACATAAGAGCTACGCTGTGATATTGCATGCTATACAGAAGATATTGTTTTGTTTTTGCAGCTAATAAGAATCAAGTAAACAAAGTTAATAGAAAAATGTTATGAGAAGTAAATAAGAAGAGACAAAGGAATAGAAAAGAGGAGAAAACAAAATCTCACGGCTAAGGAATAAAAGCAGTAGAAATCAAGGTAAGTATGTTGGGGTTTTTTCCGAACTTACGATCCACAAGAGTGGAAAGACAAGAGAGACTCTTTAAAGCCACATCACAAAGAAAATTGTACAGATAAACAAGCCATAAAAAACAAACATAAGCTCCAGAGACTCAAGTCAAGTAATACTGTTAAATGTAAAGCCACGTAACTATCAAAGTGACGGTCTGGTTGATAATTTTGTATTGTCGATGCACCACATGCATGTTGTGGCTTTACTTGGTGATACTAAATTGCCATTTTTTTTTCTGTACTCATCAAACAGATATAACAACAAATTTTCTCACAGATGCCAGTCCAAAAGGGAGCAAATGAGAAGTTTGCATTACATTCATTTCAATTGGCTGCAATAAAGTGGTTTTCAACAAAAGAAACAAAAAATATTAGCACTGTCCATGTAGTGCACCCCTAAAAGCGGAGCTCCACCTTAAACAAAAATATTAAAAGCCAGCAGCTACAAATACTGCAGCTGCTGACTTTTAATAAATGGACACTTACCTGTCCCAGGGTCCAGCGATGTCGGCAGCCGAAGCCGATCGATCGCTCGTCTCTCGGCTGCCCCCACCGCCATCCTCAGTCAGGGAATCAGGAAGTGAAGCGCTGTGCGTCTACACTGGTCCCCATTGTGTTGTGGGAACTGTGTGTTTGCAGGTATCTGCACCCCCCTCCCCCCTGAAAGGTGCCAATTGAGGCACCGGAGGGGGGAGGAATCCAATGAGCGGAAGTTCCACTTTAGGGTGGAACTCCACTTTAAACTGATTGTAACATTTCAAGGTAAAAATAAGGAATATATATATATATATATATATATATATATATACACACATATATACACATATACACACACACACACGCATTATCTCACAAAAGTGAGTACACCCCTCACATTTTTGTAGATATTTTATTATATCTTTTCATGTGACAACACTGAAGAAATTACACTTTGCTACAATGCAAAGTAGTGAGTGTAGAGCTTGTATAACAGTGTAAATTTGTTGTCCCCTCAAAATAACTCAACACACAGCCATTAATCTCTAAACTGCTGGCAACAAAAGTGAAAATGTCCAAATTGCGCCCAATTAGCCATTTTCCCTCCCTGGTGTCATGTGACTCGTTAGTGTTACAAGGTCTCAGGTGTGAATGTGGAGCAGGTGTGTTAAATTTGGTGTTATCGCTCTCACTCTGTTTCTGAGAGTCTGAGAGCTTGTCGGAAAATGCGACCATGAGTATGCTCCATTGCTCTTTTGCTGGCGGAATTCCAGCCAGCAAAAGATTGAGAGCATGTTCTCTATTTTTCGGTGGGGAAAAGTTACTATCCGAATATACGTTCATCTGTATGCAATTCAGAATTTAAAGACGTTATTCTTTTATACATTTTCCTTTTTTACAGACATTTTGCCATTTAGAGCGTGGCTACTTGCTCTATTGAAGCATTATACCAATCTATATTCAACTACACAAAACTTTGGCTAGCTACAACTAACCAGTCATCTCTATCCCATACTGCCCCACGGCATTTGCTTTATTTTTATGGCCGTATGACATCAATTGGCATGCTGTTTGGAGGTGTATGCAGTATCAAGCTTACATAAATCGGTAGGTGAGCTCCCAATCTCAAGTGTCCTTGAACGCCCCTGATGAAAGGACCCCTCAAGTGTCCTGAAACGCGTCGGGCCGAATATCCACAAAACTTCCACGCATTAACGATTTATTGTTGAAACTGGTTTTTATTCAATATACTCTTTAGGTGATGTCTGCACCTGAATAATTTAATATCTTCTTTAAAATAAATATCATTTATACATTTTTTGATTAATTCTTTTTTTCGTTGCCTATAAAGTCCCTCAATACTCACCTGGGGGGGTATTCATTCATTCCTATCTCTGGATTGGCAACAATTAGCCCCCTATTGGTGGATACATACAATCATTCTTCCTCTGTATGCAATTCAGACGCGCAAAAAATCACGCATGCTCGGAAGCATCGAACTTCATTTTCTCGGCTCGTCCTAGTGTTGTACGTCATCGCGTTCTTGGCGGTGGAAAGTTCAGAGAACATTTGTGTGTCCGTGTGTATGCAAGGCAAGCTTGAGCGGAATTCCGTCGGAAAAACCACCCAAGTTTTTTCTGACCGAAATTCCAATCGTGTGTACGTGGCATAACAGGTTTTCTTCTAAGATTGCCCTTCATTTGGCTCCATCCATCTTCCCATCAACTCTGACCAGCTTCCCTGTCCCTGCTGAAAAAAGGCATCCCCACAACATGATGCTGCCACCACCATGTTTCACAGTGGGGATGATGTGTTCGGGGGGGTATGTGCAGCGTTCGTTTTCTGCCACACATAGCATTTTCCTTTTAGGCCAAAAAATAGAATTTTTATAACAGCTTACCTGAGCAAAAAAGAGCACCAAATTTCAACACAGGATGGGTCTTTGGAAATTTACTAGGTAGGGCAGTGCCACGTCCTAAATATTAGTATAGTTTAACAAAAAAGGAGGTGGAAAAAAATGGACTTTATAGGCACCAATCAGAAAATTAGATATAAATACACATACACATAGTACACAAAACAAAAACACAAACATATTAAAACATTGCAATGAAAGTGCAAAAGACTAGCTAGGTCTCTCTCTAGGGGGGTCATAGACTGCAGAGAGGCATACTCTTAAAACAGGGACATATCCCTCTAATCAGATATAAAGGACATCAAACGCAAAAAGCTCTACATGTTTCACAATTGAATGCTTCATCAGGAGCTCGTTTGAATGGTCTATAGAGAAAAAGAGAGAGAGAAAAAACACAAAAGCAAAAAAAAAAAAAAAAACATTATTTTTCCCTCATTCTTGGCAGTAGAGATATAGAACCCTTTTGTTTCTCTGCTGCTTCTGTCCGCTTTGCCTTTTTACACTTCTTATGGTTCTGCTACCAGGCACGTCCCCACATGTGAGCTGTTGTCACCCTTTGCATGTCTCATGTGAAGTCCACCCGCTGGTTTCTTTGTGGTACTCCCCGCTAATGATTAAGACGTACTACTAAGAGGTTCAAATTCAATATTAATTGTATGTACTTTTTGCTTTTGTGTTTTTCTGGGTGCTCCCACTCAGAATACATTAGTTTTCTTAGCCATGAATGGATAGGAAAGGCATGAACAGATTGGGGAGGCTTTGGTGAACCCAAACCAGAGGTGGGCTGACTGAGTTACTGGCAGTAAAAATGTGGAGCGGACCAATTCAGTGAGAGACTGTACCAACAATCTTTCCTGCGAACCTGATCCTTCCATATTAGGTTCTTCGGAAGAGGAGACCTCAGCCTCTTCCTGGTCCTTTGAGAGAAATTCGTCATCTCTCGCTCCTTGTTCCTCAGCATGAGGGTCCTGAGCAATGGGCGGGGACCTGCTACACTTAGTCCCACATCAATTTTTTGCTCCAAACTTAAAATGGTTTAAGAAAAAACCTCCTTAGTAATATACACAGGGGCTGCAATGTTAAGAGCAGCTGCAACACTTGCCCCTCCTGATGTCTCACTCTGACCAGCCATATTACTCTCAGGGGAGGATGCCATCTTTTTTGAGATGGTTCTAGGCTGCCGTGTGACTATAGTCCTTCTAGAGCCCTTTTTTGAGGTGTTTTTAACCCCCCTTCCGACCATAGCCCGATGTACAAAGCAGAGGTACTACCAGAAGGAATGCATCCACTGCTTGATCAATAGTCCAGCTTTGCTGTTGCTATTAATGCTCAGCCTGATGCAGTAGTAAATGTGTCAAAAGGAATGCCTGTGTTACCAAAAACCTCTTGCATGCCACCATTGCTCCTGTGTCCCTCCACAGCTTGCAACAGCAACAATGGTGCTTTTTAAAACACACCTTCCCGCGCTGAGCATTGGAGGACACCAATGCAGCGCTAAGTCGTCCCCCCCCCCCCCTCTACGGCCCTTCCTCTCTTTTTAAAAAGAGTTTTTCCTCCGACGATCCTATGGGATCAGCAGGGAGAGAGGCAGTAATGGCGAAGGGGGTGCTCCTTCCCCAAGAAGAGGGGAAGAAAAAACAGCACAGGTGGGCGTCTGGTGGGGAGGTAAAACCCCTCCAGACTTACCGGAGATCTGCTGCCAGCCGGAGGAACAGAAAACTGCTGTTTCCTGGACACATTGTGAGCTCTCTGAGAAGCAAGAGACAGTAAGTGCTCTATACAGCCCCCATTGATGACACATAGGCATGACAACATTTACTAAATTAAAGGAGACATTCATAAGTAAAATCTTTTCTTAGAAAACTCCCGCCGCAGGGTTTTCTGTGGTAAACCAACAGACCCAATCTTAAACCTTCAGGAGCTGGGGATCCTCGAGGAAACCCACAATCCTGGACCTGTAATAGCACCACCGCCAGTAAAACTTTATGGCCTTAATACCAAAAAGTACTGGATCCCGGGGTCCAGCTCTCTAAAAGAGAAGCATTACAGGCAAGACCTCATTTCTTCGGATACGGGGCCCGGGTACCATTCAATTCGGCCAAAAAGACACTTTGAATGGAACCGGCTGCATGGCTAGCCCCAGCAAGGATTGCTCTTGTGGAGCACAGTACAGCACATCTTTACTCATGACCAACACCTTAGACACTGGCGAAAAAACTGAGTGGGAGAGGTTATATAAGGAGTGGACTTTTTGTCTTAGGGTGTGCCAGTGTCCATCACCTGAAGGTGGCCTATAACCCACATAGTAACTACTATGGCTCTGTGTCCCGTGATATACGATAAGAAAGTTTGATTTTGGTCTCATCTGACCAGAGCACTTTCTTTCACATGTTTGTGGTGTCCTCCCCTTCCACCCCACATGGCAAGCTGCAAATTGGACTTCTTATGGCTTTCAACAATGGCTTTCTTCTTGCCACTCTTCCATAAAGGCCAGATTTGTGGATTGCACGACTAATAGTTTTCATGTGGATAGATTCTCCCACCTGAGCTGCGGATCACTGCAGCTCCTCCAGAGTTACCGTGGTGCTCTTGGCTGCTTCTCTGATTAATGCTCTCCTTGTCCGACCTGTCAGCATAGGTGGAAGGCCAGGTCTTGGTAGGTTTGCAGTTGTGCCATACTCTTTCCATTTTCAGATGATGAATTGAACTGTGCTCCGCGAGATGTTCAAACCTTGGGATTTTTTTTTTTTAATAACCTAACCCTGCTTTAAACTTCTCCACAACTTTATCCCTGACCTGTCTGGTGTGTTCCTTGGTCTTCATGTCGTCGTTTGTTCACTAAGGTTCTCTAACAAACCTCTGAGGGCTTCACAGAACAGCTGTATTTATACTGATATTAAATTACACAGAGGTGAACTCTATATACCAATTAGGTGACTCTGAAGGCAATTGGTTCCAAAACATTTTAGTTAGGGGTATTAGAGTAAAGGGGGCTGAATACAAATGCACCAGTGTTAATTTTGGCAGCAAATTTCGATTTAGTTTTAGTCTTAGACTTGGGACTAAAATTAAAATGGCATTTTAGTACTATTTTAGTCTTATGCAATTGTTTTAATTTTAGTCGTATTTAGTCGACTAAATCTCCAGTACATTTTAGTCAACTAAAATGTCGTACGTTTCAGTCAACTAAAATCTCCAGTACATTTTAGTCGACTAAAACTCATTTTAGTCGTCTAAATTCTAATGGGTGTAATTCAATTGTAATGCATTAGTTAACATAGTTACTAAGGTTGAATAAAGACACCAGTCCATCCAGTTCTACCTGAGTGAGTGTGGGTGCTCCACACATACATCGCACACTCACATCGGTCCCTACCCTCAAGGAGCCCACAATCCAAAGTCCCCAACTCACATCCCTACCAGGATGTCTTTGAGTGTGGGAGGAAACCGGAGTACCCGGAGGAAACCCACGCAGGCACAGGGAGAACATGCAAACTCCAGGCAGGTAGTGTGGTGGTTGGGATTCGAACCAGCGACCCTTTTTACTGCTAGGCGAGAGTGCTACCCACTACACCACTGTGCTGCCCCTAACAATTCTCTACAATTTGCAAACTCATTATATACTGCTGGAATCAAAAATCTAATATGGTATGTATTATGGTTATAAACATGCACTACAGACCAGTGTTAATTTTGAAGTGAAATTTCAATTTAGTTTTAGTCTTAGTCTTTTGACTAAAATGGCATTTTAGTTTTAGTCCCATTTTAGTCTTTTGACTAAAATGCCATTTTAGTTTTAGTCGTATTTTAGTCATTTCAGTTGATTTAGTTTTAGTCGTATTTTAGTCGACTAAAATAATATTCATTTAGTCTACGAAATTAACACTGAAATGCACGCAACACTTTTCAGATTGAAAACCATTTATTTCCTTCCACTTCACAATTATGTGCCACTGTGTTGGTCTATCACATAAAATCCCAATAAAATATATTTAAGTTTTTGGCTGTAACATGACAAAATGCGGAAAATTTCAAGGCACTGAATATATTCTACATGGTAGCTTACACACAGAGCAAAAAAATAATAAAAAAAAAACAAAAAAAAAAAAAACAACAAAATATACCCTCTCTCATCTATAGCCCAGAAGTGGGAAGAGTAACTCCTTAAGGGAAGGCACAATGCGCAGCAAGAGTTCAGTGACTAACAAGCCAGAAATATCTGCCCTAACAATGTTTGTGCCTCATTCCCCAGACTAATGAGTAAAAAACAGCAGGGGACAGTCATCAGCGCCACGGATAGAACGCAATAGGGTGGCCTGGAAGCTTTAAGCTGACACAAGTCACATTTTTTTTTTAAATAATTTTTAATTTATAAAACAAAAAATGTAACACAGCATAATAAAGTGCACGCATTTTTAAAGGCCAAGATCAATCCAGATATTTAGGAGTACAAAGGATGTAAAACGGAGCAAATCTCATGCAGACTTTTTTTATCTGTTCCTCTAGCGCTCAGAGAAAAGAAGTGGTCTCTTTGGAGTTCCTTATATGCAATCCCTAGAATGTGGATCCTATTAACCCTCCTTAAAAATTCTCTGCACTAAGAAATAAGAGAATGGGATACAAGGATGGATAAAGATATTCTTGCTAACAACAAATGGACAGCTCAGCGGTGCTGAAAGACTATGCGAGTTCTCCCCACCAGGGTCCCCAAAATAGAAGACGCTAGTAAGCAATTTAATTTTGGTGGGGCCAGTCCTTTGACAAGTTTGTCTTTATGCAAAAGAAATATATAGAGATTGTGTGTTCTGCTCTTTTACAATATTTCTCAAGCTGTTGCTCTGTTGGTGAGAGACATAAGCTATAACCAAAATTTTATGATGAATTGTTAAGTGAATGCAGCTAGCGGTAGCTGCAGGATTGGAAACAAATCAGCCTAATTCAAAGGCACAAGTCAAGGCTCTAAAATAGTTAATGATGTTAGGGGGTCCAGCGATGGTCCTGTGCTGTGGTTGCCATCTTTACCGTGACATTTCTAAAGGTCACGCCATGGAAGGGAGTTAAGCTATATCGCTCTGAATTCTGTAAAACAGACTGATTCTCTACAGTCGGGAGATCGAGGTGACAGGAAAGAAAACAAATCTAAGGAAAAAATAATTGGCTTATGAGTAGCTGTCTGAGCTGCAGAGTGAGAAGACTGGTTATCACGATCCAATTAAGAGTTTCCTTTCCACAAGCCCGCAGCCAGACTGGGTGGAGAGTAACCCGCAGCAACAAACAAACATCTCTACTGTAGAAAAGAGCCCTATATTCTTTACATAGCACTGCATGTGAGGTGGTAATATACTTCGTACAGTGAGGGAAAAAAGTATTTGATCCCCTGCTGATTTTGTACGTTTGCCCACTGGCAAAAATGATCAGTCTATCATTTTAATGGTAGGTTTATTTTAACAGTGAGAGACAGAACAACAAAAATATCCAGAAAAACACATTTAAAAAAAAAAGTTATAAATGGATTTACATTTTAAAGAGGGAGACCTGCGAAAAAATTTTTTTAAAAGTCAGCAGCTACAAATACTGCAGCTGCTGACTTTTAAAATAAGGACACTCACCTATCCAGCGGTGTCGGCACCCGAGGCCGAACCGTCCCTCGGTAGCTGCCGCCGCCATTCTATGTTAGGGAATCAGGAAGTGAAGCGTTGTGGCTTCACTTCCCGATTCCCTACTGCGCATGCGCGAGTCGCGTTGCGCGTCCTAACTGGTCCACGTGTGTGTCCCAGCAGACAGCGCGGGGGGACAGGAAGAAGCATAGACTCCCGTGGTATTATTTGGTAGAAAAAAAAAAAAAAAAAAATCGCAATAAGCGTATATTGATTGGTTTGCGCAAAATGTATAGCGTCTACAAAATAGGGGATTGGTTATTGTGTAAATGTGACTGGCAGGGAAGTGGTTAACACTAGGGGGTGATCGAGGGGTTAAATGTGTGTCCTGGAACTGATTCTTACTGTGGGGGGAGGGGACTGACTGGGGGAGGTGACCAATCGGTGTCCTTATGTACAAGGGATACACCATCGGTCTCCTCTCCTCTGATAGGACATGGATCTGTGTGTTTACACACACAGATCCATGGTCCTGCTCAGTTACTGTGCAATCGCGGGTGCCCGGCGGACATCGCGGCCGCTGGGCAAGCGCATCTGGTCCCCAGTAACGCGGCGCGCGCCCCCTAGTGGCCTGGGAAGGAGATTACCTCATATGACGGTGGCCCAGAACGAGAGCTGCCTCGCCCCGCCGTCATGACAGTGGGCGGGCGGCTAGTGGTTAAAACACACTGCTCGATTACTTCTGCCTTACTTCCCGGCCAGATTTTAGGTCACGACACAGGAAGGAGTTGACCAGATGAGGGTAGATGGAGCAAGGCGTGTGCTAATGAGATCAGCTGGTCAACTCCTCCCTGTGTCATGACCTAAAGTCTGTCCAGGAAGTAAGGCAGAAGTAATCGACCAGTGTGTTTAAATATGAAGAGAGTGAGGTAAGCCTGTGTAGAATTAATGGAAGGCCGTTTTATTTTTGCAAGAGAAGTACCATTATTGCTATATTGGTACATAGGGAGCTGGAATTTAGAGGGGAGAAAAAAGTGAACAAAGGTGAACTTAGCCTTAATAGTATTTTTGCTTATTCCTCTACTGCCAGACTAAACAAACAAACGGCAAGCCTTCATTTTTGTTTTCCCTGGAATTTTGCTTTAACATACTGTAAGCCACTGAAATGACACTTGTTATAAGAAAAACATACAGCCAATGTCAAATTCTAACTGTCAAGACTACTTCTGGCATCAATGCTATCAGAATGAAAAGACAGCCGGCAGAGTCACAAACAAATGAATGCTGGATCACCAATGCAGCCAGGACACGTCAGCAATGACCTCCCTGAACATTTGCCTTACTACAGGTTTTCTTTACGGTTAAAGAATTATTTGATCTGCTAAATATATCATTGGAAGTATTTGTGTATGTATTGTATATATGTTTTACAACTGGAAATAAACAGTTGATCTTGTCAGAAATTCACAGCTTTCCACTGCACACTTCATGTGTGATCTCAGACAGCCCTCCTAGTACTTATCTTGGACCACAAACCACATTTAGATTGAAGAGATCTGAACGTAAGGTGTTCTGAGTAGTTTAGCAAAAGGCACTGGGCAGGGCTGATACCACTCCGTACACAACATTGTAGTGTTTTCATCCCACAACAGGATGTTTGAGTGCATTTCTGGCAGAGGACCAGGTTTTGCTTTTTTTTTTTGTACTTGCAGGGTTTTTAAAAAGGCTTAAACCTTCTCATGACAGGTATAAATACGGAGCAGCTGGCTGCTGCATTGTCCTCTAAAGTCCTCCAGTCACAGGTTTGTTCCCAGTACTGTCTGACTAATTGTTTTCCAAAAACACAGTTCTATAAACCAGCTGGTATTCTGGTAAATGTACTGGTTCCTTTTCTCTGGTGAGATGATCAAACAATTTCAGAATTTCATTTGTAGAGGAAGGAGACTGCTATATATCTCATGATGCGCACAGGAGACTGTCATGTTGGCAAGATCTAATCATCTCTAGACCTAAGCAAAAGGGATTGTACACATATCCAGACACACCAAACAGCATTAAATCTAATTCCATTACACCAGAACAACTAAAAAACATGTATGTCCACCTGTCAATGTGTGGATTATCTGCATTGACTGAGCATTAGGCTGTCCACAGATGGACAGATGTCTCAAAGAGGACAACAGATGAGGCATCTGCCTGTCCATGACTGCAAAACTGAAGGGATCCCAATTCGATCTACTCTCTAATCAATACTAGTGGGTAACAGCATGGAGGGCAGAGACATTCAAGATCGCATGTTTTTTTTTTAAAGAGGATCTTCAGTCCCTTCCCAAAAAATTAGAGGTTCGCAGCTACAAACAAATACTGGAGCTTCTGACTTAATAAAAGAACATTCTCCAATCCAGGGGTCCTCATTTGGGCAGGTTAATTGCTGGTCTTTGGATTACCGGCAAAGGAGCCAAACTTCTGCTAAAAAGGTAGCGGGTACCTAACTAGGTACCCCCCCTCCCCCCAAAAAAGTGGCCAAAAGCTAAAGAGGAATGGGGAAAAAGGGTGAAGTTACACTTTAATATCAGTCTGGACATTGTTGTATGCATTCTGTTCAGTGGATTCTAATGCAGGCTCCCCTGCAGTGCCACCTGCTGGCAAAAGAGATAAATGCAACAGATTTGCTATGTTATGAGATTTGTCAATAATGATCAGACAGAATTTCATTCTAAACACATACACAATTAAGAAGTCTTCAAGACTGGTATTCAGTTGCAGTGCTTCTTCAGAGCAGCAGAGACAGAAATATATGACCCAATAGCAATTTAGCATCCACAAGCATGCAAGAGAAAAAGATACAGTGGTATGCCAAAGGACAATTGTTTTACTGAACTATTTATCATATAAAACAAGTGAAATGAGTGGTGTGTTATAAAAGGAGCCACAGCCAAATTTCCAGATTTCCATTGGTGCCAAAATACCTGATGACAGCTAATGTCAGAGTAGAGAGAGTGGATGTCTCTCCCATCATGTGACATTGCTCATCTCTAAACAGGAGCAAAGATGTAAGAGGTCACAATTTGCCAGGGGAACATTTACAGACCCCCCCCCCCCACCCCCCCACCCCCCGCCCCAAGCAAACAACATTTGCAGAACCCCCCCCCCAATCCTTCAGCACAGATCAACTCCCCAACACAGACCCCTCAGTAAACACTGATAGAAATACTCCTCTATACAGAATATTGTTAACTGCTGGATGTTGGAATAATCAGCACCACCACATCCCTGGGTAAACATAGATTTAGTAAAGAGAGGATGATGGGATTTTTAAGGTGCCACAGAAAAATTACAAACGGATATATAAAAAAATATATCAAATTTATTAATACAGAGATAAAATCATCAGGATATCATCATACAATAACCACAAGATAGATGAACAGCATTAACTTCTTGCTCTACATGTTTCGCCATACGATGGCTTCCTCAGGAGATCTCAACTACTGCATGTATGGTCACTACAGGTTGAGAATGTATTAGAGAAAACATAATTGTTGTAAAACATCTCATCACACATAATACAAGTATATGAACAAATCCAAAAAAAAAAAAATCTCAAAAATGCATTGGATAAGAAAATAACCTCAATGCGTCCCCACCTGAACTATGATGCATGTCCTATATAAACAAGATTTACGGCTCAGATGTCTGGAGGATATTGATATTGCAGAGATATCTGGTGCACCACAGAGAAGGACATAAGGACTCCAATAACAGTGGGCCTGCCTGGGAAAAGGATATATCTTAAGCCATCAATCCGAACATAAACACACATCAATAAAATTACCAAAAAGTCTAACCTACCGGTATATCCAAATTAAAAATGCTCCCAGTTAGTTAACAAAATTGAAGATAGATTTTCCAAAAAGGAATTCTTAAGCCGTCATACATCCTAATCAGCAACCAACAAAGCTGGAAAAAACTATTGGGAGATGTCCAAGCCACAGCAATCATATCCAAATGCAATCAAATGATTCATTTACCTCTAAATACTTGACCGCACCGCATGTCACTCCATTCCAATATCTGGCCACTGCCATGTCTGCAGACTGGGGGTTACTTTTATGTCGTCTGCACCTCCTCAGCGTCCAATGGTACGGATGGAGGCGAGGACACCCAAAAAAGCCACTGCGCCTGAGCGAGCCGTGCCGGAAATGGTGTCACGCTCAATGGATCAACAGTGCCATGATGAAAAGTCTGCCCATAACAGGGAGCAGCTTTATGCCAAAAAAGCCCAGTCGCTCAACTCCTCCCATACCCCCACATTGACAGGGTGAATAGACGGAGACCAAATCGGGGGGGGGGGGGGGGGGGGGGCACACAAGGCAAATGGCCAGTGGCGCCAACAACCAAGAGCAATCTCAGGAGAAAACTCCATAATGGAGCAAATGGTGGTGACACCCTGGGCGTCTGTATGGTCACCTATCACCAAACAATATACCTCAATAACAACAAATCAAGTCAAAAGATACTGTCTAGTGGTCAAACATTGGAAAAACAGCCCAAATACAAAAAGACCAGATGTATTCATATTAACTTGAGAGCCTTATTGAATATAAATCCCCCCTCAAAAAAAAAAAAGGGGGGGGGAGAAGGAGGAGGGAAAAAACAAGACACGGGTTATTGTTCAATATGGGGACACACGGGAGATTTCCAAACCAATGCATGATTGAGTTAAAGAAATATACATATTCACATAAACAAAAATAGAATAACCATTTAAATATTGATCAAAAATTTATCCCAATTAGAAAAATGTAGAATTTTTCCTGAAAAAACTCCAGTGGTTTAAAGCAAGGGTTTGTAGCTAATGGGCTCATTCAGTCCTGGATATTTCATACACGACAAGGTGTGAAGCCATTTGGTTTCATGCTGCAAGAATAATTTTTGTCGACATCACGCCCTCTTTCATATACTGGTATATGTTCAAGGGCAAAGAATTTAATTTTAGATAATTTAAAGCTGTGATAGAGCCCCATATGCCGACTGATTGGGGTTTCCAATTTCTTCTTAGAGACTATGGACACAGGGTCCCTGACCCTATGAAAGAATGGTCTTTTTGTTTTTCCGACAGAAAGCGTTGCATTCACATTCCATATAATATACTACACCAATAGTCTGGCAATTGGCATAGAAATTATATGGAATATGAATGCAAGGCTATGTCTGAAAAACAAAAAGACCATTCTTTCATAGGGTCAGGGACCATGTGTCCTTAGTCTCTAAGAAGAGATTAGAAACCCCAATCAGTCGGCCTATGGGGCTCTATCACAGCTTTAAATTATCTAAAATGAAATTCGTGGCCCTTGAACATATACCGGTATATGAAAGAGGGGGTGATGTTACTCTTACAGCGTGAAACCAAATGGATTCACACCTTGTCAAGTATGAAATATCCAGGACTGAATCAGTCCATTAGCTACAAACCCTTGCTTTAAACCACCCGAGTTCTTTTTCAGGAAGAATTCTAAATTTTTCTAATTCAGATCAATTTTTGATCAATCTATAAATGGTTATTCTATTTTTGTTTATGTGAATATGTACATTTCTTTCTGTAACTCAATCATGCATTGGTTTGGAAATCTCCCGTGTCTCCCCATATTGAACAATAACCCGTGACTTGTTTTTCCCCTCCCCCTTTCCACCCTTTTTTTTTTTTGAGGGTGTATTTATATTAAATACAGGCTCTCATATCAATATGAATACATCTTGTCTTTTTGTATTTGGCCTGTTTTTCCCATGTTTGACCACTAGATGGTATTTTTTTACTTAATTTATTGTTATTGAGGTATATTGTTTGGAGATAAGTGACCATACAGACGCCCAGGGCGTAACCACCATTTGCTCTATTATGGAGTTTTATCCTTTCTCTTGGTCTTGGCGCCACTGGCAATTTGCCTTGTGTGCCCCCCTGATTAGGTCTCCGTCTATTCACGCCGTCAATGTGGTGGGGGTATGGGAGGAGTTGAGTGACTGTGGGCTCTCTTAGCCTAAGGCTGCTCCCTGTTGTGGGCAGACTTTCCATCATGGCGCCGTAATCCGTCGCACGTGCGCGCAACGCCATTTCCGGCATGGCATGCACAGTGGCTTTTTCGGGCGTCCACACCTCCATCAGCGCCACTGGACGCTGAGGAGGTGGATGGGACATAAAAGGATCTCCCAGTCTGCAGACATGGCAGGGGCCAGATATTGGAATGGAGGGAGATGCGGTGCATCAAGTATTTAGGAGGTAAATTAATCGTTTGATTGCATTTGGATCCATTCTTGGGATATGACTGATGTGGCTTGGACATCTCCCAATTGTTTTTTCCTGCTTTGTTGGTTGCCGATTAGGATGTATGACAGCTTAAGAATTCCTTTTTGGAAAATCTATCTTCAATTTTGTTAACCAATTATTAGATTTTGGATATACCAGCAGGTTAGACTTTTTGGTAATTTTAATGATGTGTTTATATTTGGATTGATGGCTTAAGATAAATCCTTTTCCCAGACAGGCCCCCTACTATTGGAGTCCTTATGTCCTTCTCTGTTGTGCACCAGATATCTCCGCAATAATAGGATTTTTATAAAAGCTTACCTGTAAAATCCTTTTCTTTTGAGGTACATCACAGGACACAGAGCCTCACTAATTACTGATGGGTTATAGGGTATCATTAGGTGATTGGACACTGGTCACGCCCTAGACAGGAAGTTCAACCCCCTATATAACCCCTCCCCTTCCTGGGGATACCTCAGTTTTGTAGCAAAGCAAAATAAGTGTATTAGAAGAGGGGCGGGACCTCTGTGCCCTGTGATGTACCTCAAAAGAAAAGGATTTTACAGGTAAGCTGTTATAAAAATCCTATTTTCTTTCTCGTACAGCATTGGACACAGAGCCTCAGCAATTACTGATGGGATTTCCCAGAGCAATGCTATTTGAAGGGAGGGGACCACACAAAGTAGAGTGTAATCAGACCTGAGGACCTCGTACCGCTGCCTGCAGCACACTACGCCCAAAGGCGATATCCTCATGCCTTCCCACATCCACCTGATAAAATATGGAGAATGTATGGACTGAGGACCAGGTTGCGGCCTTGCAGATTTGAGCCATAGAGGCCCGGTGATGCACCGCCCAAAAAGCACTAATAGCCCTTGTGGATTGTGCCTTGATTTGAAAAGGTGGAATTTTCTGTTTCAAACCGTAAGCTTAAATAATCATTTGTCGAATCCATCTTGAAATGGTAGACTTTGGCGCTGCCTGTCCTCTATTGGGACCTTCTGGCAGTACGAACAAAACATCAGTTTTGCGAATTTGAGCAGTTGCTTCCAGATAGGCCTTGACTGCTCTTACTACATCCAAAGAATGTAGTGACCTTTCTTCCATAGAACAGGGATCTGGAAAAAAGGAAGGTAGAACAATATCTTGGTTTAGATGAAATCTGAAACCACTTTCGATAGAAAGCTAGGATGAGGGCGCAATACCACTCTATCCTTGTGTATGATTAAATAAGGCTCTTTACAGAAAAGAGCTGCTAATTCTGATACTCTTCTAGTAGAAGAAATGGCTACCAGAAAAAATTAACTTTGTCAAAAAGACCAAGGGAATTTGACGTATTGGTTCAAAAGGCTGTTTCTGTAAAACTGACAGAACCAAATTCAAAATTCAAGTCCCAGGGGTTTAGGGGCGCCCTAACCGGAGGATTAAGACGTGTTACCCCTGTATAAAGCTTTGGACTAAAGAATGCGAAGCAAGCGGTCGTTGAAATAATACTGACAAGGCCAGCTTCATTTCTAATCCCATTTGTATAAAGTCAAGAATTCTACTTATGACATATTTTCTGGGATGCCAAGCCCTAGATACACACCAGGAGATCCAAGCTTTCCAGACTCTTATGATAAATCATTCTGGAAGCTGGCTTTCTTGCATTAAGGTACAAATCACAGGACCTGAAAACCCACGACTCTTCAGAACGTGGGTTTCAATAGCCAGACCCTCAAATTTAGCGTTTGTAAGGCAGGATGGAACACCTTGGGATAGCAGGTCTAGACGTGACGGTAGGGTCCACGGGGGGACCTACTGCCATCTTTACTATTTCTGCATACCAAGCTCTTTTGGGCCATGCTGGGTCACCAGAAGTACCGTCTTTCTTTCCTGCCTGATTCTGCGAAGTTGTGGCAGTAGCAGAATAGGAGGAAATGTATAAATCAGGGAGAATTGATGCCATGGAGTCACCAATGCATCTGTCCCGCATGCAAGAGGATCCCTTGTTCTTGACACAAAGTTATCAATCTTCTTGTTGAACCTGGATGCAAAGAGGTCTACATCCGGAACCCCCCCCATCTTTGGCATATGGCCAAGAAGACGTCGGGGTGAAGAGACCATCCCCCCTGGGAATAACTGCCGGCGACTCAAGTAGTCCGCCTGCCAGATCTCTACTCACGGAATGAAGATTGCCGATATGCACGGCACATGCTTCTGCCCAGATTAAGATCTGGTTTACTTCTCCTTGGGCTGCACGACTCCTGGTGATTGATATAAGGCACTGCTGTGGCATTGGTGGACTGGATCCTGATAGGGCAACCCTGTAACCTGAGTGTCCAGGCCTTTAGGGCTAGATACTCCCCACGGATCTCTAGAATGTTGATGGGTAAGGTCCTCTCTGTCTTGGACCATTTCCCTTGGACAGTTGACTGTTCCAGAACTGCTCCCCAACCCAAAAGACTGGCATTTGTTGTTACCACTGTCCAGGCAACTGGAAAAAAGGGTTTTCCCTTTTGCAGATTTTTGGGTATCAACCACCAACTTAGGCTCTGACGCACTGTAGGAGACAGACGCAATGGGAAATCCAATGCCTGAACCTCCTTGTTCCAGGCAGACAGGATACTGTTTTGCAGCAGTCTCTAATGAAACTGAGCATAGGGAACTGCTTCGAATGAAGTCACCATCTTCCTCAATAGCCTCATACAAAGGCGAATAGGAGGATCTTTTTTTGCCCCGACTACCTGAATCAGTTCTTTTATGGTACTGATCTTTGCCTGGGGTAAAATACCCTCTTCTGGACTGTATCTATGACCAGACCGAAATACTCTAGTCTTCTTACTGGTTTCAAAGAAGACTTTTCTGAGTTGAGGAGCCAACCTAGGTATTCCAGGTAGTTGACTGTGGTGACCAAGCTTGGGTCCAAGCGGTCTATTAAGAGTAGGTCGACTAGGTATGCCATTACCGTTATACCTTGGACCCTTAACCTGGCCAGCGGAGGGGCCAAGATTTTTGTAAACACCCGAGGTGCAGTAGCTAGCCCGAAAGGCAGAGCTATAAACTGAAAGTGGCGTTTTTCTACTTTGAAACGCAGGTACTTTTGATGAGCAGGGAAAATAGGTACATGCAGGTATGCGTCCTTGATGTCTATTGACGCCAGAAATTCTCCTTCTTGTAGGATGGAGACTACCGATCGGATCGATTCCATGTGAAAGAATCGTATCTTTAGGACTCGGTTTAGATCCTTGAGATCTAAAATGGGTCTGACATCTACATTTGGTTTTGGAACCGAGAAAAGGTTTGAATAAAACCCCAATCCCTGCTCTTGCGTGGGAACAACCACGATAACTTTTTGCGACAACAGTCGCTCCAATGCTAGAAGAGAGACTTTTTTTTCTCTAGGAACATTTGATCTGAGGAAACGAGGAGAGGGGAATTCTCGGAACTCTAGTTTGTAACCTAGAGTTAATGTGGACATCACCCACCTGTCCTGGAAATCCTCCTACCAGAGCCTTGAGAACTGTAGCAGTCTTCCCCCCACCCGAGCGAGCGGGGGCACTCCTTCATAAAGAGGCTTTAGCGTCTTGTCTAGTAGGCTTCCTCCCACAGGACTTCTTTTGTCCCTGGGTCAACTCAGATTTATTTCTTGAGCCTGACGGAGGAGGCCATCGCGACTGCCTGGAGGCTGATGCTCCTGGCACTGATGACAGAGCCTGTTTAAAAGAGGGACGTATACCAAATCCTCTCCGAACAGCCTTGCACCATGAAGGGGAAACCCAGCCAGAAGCTTCTTACATGGCGATTCGGCTGAAATTTTCAACCATAAGATTCTACGCACATGTACCAACCCAAGCGCAAGGCGAAAGGTTTGGATGATAGAATCTCTGATTGCGTCAACAGCAAACACAAAGCCGCTGGTAGGTTGGCAAACCCCCGGGCTTGCTGTTCAGGTAAAACTTTGAGGACCTGTTTAACATGGTCTCCCAAGTATTGACAGACTGATTGCTGCCACTGCAGGTTGAGCTATTAGGACCTTCTGCCACTGAACCTGCCAAGAAGAAAACACTTTTCAACAGGAACCTTATCAGTTGGATCCCTAGGTATCTGAGCGTTGTCGACAAGACAAGCCAGACTTATATACGGAGGAATGGCGGCATCAATTGCCAGTATATCCCCCATCTTAGTAAATTTTTCCTCCATAGGATAAAGTGTTGCAAACTTTTTTAGGCGGGAAAAAAAAAAATATATGTTTATCTGGGTGATCCCACTCAGAATAAATAAGCTTTTTCAGTAACCATAAACAGAAAAGCATGTGTAGTTTGAGGAGGCTTCAGTGAACCCAAACCAAAGGAGGGTTCTTAACGGACTCAGATACGGGTAACCTGAATGTGGAGCGGACCAATCCAGCCAAAATTTGCACTAACACCTTCTCATCCTGAGAAGCTGAAGAGGGCCCTTCTCCACTTGATTCCTCAGAAGAGGAATCATAAGTCTCACCCTGGCCAGCTTCCCCCAGTCCTTCAGGGGGGAAGGTGCTGCAGAACGGGGGTCCTCAGAACCTGAGGGAGTCCCTTAGAGCCCCTATTTTTCGGGGTATATGTACCTCTTTTGCCCCTAGTGCAAAACACAAAAAGCAGAGGCACTACCAGAATGCACTGACTGCTGAGCAATGTAGTTCAGCAACTGCCGCTGCTACCAAGTCTCAGTCTGGTGCTCAAGTAAATGTTTGCCTGGGAATGCCTGTGTTTCCCACCTCACATGCGCCCGTCTGCTCTGTGTCCCTCATAGGCATCCATATTTATTTTATAAATTAGCAAATTAATAAGAACTCTACTAGAATCTTACATTAACAATTACTACTTTTGGTGTAACTGAACTTGTAATAGAACATTAGCATACACTAATACTAATATGCTGCAGGTGGCAGCATTGTTAATGATATGAACAGAGGAGCTTTGCACCAAATCTATGCCGCCATTGTATATATACAGGGTACAGAAAAGATGCACAGAAAAAAAAAAGCACCATCACCATAATTAGCTGTGCGACTGACAAAGAATGTATACATTTAGGCCTCAATCACAATGAATGAGAAAAACTAAACACAAGAGAAGTCATGGGAAGCATAAATAACTTTAAATCTTCCAAGATCACTTTTTCCTGCATTTAGATGTTCCTACTTTAAAGCAAGATTAGGCGCGTATAGTGCATCTAATCAGATCTTGGACGTACAGAATTCTGGTTTCTCTAAATAAAGCTAAACTGACCGCATGTAAATGCATAGTGTGAATGGCACCATTGAAAAAGCATTACATGCATTTGGAATGTCTTTTAGCTGCACAGAAATTATGATTTGACGGTGCCAGTGTGAATGAGACCTTAAAGTAAAACTATAGACAAAACTTTTCTTTACATTTTGGATAAAGCGAAGGGAGGGTTATAACCCGTCAGATTTTTTTTTTTCCCCATCAGTGTCCCATAGTGAAGATTTACCTTCACTTCCTATTCCATAGCCAAACAGGAAGTGAGAGGAAATTTCTGCAAATGAAGGGAATTCCTTGGGGACCCCCCAGGTCACCAGAACTAGAGTCCCCTCCATTACTTTTCTGGAGACAACCCAGTGGGGCAAAAAAGTGGGGCAAAAAAGTATTTAGTCAGCCACCAATTGTGCAAGTACTCCCACTTAAAAAGATGAGAGAGGCCTGTAATTGTCATCATAGGTATACCTCAACTATGAGAGACAAAATGTGGAAACAAATCCAGACAATCACATTGTCTGATTTTTGAAAGAATTCTTTTGCAAATTATGGTGGAAAATAAGTATTTGGTCAATATCAAAAGTTCATCTCAATACTTTGTTATACATCCTTTGTTGGCAATGACAGAGGTCAAAAGTTTTCTGTAAGTCTTCACAAGGTTGTCACACACTGTTGCTGGTATGTTGGCCCATTCCTCCATGCAGATCTCCTCTAGAGCAGTGATGTTTTTGGTCTGTCGCTGGGCAACACGGACTTTTAACTCCCTCCAAAGGTTTCTTATGGGGTTGAGATCTGGAGACTGGCTAGGCCACTCCAGGACCTTGAAATGCTTCCTACGAAGCCACTCCTTCGTTGCCCGGGCGGTGTTTTTTGAATCAGTGTCATGCTGAAAGACCCAGCCACGTTTCATCTTCAATGATCTTGCTGATGGGAGGAGGTTTGCACTCAAAATCTCACAATACATGGCCCCATTCATTCTTTCATGTACACAGATCAGTCGTCCTGTTCCCTTTGCAGCCCCAAAGCATGATGTTGCCATCCCCATGCTTCACAGTAGGTATGGTGTTCTTTGGTTGCATATCAGCATTCTCTCTCCTCCAAACACGACGAGTTGTTTTTCTACCAAACAGTTCTACTTTGGTTTCATCTGACCATATAACATTCTCCCAATCCTCTTCTGGATCATCCAAACGCTCTCTAGCAAACCTCAGACGGGCCCGGACATGTACTGGTTAAGCAGGGGGACTCGTCTGGCACTGCAGGATCTGAGTCCCTCGCGGCGTAGTGTGTTACTGATGGTAGCCTTTGTTACGTTGGTCCCAGCTCTCTGCAGGTCATTTACTAGGTCCCCCCGTGTGGTTCTGGGATTTTTGCTCACCGTTCATGTGATCATTTTGACCCCACGGGGTGAGATCTTGCATGGAGCCCCAGATCGAGGGAGATTATCAGTGGTCTTATACGGCTTCCATTTTCTAATTATTGCTCCCACAGTTGATTTCTTCACACCAAGCTGCTTGCCTATTGCAGATTCAGTCTTCCCAGCCTGGTGCAGGCCTACAATTTTGTTTCTGATGTCCTTCGACAGCTCTTTGGTCTTCACCATAGTGGAGTTTGGAGTGTGACTGTTTGAGGTTGTGGACAGGTGTCTTTTATACTGATAACAAGATCAAACAGGTGCCATTAATACAGGTAATGAGTGGAGGACAGAGGAGCCTCTTAAAAAAGAAGATACAGGTCTGTGAGAGCCAGAAATCTTGCTTGTTTGTAGGTGACCAAATACTTATTTTCCACCATAATTTGCAAATAAATCCTTTCAAAAATCAGACAGACAATGTGATTGTCTGGATTTGTTTCCACATTTTGTCTCTCATAGTTGAGGTATACCTATGATGACAATTACAGGCCTCTCTCATCTTTTTAAGTGGGAGAACTTGCACAATTGGTGGCTGACTAAATACTTTTTTGCCCCACTGTACTAGTGATAACTGCTCATACACACTGTTCACAAGGGATGCACAGATACTAGTTTTTTTTAAGAGCGAGTACGAGTTGTGCTCAAGTACTCACCAATCCCAATTACCGATACTGTACAGTGCAATTTGAGCCCATACAAAATGAATGCGCTGAAATTGCACTGCAAATTATCGCATGTAATTTAAACAAGAATGCGATGCGATTCCTGTCAGAATCACATGTGGTTTCCCCGCACTGCTCGTATGTGAACCCAGGCTGAAGCCACCATGACAAACCTGGGTTCCCACATGAGTAGTGTAGGAAATCGCATGCTATTCCAATAGGAATCGCACCGCATTCATATTCAAATCACATTTGTTTCTTTTCAGTGTGATTTGAGCCCATTCATTTTGTATGGGCTCGAATTGCACCTCAAAAGGTATTGGTTTTAGGATACCAGAGCAACTGCATGAGTACAAGTTTTCGAGCAAATGCTTAGTATCGTTAACAGTGCAACCATTCTGTTCACTAATTCGTTGTCGTAAATATCACAACTGCATATAAAAGTGCAGCCTAGTGCAAGATTAGTTCAGCGTTCACAAATAACAAGGGCAATTCTGCTTTGGGAAAGAATGACTTGACTGCAAACAACTGCAGTGACTGCAGGAATTATATAATGAAAATTACTACAGGCAGAATCAACAGCTCCTGACATATATTAGCTGAACTGCCAATTCTCATCTCACCTTCTTCTTTAGGGTCATGGCACTGCGCAGATGAATTGCCAGCTGTCTGATGTATACAAATATGTGCTGATAGGAGGCCTGGACATCCAGCGCATACATCTCGGTTAAAGTACGCTGCATAAAGTTGATCATGGGCAGAGCATTGGGAGATGTAAATTTACAGTTCTTCACATAGGAGATGTACATTTTCTGCATGAGGAAGACGACATTTATCAAATCAACAGATGCACACAGAAATGCCAACATTCATAGTAAGTAGTAAAATTACTATTGTTTATCTAGCTCTTTCCTTAACAGAACATTTTGGTATGATTATTGTTATATTCAACCGCATTTCTTAGAGCAAACGGTTAACAGGAAACCATTAACTACACAGATAAAATACATATATGAGAGCCATTTTACCTGCCAAACGATTTGCAGTTATGTCTATCCATTCCTGAGATTTGCACAGCACAGCCCTGCTTGGGAAATTTGAGAAGACCAAAATGTGTTGCTGCTAAAAGAGACGCTGTCACTTTGCCCATTCAGGGCCTATAATAGCTCATCCCTCCAGCAAGGTTTACTCACTCACCTGTGCTCCCTTTGCTCCATCTGAGCCCTCACTTTGTTGCTGTAATCAAGGAGGAATTCCTGATATGGGGAGCTCTTCCTAGTGACCTCTTCCTGGTGACCTCCTACCTGTTCTGGCCAGATGGCCAGTCATCAGGCCTGAATGCTGGTATGTAGACAGGGCAGTGATGCCATCCCTCCAAGTAAGCTCTGACACCATCTGACATTGAAATATTTTCAGTGGACTCCTGAAGCAAGGAGGCAGGTCAGGGAGGTGAGTATGCTTTGGTGGGAGGGAGGTCACTCTGCTCTTTGCTCTTGCCAACATGTCCCTTAAAAAATGTGAGCACTGCAGCACAGCTGACTGGCTGCTTCTACCTATGCCAGTCTAATCTCTGCTGTGCAGGGCATTGCGTTGGACTAGAGTGAGATCCTGTCATTTACCCACCTGGTTCTCTCCCCTTGTCTAAACACAGAGAACTTTGAATGCTATGGACAAAATAGGTGATTAATTTACAAAGGAGGAGGAAAGGGGAGGAAAGAACAGGATTCCCACTGTAAGAGGGTCACATCTCTCATTGCTGAAAGTTCGGTGCTGACATTAGTATCCGGCATGAATGCAGTAAGGATTATTACCTATAACAGCCATCAGGACCTAGGAGAACCATACTTAGTAGGTTACTTATCTGCACACAGCAAAAACCAGAAAAAAGTTTTGCTCCTAGAGTGTTGCGTTAATTGGTCACCACAGAACTACAAAGGAGGTTAAAGTGATACTAAACACACACGGTTTAATTTACTTTGTCCCTTATATTTCTGTAAGTGGATGGTGGCACTGTAGTTATTTAATAAAAATATAATCTAAGCACCTTTTTCTTAATCAATATACAGCTGTCACATGACCCTGATCTTTCCCAGCCATTCTGCAGGGAAACATAAGGAACTTCTCTCTCCTAGTCACATCTTCAAAAAGAAAAAAAGTCTTTGGAATACAGAGTAAAATAAATTAAAGTGGATGTAAACCCAATGTCATCCTTTCTAAACTACTGCCATAGGGGTTATCTATAAGGATATAGATCCCTCCTGCATGTATCTTTACCTGTCAAATGTATCCCCTCTGTCTGTTATGAGACCCGAAAAACTGCAGATTCTGTGGGTGGGTCTGTTGTCTGGAGCTCAGTGGGTGGAGTCGTGATGTCAGTAGACTCCCCCGCCCACCTCTACACTCCCCTTGTCAATATGCATTTCTAACACTGAAATTCTGCTGAACTTCTGCTATGATCTCTAACATCCAGTGAAAAGACAGGAAAGTAATCACATGACTTCAGCATGCCAAATCATGCGGAGGTGTGGAATAGCCAATCCTTGCAGAGCTGCTGAAGAAAGGCGTGGGGAGGGAATTAAAAAATAATGCCTGTGTCTTAGGCTGGTGCAGGAGATGTAAATCACCTGTCACTCACAGCAAGGGGGAGGATTTGACAAAGTTTTTCTCACTGAACAATAAAAGAGGATTGCTCAGAGATGGATTAACTCTGTGTGGCAAGACTGGGCTCAAATGATAGGAAATCTTATACTCTACATTATACCAAAAAAAAAAAAAAATTCGGGTTTACATCCACTTTAACCCTTTCACGCCTAAGCCCATTTCTGACATTTGTTGCTTACAAGTTCAAATCTGTATTTTTTGCTACAAAATTACTTAGAACCCCCAAACATAATGTATTTTTTAGCAGAGACCCTAGAGAATAAAATGGTGCTCACTGCAATATTTTATGTCACACGGTATTTGCGCAGCGGTCATTTTAAACGCACCTTTTTTGAAAAAAAGACACTTTCATGAATAAAAGAAAAACTAAACAGTAAAGTTAGCCCAATTTTTTGTATAATGTGAAAGATGATGTTACGCCGAGTAAATAGATACCTAACATGTCATGCTTTGAAATCGCGCCTGCTCGGCGACAAACTACGGTACCTAAAAATCTCCATAGGTGAAGCTTTAAAAAAATGTAATGGTTACCAGGTTAGAGTTACAGAGGTTGTCTTTTGCTAGAATTATTGCTCTTACTCTAACGATCGCGGAGATACCTCACATGTGTGATTTGAACACTGTTTACATATGCGGGCTTGACTTATTGACTTACGTATGTGTTTTTCTTTGGTGCGCAAGCTGACGGGGGTGCTTTGAAACTTTTTTTTTCTTATTTTATTATTTTTTTTTTTAGATTGTCACCTTTAAAAAAAAAGAAATTCTGAACACTTATTGCTGTCACAAGGAATGTAAAAACATCCCTTGTGACAGTAATAAGTGGTGACAGGTACTCTTTATGGAGGGATCGGAGATCTAAAAGACCCCTAATCCCTCCTTTACACTGCAAAGTATTCAGATCGCCAAAAAACGGCAATTCTGAATACTGTAATTTTAAAAAAATTGGCACCATTGGCAGCCGAGTAAACCAGAAGTGGTGTCCCTTTCGTGTTTTTACATAGAAGACTGTAACAAAGCCGTTTCCGGCTTTGTTGCAGTCTTTTGCGATTCGGCACTTCTGCCGGCTAGAGTATCGGGTCTCCCAGGGGGATGGGAGGCCCGGAGAGAGCGGCGGGATTGGGGGGGGCGTTCCCTCCCGTCCGTTTGGGATAACAACCGAATGGCTTTTAGCCGCATTGCTCATTATCCCTAAAGAGCAGACCGCCCGCTCTAAACAACAGTACCGGGGTGATGCATGCAGCTGCAGGCGTCACCCCGGTATAATCCCTGAAAGCCAAGAACGCAAATGTGCATACGGTAAGCGCTAAAGGCGTTAATATCGGTGAACGGTTTTAAAATGTCATACGAATAAATATATTTGAAATCAAATCTTTATTATTTGGGTTTAGCTGGTTAGTGGGCATGGAGAAGGAGGGAGGAAGTGGACTGTCATTTAGCACTGTGTATACGCCCACGTGTGTGATTCTATAGTTACATGTGCTGCTCAGATGTAATAGGGAGGAAATGCTCAACATAGAAACTCACTGAAAACTGAGCATGTGCAGAGCTGCCAACACTGTTTGGGACACGGACAGAAGGGGGAGACAGCGAACAGAAGGGTCAACCAGGCTTTATGCAGAAAACAAAAAAACTTATTCCATAGTGACTGACTGAGTATGAACAGTATGCAATACACCATTTATTGATAGTTTTTTTATGATGTGGGTTTAATGACACTTTGAATGAATTTTTAAAAGGAAAAAAAAAAAACCGCAACCCTGACACAATACACATATTTAGTTAAAATATTTATGACAAACATATACAGATATAATGAAAAGTATGCATTTATCTTTCTTTAACCACTTTACGCAAAACAATGTATCCGTAAGTCAGTAATTTGACGCCAAATGCCGGGGTTATGGTAGCAGCTAGCTGCCATAACCCCCGTATTTTCGGGAACGCCGTGCGTTTCTCTTTAGGATAAAAGTGGTCTACAGGGTGCCAACCCACCCTGCTCCGGTCATCTCCGCCGGTATCGGTGGAGACGATCGCGTTCTCTCCCGCAGATGCCTGGCTGCCGACTGAGGAGAAGCTGGCTTTTTTATTTTTTTTACTGCATTTTAGTGTAAATATGAGATCTGAGGTCTTTTTGACCCCAGATCTCATATTTAAGAGGTCCTGTCATGCGTTTTTTCTATTACAAGGTATGTTTACATTCCTTGTAATAGGAATAAAAGTGACCCCAAATTTTATTTTTATTTTAAGAACAGCGTAAAAATAACAACATTAAAAGTAAAATAAATAGGGCCCCGTCCCGACGAGCCCGCATATGAAAACAGTGTTCAAACCACACGTGAGGTATCGCCGCGATTTTTAGAGAGCAATAATTCCAGCCCTAGACCTCCTCTGTAACTCAAAACTGGTAACCTGTAGAAATTTTTAAACATCGCCTATGGAGATTTTTAAGGGTAAAAGTTTGACGCCATTCCACGAGCAGGTGCAATTTTGAAGCGTGACATGTTGGGTATCGATTTACTCGGCGTAACATTATCTTTCACAATATAAAAAAAATTCTATTTGGTGGTTATGAGGAACATTTCTTTTACCACCTACATTTTAAACAAAGCAAAACAGCCCCAAAGCAGATGGGGAATATGCTTTTAACCAAGGAGTATTTTTAATGCATGTTGCTAGCATATATCGGATTGATTCACTTTTTACCATAAAGGTGACATGGGTGTACAATCTATCTTTACAAGGCAGCCCAAACCAAGAAAAAGTTCAAGTGGTTGCTGTAAAGTGAGGACACAATTAGATCTGTGTGTGCACGGAGGTGCATTTTTTGAAGCGTTAGGCAGATGCGTTGTCAAGCATAGACATGCATTTCCTCTGTGTGTCCACATGCTTTATTGACAAGCATTTTTATTGAATTTTTCCCCTTTTAGGATTTGGAGTGGAGAGTTAACAGCCATTAACCAAGGCTTGTTAAACTCCGCCACCATTGCTTCAAAACACATTTAACATGCGTGTGAATGTGGTAACATTGACTTCTATGGGCTCCCAAATGGACTAAAAACACAGAGAAAAAAAAAAACATTTCTCAAAATGCACTGTAGTCCTGAGATAGGAACAGACAATATTTTTATTTTGGGTAAATTGGAGATTTTAGCGCATTGCAACATGTGCATTAAAGAGCTACAATGTAATTGTGCCCTTTAGGATCTTACCTTCAGCACTGGGTTGAGATACGTGTCTTGCCTGTGTCTGCAGACCTTATTTAGTACCAAGAATGCTAAAACTCTGACGGTTTCTTCTCCTGTACTCCAAAGAACAATGGCTTGCTGCACAAAGGAAAATTCATGATCAGTACAAACACCTTAAAATGAAATAACTCAAAAAGTGAAGATTAGGGAATATGTAGAAAGGTTAATATTGCTAGCAGTAGTAGTAATCTTACGACATGTGACTGGGCCTAGGAACACTCTGTTGGCTTATATCCGCAATGTCAGTAAATCTACGCAATATCCCACCCTCTCTACTATACTCAAGAATTAGAGGGTTCAGCTTTTGTCAATCAAGCTTAAAACAGATCAAAGGTTAAAGAAAACTATCCCCTGTGCACCTTTCCATCCTGTTACATACATAATTGTTCATTCTGCCCCAAACCTTTAGTGCCTTGTTCAGAGCTTAGTAGATGTGAATGAAGAATGACAGCTGTAAACACAGACCATTGCTTCCTATAATAGTTATTACATACACATTTAGTATGTAACTATAATCTTCTGTGACTTTCCAAAAACACAAGTGATATCCATCTTTCATTTTTACATAAACAGCATTTGTGAAATGTCTTTCTACTCACATTTCTTGCAAACACCAAAGCATACAATTGCTTCACTTAAATACATACAAAAAGAGACTAGCCAAGGCTGAATATGTGCTAATGTTGAAGTAACATAACCACTGCAGCATGTACTAGGCTAAACTTAAAGTGGATGTAAATGTGATTCATGAAATCTGACATGGGCACATATCTTTAGTGTTTACTTATCTTTCTCCTAAGCCCTAGGGTCCCGTGTCTTTCTGCTGCTCTGTTATTAGCATGATAACTTCTGACAAACTCTCCGACACAGGAGATAAAAGCAGCTGGAAATTTGTGTTGGGGAGGGAACTTCGAGACCGATAAGCAGAGAGATTGTCTATTCACAGCACAGCTCTGCAAGTATCTTTGTTCCTCTGTCTATGTGAAGGGGGGGGGGGGGTGCCTTTCCTCCAATCAGCTCACACACAGTGTATGCACAGATTGCCCTCCCACTGCTGAAACAGGAAGAAAATTTTCTAATAAGATGTGCACTTTCTAAAGAGTCTAAAAAGTTGAAGACAGCAGATATACATGTTAAACATACGTAGGAGGATTTGTTTCATCTCTGTGTACCAGCTGAGGCTGCTCACTTCACTGGATATATGATGTGAGGGTTTACATCCTCTTTAAAGGAACCTGGAAATCTAACGCAGTGTTTCTCAACTCCAGTCCTCAAGGCACCTTAACAGGTCATGTTTTCAGGATTTCCCTCCGATGAAACGGCTGTGGTAATTACAAAGGCAGTGAAACTGACCAAATCATCTGTGCAAAAAAATGTGAAGGCTGAAAACATAACCTGTTGGAGCGCCTTGAGGACTGGAGTTGAGAAACACTGATATAACTTACCTTTAAGAGCTGACGGGTGTGTTTCGGGAAGCACAGGTAAAAATTCACAGTGTTGACCACATGCTGAAGAAGAGCTGCACCAACCGTGGCTTCTGTCAGACAAGTCAGGAGCTGAGAAAAAAGAAGTTATGCAGTTATATATAGCTATTCTTAAACCAGATAGCGTCACAATTTACTACTGTACAGTGGTGGCTGGTAAAGATCCCTGTATTCCCGTTCCCTGTATTCCACTCATAGTGTCAGGAGTATACAGCCCAGCATCACAGGACAGGGTATACACACGGCTGGAGGAGCAGAGAGACAGAGATAGTATGATGATGATCCTTCCTCCTGTCCTGTAGTTAAACTGTACAGCTATATACACCCACATCTTCCTTCCTGACAGTATATGGAGACCTTCCTCAATCATCACTGTGACTGCAGAAGTGCAGATATACATCATCTGTCCTGTTACTATGTACATAGCTGTATACAGGACTGATGATGCATATCTGCAGTCAGTGATGATGGAGGAAGGTCTCCACATACAGGAAGGAAGATGGAAGCACTGGCTGCTCTGCTGGGGAGAGAAGTGGGGAAGCTGTGTAATGTACGCCTATGCGAAGCGGCGGCTGTCGGTGCTGGGAAAATCATCAACATTATCCCCCATGTGCAGCTGAGGCCTGCAGGCGGCACTGAGGAGGATGGTCAGTGTTGCTTAGCTAAGTAACTTGGCTTACCGTCCGTTCCATCAGGCTGTGCTCTCCGAGTGGTGGGGAAACTGGAAGTGATGGGTCCATGATAAGCCCTGCCTACCGTCCTCTGGCCAAGCCAAACAGGTGCAACAGGGTGGAATGGAATCACGAATGATTCAATGTAGAGTGGGGACTGTGAATGTAAACAGGACGCATGGCCTGCGCCCTGTTCACAGGCCAAACAAAGCTTTTCAGCAGCAATCACCTGATTGCAGCAGTCAAGCTTCTAGTGGACAGCTCAGTGTCTAGTAACCGGACGCCCTTAAAGGCTTCCCCCCCATGTCCAGCTTTGGGGGGCGGTGCCCGAGCACCCCTATTGACGGACCACCACTGCTAGTGTACTAACATTAGGAGAAGTCCAAAATATTAGGATTTTTGGTTTACCTGTAAAATCCTTCTTTGAGTATATCACACAAAACAGAGGACTTTGGTTGGGTTACGCTGCCAGTTTTAGGTGAATAGACACTAGCCAAAAAAAGTAAGAATCCATGCACAGGGAGTGTTTTGTAGCAAGCACCGAGGAACAGAGTAGATAGGAGGGAACTCTGTGTCCTACGATGTACCCCCCCCCCAAAAAAAAAGATAGTTTACAAGTTAACCAAAAATTCTTAATTTGTAAGCATACATCACAGGACACAGAGGACGTAGACCTTCATGTCCCAAAACACTGAACATGAAGGGTGGGCAATACCACAAGGCCAACATGCCAAAAACAGAGCAGGGGAAAAGCTCTGCAAAACCACTGTAAAAAGAGAAACCACCTAATATAGGAAAGAGGATGGAGGCCTCTACACCACCTTAACCTGGTAAAGAACCAAGAAAAGTTACTTGCAGAAAAGACAAAATAGAAAGCACACACACACACTGTGTGTACTAAAAACCACACTAAACAGTCTCAGTGGGAGAAATCATGGGCCCAAAGATGATCCATGCAACTCCCGCGGCTCCTGTAACCGATCGGGGGGATCCATTCTGATACAGGAGACACAGACAAGTAGGGCTTTGGAGTTACTGGAATCTCACTGGAACAGTTTATTAAAAAAGTAGCACACTTGGACTGTGTCCAGTCCAAATGGGTCAGGAGCACTATAGAGCAGCAAAAGTTAATACAACCATCGGGGTCTGGCTAATCATGCAGCAGCAACAGGCAAGTGAGTGCATCAGTATAAGACACAAGGTGGGCAGATCTGCTGTGTGTACGGCCACAAGCAGAGGCGACTAGCTGTTAAAACACAGTGTGATGTCGGGTGTGGGTGGGGTCGTTATGCGTTTCAGGGGCTCTGGCCTTTTCTCAAGGTGAGTCACTAGGGCATCTATAACAAACACATGAGGGTCCCTGGTTCTGGACACAGACTTTTGCAGTTTGTTGTTGAATCTGAACTCCAACAGATCCACACAAAGGAAGTGGAGGATTGTGCCCCTTAAACAGTGGAAATACCAAATAACTTCAGGGCGTCAGAACTAATCTGACCCCCTAGGGGAGCCACTGCAGGGTGATTATTGCAGTAGGTCCTCCCTACCTGATAAAGGGATTTGGAGGCCCCCCCAAAACCTGTGTATACACAAGGCCATGGCTTGTGAAGGGTTAAACAGGGCTGTGAAAACTCCAGAGGGAAGTGGAAACACAGCTGAGTGGAGTGTCAGCCCAAGCCAGAACACTTATTTGGTAGTCACAGTCAATAAACAAGTCCCAATACTTGCTGTGGGCTGTAGGTAGACGATGAGAAGTCAGAGTGATCATGCAAGACACGTGCCCTGCACCCAGGGTTAGGTGCCTGTGCAAACACATGCTGCTCAAAAGGTTGTCTACCCCTGGTCTAGTTCCCTGAAAGTGATACTATTGTTTACAAATGTAAAAATAAAAACTTCTGGGTGTGTTAGACAGGGAGTAATAAGGGCTGCCTATAGCAATCGTTAAGCCATCAGTTTGTTTCAGCAACGTGGAGAAAAATATAAGGTGGGCACTAAAAGCCAATCCATAGTAAGCCAATTATTTATGTGGCAACATTATGTGATTTTTAAACATGCTACTTAAACACAGTGATGGTAAGGAGACCGGAGTTAGTGGAAGAGGGGTTTGTGCTGCAAGTAGTCCATAATGCTCTAGTTTTGGTGCTGGACTGTTACCCTGATATCTTTGACTAACAGAGTCAAATTGCAGCAAAAGGCAGGAATTCTGAAAGTACTCCCAATACTCTCTGCCTGCATCTAGTTGGCAGTGTAGCAGGAGATGACAGGCAGGACAATGTGAAAACTCCTACACTAGTAGGACAAGATCTGTAGTCTTCAATGTCAGTGTGTTTCAAGCATCCCATATACAAGAAAAGCCTGATTAAATGTTCAATTCAATAAATGCATGATGGTAGGTATTGCAATAATTTTTTGTTATAGTCCAAGATATGAATGTCTTAAACATATCAGATTACCTGGATGACAGAGTTTAAATACATCTTAATATCCAAACGTAGCTTCTTCCAAAGAGCACAGCTTGATGGATTCGATAACCTTACAAACAAAAGTCATAGGTTAATTGTGGATTAGCTTGCATCACCTATCAGTGTCTGGGGACTGAAAAATGTTTGAGTTGCTGAAATGACAAGCTGGAGTGAATGTGCACATGAATGGTTACAAATGGGAATCCTCCAGAACATTTTTGCAAAAGAATGAATTATCATGTCATTCTTACTCCCAAAACACAACACAGTATTCCACTAAACACGCATGGACACAAGCTGTGTGCTGTATGTTGTCATCTTTTCCTCTATCGCTGCATATTTTTCACTGTAGTAGTAAGTTTAGAACCTGACCCGAATTTGGAAATAAATAATATCGTTGAGTGACTTAAAACCTATATCCCCGACTGAAGATTATGCAGGAGATTATGCTCCAAAAAGAAAGGCTGCGGAAGTTTGTACAAATTCTGTTCTTGTGATGCCATAGCCCACCATTACGGTCTAATTCGGACATGCCTTCTGCATATGGTTAGGAACTATTAAAGGCTAAGTTCACCTTTCTGAACATGTTACACCCATAGTAAAGGGTATAACATGTTGCAGACCGCCCCCACCCTCCTCCCCTGATCGTGGGTGCAATTTTTAACATGCTACTGTGGGAAAAAACAATACTTTTTTTTCCTGCAATACATTTTTTTTTCCCCTTATCCCCTTCATGCCGAAGAATAAAACAAATCTTAATGCCTATGCACAATTTTGCAACTTTGACATGTGTTAGTAAAACTGTACATATTATGACTACTTTGTGCATCCAGGTGGATTAAACTGCAAATAGGGATTTCATTTGGTAATGGATATCTCCTGATTTTTTATTATCAAAAGAAAACTGTCCTAAAATAGTAATATAAAAAAACAAAACAAAACAATTTTTTTAAAAGTGGTAGTAAACTTCTGCCGAATAAAACAAAACAAAAAAAACCTGCAAGACAATGGCATAATGTGCTAGTATGCATCGCATACCAGCACATTATGACTTACCTTAGAAGGAAGCTCTTCCAGCGGCACGCAGTCACCGCTGAGAGGGCTGACATCTTTCTCCACTCTTTCCTCCAGGTTTGCGGGCTACGGCGCTGTGAGTGGCCGGAGCCATGATGATGTTACACCCGTGCATGTGCGTGGGAGCACTCAGTTCCAGCAAGAAGCTCTGGTATGCCGGACCTTCAGAGCGCATGCGCCAGTGATGTCAGCTGCTGTATCAAGGGTGAATATCTCCTAAACGGTGCACGTTTAGGAGATACCGTATTTATCAGCGTATAACACGCACTTTAACTTTAAGAGGGAAGTTTCAGGAAAAAAAAAACTTTACACAGCCCTCCGGCATAATACACGGACCCCCTGCATAGTACACAGACCCCCGTACAACACACAGCCCCCTTTCATTATGAAGAACCCCCCCTTGCACCCCGAGTGCTGGGACAGGACCGCGCTGCAAGCATATTCTAAAACCTCACACTATCAGCCCCTTCTCATACACCGCTCCTCCTGTGTCACTCATTGTAAATAAAACCTTCTAAATACCTCCATTAACGCTGCTCTCTCGTGGACCCGATCATGTGACTGCTCTCCTCTCTTTCATTGACGGTCACGTGTCCGGTCTCCTCCTCCAATCAATAGCTACACGCGAGGAGGAGGCGGAGCGGGAGGAGGAGAGCAGCTACAACAAGCGGCGTTAAGGGATTCAGAGGCTTAGATTTACATTGAGTTACACAGGAGGAGCGGTATATGACAAAGGGCTGGCACTGCATTAATGTTTTCTGAACTATAGAGTTTACTGGCAGCGCTGTTCCATGGCCAGCAGAGACAGGGCGGCCGGCCTGAGACTCTCCCAATAGGTGGCACCCAGGCGGAGAGCCCAATCCACGCTCCCTGTTGGCAAAAAAACGGATATCGGCGTATAACACGCTTGCACGATTTACCCTCTATTTTCAGGGTAAAAAAAGTGCACGTTATACGCCGATAAATACGGTATTCATTTTACCTGTAGGTAAAAATAAAGCAGGCTTTACTACCGCTTTAAATTTAGCTGTATATTTCTTGCTACTACCATAACCTTCCAACAAAGAACAATCGAAATTAAATTCTCTAGCTCCTGACGATCACAGCAATAACACGTGTGTTTTAGTTGTTTGCACTCGTAGTAAATCCTAAAGACAATGGTGCGCATTTTGCCTTTTTTTTTTATCCTACCTAAAAAGGCAGGCTATACAGCCAATCATAGGCTATCACAGAGTCCGGGTGACACGGAATCAACAGTTCCTGGTCCGATCGTTACTCACCGTGAGACCCTGGTCTCTGTGCAGCACAAAGGGAGATACGCAAATATGCAGCCTAATGGAAAAAATCCCAGTCCAATGGGGCCGCATATTTGTGTTAGGTCGGCCTAAAGGGGTTCAAAGATGAATGCCAAGCAAATATAAAAGAATAAATGATTGCAACTCTATCAGTGAATTAATTTTTTTTTAAATGCCATTTAAATGTAAAGAGGAAAGATTTGTCACTACTCCCAACCAGCCCATTTGAACAAACAATAAGGAGCAGCCTCAGCCGACACGTCTCCACCAAACCACACACCCCAAAGCAATTTCACCACGCCCACCGGGAGCTTAGTCATAGGGTCACCCCGGCCCTGGTTGGGAGTAGTGGCGATCCTTTCCTCTTTAGAAGAAGCTCATTGTCAGAATTTGATTACAAGAATAAAAGACACTTAAAACCTTCCACCAAATAATTTGCCACTTACTTGGTTCCTTTAGAAGGCTTCATATCAAGTTTCTTCTCTAGGTGAACAAAGAGGTCTCTGATACAGAATGTCACCAGCGCATTGAAGACTAAAAAACAAAAAAGTCTACATGTGAATACCTCTTACCACATACCAGCTGACCACTTAGTACATATAAAGGACTGAGATTATCTAACAGGTAAGACTGCCTTACCTTCAGTGTCCGTTATTTTAAATCTGCTGGGATCGTCACCCTCATCTCCTAGGGTTGTTGCCACTGCAGCTTTGAAAGCTTGAGCAATTTCATGAAAGAGGCGTGGCCTTAGGTCCATCTAGCAACAAAGTTAAAGAGATTGTAAACAAAAAGTGTGAAAATTAAAAAGGTGAAAAAAAAAACAAAACAAAGTGGCAAAAATCTACTAAAACTAAAGTAGACAAAACAAAAAGTAGATGGACATAGTAATCAGCTTCCATCTTCGGCTTGTTCAGGTAAAGTAGAATTTCAAGATAAACCTACCTAGTCTTAAAAATGCTCCTTCCCCTCTCCAAACACCTATGCTGAATAATCTGTGTAAGAAAGATATATAGATCTATATATATTTATACATTTGTAACTATTTTCAGCCTGCTTTGTTGGCTGCAGGGGAGAGGAGAGAGCGCTCAACAGCACCTATAGGCTCCTATGGCCCATCTGTTGTCAGGGCTCTCTCCTCTTCCCTGCAGCTGCCACTAACTGACACAGGGGATGTGACCGGCGCAAACTGAAAATAGATAGGAGGGGAGATAGAGCATTTTTAACCCCTTCACTCCAACCGTACGAAAATATGCGGTCCCTCTGCACTGAGCTGTTTTCTGTGGGCCCACATATTTGGGTTAAGGTCAGTATTTTTTGGATAGGATTGTTTTCTTTTCTTATTAGTGCCAGTTAGTATCAGTATTTTAGGTAGGATTAAAAAAAAAAAAAAAAAAAAAAAGCTAAAATGTGCACTATTGTTTCTGGGCTGTACTATGGGGACAAACCACAACTAACTTACACATATGTGGTATTGCTGCGATCATCAGGAGAATTTATTTTGGGTTGGTGTTTGGTGTTAGGTTATGGTAGTAGCAAGAAAAATACAGTTACATTAAAAAAAAAAAAAAAAAAAAATTTTTTGTAATTACTATTTTTGGACAGTTTTCCTTTGATAATAATAATTAAAAAAAAAAAATATCAGGAGATATCCATTATCATTTAGCTCCAAATAAAAAGCCCAATTTGTCCTAAAAAGAAAAAAAAGGTATAGTCCACCTGGATGCACAAAGTAGTTGTGATGATATGTACGGTTTTACTAACACATGTCGAAAATGCTAAATTGGCCTTAGGCATTTAGATTTGTTTTACCCTTAGACACGAAGGGGTTAAGGCAAGTTCAGTCTATCTTGGAATTCTACTTTAGGTTTTGAAAATAAAAGCTAGACGCTGACTGGTTGCCATGCACAGCTACAGGAGATTTTGGCTGCTCTAGTCTTATTAAACTCCCCTCAAAAGAGGTAAGTTAATGTTTAAGCTTTAGGGTGTTACAGTAAAGTTTTGTAAAACACATATATATTGCACCCCGCCCCCCTTTTTTTCCCCCTTTGCCCTATCCCATGAAATGGAGAAATGTATGTTTCTATGCCAATATCAATGTTAATTATATTTGTTAATATATATAAAGCCCTGAAGAAGCAGCTTGTGCCCGCAAAACATGTTGGCAAGCTCTATATAATATGTCTGATGTTATGATGATAGATATATATATATATATATATATATATATATATATCATTTTTTTTTTGTTTTTTTTTTTTTTACACACACATACATACATTTTAAAGCAGAATTCCAGAGAAGCAGCAAAGAAAAAACACTTGCAACAAACAGTTTTCTTGCTGAAATATTTTTAATTCTGTTTAGCTTCTATTGTCTTGCTGCCTGGAACTCTTCCCGTTGTGTTCAAATCTAGTTTACAGCTGATAACATCTGCTGGCACAGACAGGGATATATATCAGGGGAAAATCATGGGTGCGTGTTATACGCCGATCTCCGCAGTCACGCCCAGTCCCGCCTCCTAGCCGTTATGTCCCACCATTGGACCGGTGTTGTGTCCATCATAGGAGCCGGGCCAAGGGACGGGGGGCATTACTGTGAGCAGAGCCGAATAGCCAAGTGCACTTGGCTCAGTTTATGTCGGCGGCGAGAGGAGCCAAAGATCTAGCCGGCGACGCTAAATTTAAAACCAAAACATACTGCAGATGGACAGTGGAAGGAACTTCGCTCCTAAACTTGGGGTGCGTGTTATACGCCGATAAATACGGTGTATATTATATATATATATATATATATATATATATATATAATCTCTGAGAGCTTGTAACACTAACGAGTCACATGACACCGGGGAGGGAAAATTGCTAACTGGATCCAATTTGGACATTTTCACTTAGGGGCCTACCCACTTTTGTTGCCAGCGGTTTAGACATGAATGGCTGTGTGTTGAGGGGACAGCAAATTTACATTTACATTGTAGCAAAGTGTCATTTCTTCAGTATTGTCACATGAAAAGATATAATAAAATATTTACAAAATGTGAGTGGTGTACTCACTTTTGTGAGATATATATATATATATATATATATATATATATATATATATATACACACACACACACACACACACACACAGTATCTCACAAAAGTGAGTACACCCTTCACATTTTTGTAAATACATGTTATTATATAGTTTCATGTGACAACACTGAAGAAATTACACTTTGCTACAATGTAAAGTAGTGTAAATTTGCTATCACCTCAAAATAACTTAACACACAGCCATTAATATCTAAACTGCTGGCAACAAAAGTGAGTACTTTTGTGAAAATGTCCAAATTGGGCTCAATTAGCCATTTTCCCTCCCCGGTGTCATGTGACTCGTTAGTGTTACAAGGTCGCAGGTGTGAATGGGGAGCAAGTGTGTTAAATTTGGTGTTCTCGCTCTCACTCTCTCATACTGGTCACTGGAAATTCTCATGGCAAAGAACTCTCTGAGGATCTGAAAAAAAAGAATTGTTGCTCTACATAAAGATGGCCTAAGCTATAAGAAGATTACCAAGACCCTGAAACTGAGCAGCAGCACAGTGGCCAAGACCATACAGTGGTTTAACAGGTCAGGTTCCACTCAGAACAGGCCTCGCCATGGTCGACCAAAGACATTGAGTGCACATGCTCTGCGTCATATCCAGAGGTTGTCTTTGTTAAATAGATGTATGAGTGCTGCCAGCATTGCTGCAGGGGTTGAAAGGGTGGGTGCTCAGACCATACGCTGCACACTGCATCAAATTGGTCTGCGTGGGTGTCATCCCAGAAGGAAGCCACTTCTAAAGATGATGCACAAGTAAACATGTCATGTGGTCTGAAGAGACCAAGATAAACTTATTTGGTTCAGATGGTGTCAAGCGTGTGTGGCGGCAACCAGATAAGGAGTACAAAGACAAGTGTGTCTTGCCTACAGTCAAGCATGGTGGTGGGAATGTCATGGTCTGGGGCTACATGAGTGCTGCCGGCACTGGGGAGCTACAGTTCATTGAGGGAACCATGAATGCCAACATGTACTGTGACATACTGAAGCAGAGCATGATCCCCTTCCTTTGGAGACTGGGCTGCAGGGCAGTAATCCAACATGATAACGACCCCAAACACACCTCCAAGACGACCACTGCCTTGCTAAGGAAGCTGAGGGTAAAGATGATGGACTGGCCAAGCATGTCTCCAGACCCTATTGAGCATCTGTAGTGCATTGTCAAATGGAAGGCAGAGGAGCACAAGGTCTCCAACATCCACCAGCTCCGTGATGCCGTCATGCAGGAGTGGAAGAGGACTCCCATGGCAACCTGTGAAGCTCTGGTGAACTCCATGCCCAAAAGGGTTAAGGCAGTGAGGGAAAATAATGGTGGCCACGCAAAATATTGACACTTTGGGCCCAATTTAGACATTTTCACTTAGGGGTGTACTCACTTTTGTTGCCAGAGGTTTAGACATTAATGGCTGTGTGTTGAGTTATTTTAAGGGGACAGCAAATTTACACACACTGTAGCAAAGTGTCATTTCTTCAGTGTTGTCACATGAAAAGATAATAAAAATATTTACAAAAATAGGAGGGAGTCCGCTCTTATCCATCGCATCCTTCAGCACCCCCATGTCCTCGAGTGCTAGGTCTGTGCATCAGGAAACCTGCGAGAATGCAGCATCTACCCATGGTTTCTTATTCCATACCTCTGACTCCTTATCTTCGTAGGGAAACCTTCTCCTAAGGGTCTTGAAAAAGAAGGGGCCTCTCTCAGGGTCCTTCCAATTCTTTTTTTACCGTCTCCAAGAGGATTCTATGAACTGGGAATACTCTGTGTTAGTGTCATCCAGTCCCTGGTACATTTTGTCGTGAACCGACAGTTGTACCTTCTCCTCCTGGATTTCGAGGATAGTGTAGATCACTCTCAGAAGGTCGTCCACTTCCTCCAAAGATAGCATGTACCTAGAGGCTCAGCTATCGTCTTCCTCCTCCTGGTCTGAATCCCTGAGGGAGGGAAGAGTATTTGCCCCCTCATCACCTGAGTCCACAACCTCCACTGCTCTGGAGGAGGATGCCCTTGGGCTGGATGATGGATGCTGGGGCTCAACCTGGACTGCCGAGCTCTGTACCAGCATGTACTTGACTGAACTCCGTGAGCTTGTAAGTTCCCATGCTGAAGAGAACAAGTCCTTGTATTTCTGGGACGTTTCCTCTTCAACCAAGTCCTTAATACAGGACCTGCACATTGCCTTTTGCCATGAATCTCTAAGGGGGTTCTTGCAGGAGGGACATTTCCTCTGACTTGGTGGATTTGAAACAGCTAGACCACCACCAGACAGAAAGGAAACAGTGCCCCGAGCAGTGTATTCCCAACAGCAGCCACCCAGTCCACCAGGGTCTGAGTGAAGTAACCTCTGACCGTGCAGCCACAGGCCCCCTGCAGGGAGGATGCAACAAAACAGCAAAACATAAGCTCATATAGATCAGAATAAAGGCACCACTGTACCCTCTTACCTTGGCCTGACCAGTGCTTGGGGTGCCTGCTTCCACCGTGGCTGTCGGTCTCTCCTCCATCTTTGGCAGAGAACACAGCGGGGTACTGAGAAACCCTCTGGTTTTTGCATTTTCCCACTCCTGGCGTCATCAACGAGGGCCAAAACTGGAAGTAGCGGTTGACTGACCCGCCCCCTAGCCTCTGCGTTCCAGGCGCTTGAAACCACTAGCGCCATACCCTTGCAGGAAGCCACGTCACTGGAGATGACGTCACCCGCCGGCCGGGATCCGGAACTGACATACGGGACACGCCGCTGACCAGCAGCGGCACCCGCCCAGCCACCAGAGCCCCCGAGCCCTTGCATCCCCTGAGCTGGACACAGACACAGAGGTAAACCTACACCCTCCACCTTGGAGAAGGCGCAGCTCCCTGGTTCCAGCAAGTGCTTCCACCATGGCGGAGGAAACACAATAACTATAGCCATGGTGGAAGAGGAGGGATTTAAAGACTGCATGTGTTTACTGGAAAATGGGCAGCGCTGTCAGGTTGTCCTGAAAGGAGATTTGAGAAAAATGTGATAGAGATATATATATATATATATATGGTGTTTTAATGGCAAAAAAAAGCAATATATATAATGCTTTTTTTTTTTTTTTTTTGTCATTTCTTTTGGCAGAGACCCTAGAGAAAAAAATGGTGGTTTTTATCTCGCACTGATTTTGCGTAGCGATTTTAGAAAAAAAAAGCATATATATATATATATATATATATATATATATATATATATATATATATATATATATATATATATATATATATATATATATATATATATTTATTACACATACCTGTCTGTGCTAGCAGATGTTATCAGCTGTAAACTAGATTTGAACACAACGGGAAGAGTTCCAGGCAGCAAAAAAAAAGAAGCTAAACTGAATTTAGAATATTTCAGCAAGAAAACTGTTTATTGCAAATGTATTTTTTTGCTGCTTCTCTGGAATTCTGCTTTAAAATGTAACAAGTATTCTCTGGGGGGGCTAGTTCCCCGAGATACAAATTGATCACCCTACTAGTCAAGGGGGCCTGGCTCTCCCTAATTGCTATAAATATTTTCTGGCTACACAGCTGGTGACAGCAGCTTGGTGTTTTTTTCCCCGACCGTTCCAATACTACTGCCATGTTAGAGGCGGCAGTGGTTTCTTCCCTTGAAGCACTGCAGCTCCTCTTGTTCAGAGGCCCGAAGGCCCCTTACCCACTTACTCCATCAATGCTTACTACCATTAGAACATGGACAGTGGGACTCAAGTATGAACACCTGTCAGAGAGTACCCACTTGCATAATGCTCCACTTTGGCTAAATCCATCCATGCCCCATTTTTATATGCTACCTGAACCGGGTGCATGGGCCAAACATAACATGAAGCTAATCTCACGCATTTCCCCATGTGGCTCTCTAAAATCCCTGTCACAATTGTCCTCTGATTTTAATGTCCCCCCCTGCCTTATTTATTTATATATCTGCAGCTCTCCCATGCCTTTCTCAGTCAATTCCACCATGCCTCCCTTACAGTGGCTCAATCCACCCTTCGCACAGACTGTACGGAAAAACCCACCTCACACCTATAGTCTTAGAGCTAAGTGGCAGTGGGACATCCCACACCTGGATGATGATGACTGGGATGACATCTGGGATCTCCCATTCCATAATTTGGTCACCTTACGGGACAAACTGGTGGAATTTAAAATTGTCCATAGGGCTTATTTTATACCCTCCAGATTGCATGTTATGAGGTATTCTCATTCTTCAGAGTGTTGGAGATGTGACAACTCCCCTGGTGATTTTCCCCACATTTTCTGGTCCTGCCTGGTTATCACTAGGTTTTGGTCAGAGGTTTTGTCTGTTATTAATACGGTATTGTTAACTAAAATACCCCTCTCTATGGAGATCTGTATACTGGGTATGATAGAAAACCTGATTCCTACTGTTGCAGAAAGAACACTGGTTGGCCTTTTTCTATGCCAGGAAAGCTGTTGCACTGCATTGGAAGAGGCCGGTCCCCCCTTTCACCCCCTTCTGGAAAAGTTTAATAATAGTCTCCCGCTCTATAAGTACACCTATGCAAACAGGGGTTGTCCTAAGAAGTATGATCGAGTTTGGTAAAAGTGGTTAGCTGATCCCGTCACGGCATCATCATGATCGTTGATACACTGCCACGGTCGCATCTTCCTCGAGTTCCTCTTTTCCCAAACTAGGGCGGGGCCACCCACAGACTGCTAGCTCATAACCAATGATGCTGTTATATTTATTATATGTTCTTATTTGATACAATGATCCTCCTCTCAACCACACACCTTACTAATTCATGTGTTACTCCTGCATACCTTAGCCATAAAGGCGTTAATTTTTCTCAATCACCCCTGCACGGGTAGCGCGTTCCTTTTATATTTGAATGGGTTTGTTTAGTTTATTTGTTTTTTTTCTATTGTGTATGTGAAGAAAACTTCAATAAAACACATTTTCAAAAAAAAAAAAATAAAAATGTAACAAGTAGATGGTGTTAGACATATTCAAACTATATATGTGATAAACATTTGTATACACACACCTTAGCTTCTGACTTCCATTTGTGCACCATTTTCAAGGTAACAAGAATTTGCTCTAGTTTTTTCCTTTTCTTAGGCTTTTCTTCTGTATCGCTTGCATCTTCATCATCGCTCTTTTCCTATATTACAAGAAATTAGATACAGTGCAGCCTGTACAGTCAAGTATATGATATAACTAAGTAAAAAGAAAAAAAACATTTCAATGGGAAAGTGTACAAAAGCTTAAGAAACTCTTGGAAAGTCATCACATTCCAGGTAAGGCAATGCCTTTTAAGGAGGCAACATGAATTTCTTGTGCTGCATTATGTCACTTCCACAGGCACAAGAATAGGTGCAAGGTCGTCAACAGTGGTGAACTTGACTGCAAAATTCTAAAACTAGAGAAAGATAAGAATATTCTACTATACCACCAAGGTCACTGGCCTTACCGGAAATTAGAAGGCTCTCTAGGAACTACCACTCTCCTACCCAACAATTCCAATTGAAAAATCAAAGGAGCCAGGTGGAAAAAATAAAAAAAAAAAAAAAAAAAAAAAAAAAAAAAAAATCGGTCAGCTGAACAGCAGTGGCATCAAATCAGAAGTGTACAGTGGGGAAAATTATTTGGTCCCCTGTAGATTTTTTACGTTTGCCCACTTACAAAGAAATTAAGAGTCTATAATTTTTATCATAGGTGTATTTTAAATTATATGTATAAGCAGATGGTGCAGCGCTAAATAAGGCCAAATCAAAAATAAACATACAAAATAACATACAATGCGGAGAGTATGTGATGTATATCATGAAATAAATAGCATAAATATAATATGACTACGTGCTGAGATAGTATCGGTGTCCGCAAAACACATTTAAAATCTCTCAAAGTTCAAAACAGCACAGAAAGTCTGAGTCATCCAGTGAATCCAACCAATCATGTGTAATCAAACAGCATGCCGGAACAGGTGACAAATTGACGTGCCCACCACCATTATTAAGAGTGGCCTCTCACCTGATAACGAGGACCCTTTAATTATAGAGGGTCATAATAGGCATTCCCTTATGGGTCATACAGGTATGGAACACAGCGGATCGGCGTGCATAACTTCCGTCATATAGCTGGATCGGGACACTCTCGGATAATATATTGGCATATGGAACAGAGAATAATAGCAAAAATAGTGCTCTCCGTATAATCAATTTTATTAAAAAAGATAAAAAGATACACTCACAAGTAAAGCACTTAAACCAGTGAAAGTAAGCAGGCTAGAACGATGGTGTGTACAACACAACTCTCTGAGGATGCGCGATGGTCGCGGGTGACGTCACAACGTATCCTCGTTCTGGACGCATTGCGTCCCAGTGGGCGGGGACTTCTTCAGCAGATGGAGATACGACATGGGAACCCGCGCTTTATACTAGGCGAGTAACCATGGTGATAATAAACAATTCATGGCCGGCGCATCCAAGACCAGGAAATCAATTCCGGAAGTGTCCCCTTACAACGTAAAATGGACAAACGGAAACTGGTCAGTGTACACCGATGGTAAACATATATAAATAATAACAAAAAATAGCACTAATGGATTATTTAAATGCATCATTCCACATAGGATGTGTGCAATATAAAAAACATTATGTTATATAATGGAGAATTATGATATAATCCCCAAAATATATAAAGTTACTATTTAAAAATATTATAAAAAATATATATGATTAAAAATAGGAAAAAACTAGGACAGAAGTGTGTACATCATCCGCAGCCATCAATTGCTCCTACAAATATTAATACATCAACGATCAGAAATCAAACAATTGGTATCAATCTACATTTAGCCCTTCAGGGCAAAGAACTCTGGTTTCATATATCCAATAAGACTCCCTTTTACTTAGTTGTCTAATAAAATTTCCACCCCTCCAGAGCTTAATAACCCTTTCGATCCCCCAGAATTTCAAACTCTTAGGGTTCTGTTGATGGACTAATTTGAAATGTCTGGACACATTATGGGATTTAAGGCCTTTTTTAATATTATTAACATGTTCAGCCAACCTAACATGTAGGGGTCTAGAAGTTCTGCCAATATACTGTAGCCCGCAGCCGCACTCCAGCATATAGACAACACCTACAGTGTCGCAAGTGATTAATTGCTTAATATTATATTCCTTATTGTTGGCTGATGCAAGAAATTTTTTCAGTTTTTTAATATTTCCTTTGGCATGCTTACATGGGACACATCTTCCGCATGCATAAAAGCCTCCCAAAAAGGAAAACAACCTATCCGAAGTAGGGACTGGGGGATTTAAAACACCAGGAGCCAAACAATCCCTTAATAAGGGGGCTTTTTTATAAATAAATTGTGGTCGATCTGGTAATACAGGGCCTAAGACTCTGTCCTGCTTAAGAATAGACCAGTTTTTTGTATGATCCTCTCAAATTTGCGATATTGTACATTATAGTCCAACACCATTTTAAAATTGTGGTTGTCTTCATTAAGATCCTTGATGGAGTTGGAAATCAATGTACTTCTATCGCCAACTCACACACTGCAGATGCTGGACGATACAGGCTCCTTCTACACGTTATGTCACTGCCACGTGACTTTTTCAAGGATCCTTGAATAAGTCACGTGGCAGTGACGTAACATGTAGGACGAGCCTGTATCGTCCAGCATCTGCAGTGTGTGAGTTGGCGGCGGTGGAGGTAGAGCTGTGCCGCTGAGCTCTTGTTTGCAGCCTGATCAATATAAAAAGCGATCCCATCCAGAAAGAGTCTGAGTGTAACAACCCTATCTTAATTATAGTATCCAATGAATCTTTTTATCTCTGCGCAATGGATATTTAATTTCTCTCCCCATATGCCTGGAATCTGAGCGGAGCAGTGATTAACACTGAAGAAGAAGCGCAAGGAGTAAAAAGTAACATTTTTGACACTGTTTTCACTTTCATTTCCACTTTTGTTTCAACATTGTCACGAGTTAAATGACACTGTTTTGTTTAATTATATAACACTTAATGAATTATCCACACTTCACATGAAGGATTTGTAGGAAAAGGAGGATTTTTGTGTATATAATTTTTGCGCATTTGTATTTATATATTTTTGGAGAAATCTCTTGGAAGCACGATATATATAATCAGAATTTACTTGTTTTCTCTATTTATATTTCACTCAATATATTTATTGTAAGGAGCTTATAGCTGTCTTAAAGCACATACACAGCAAGGTTTATTATTGTGCGTTTTTTTAGGAGCACATTTATGTATTATGGTGGGATTAGTTTAGCTGAATTTAATTTATTAATGAATAATTACTGTTATTATTAGAAGTGGAATTTTACTTTTTATTCTTATCATTCTTATTTTTACTATTCTTATGGGAATTGAGTGTTACTATTAGAAGCATATTTTTACCCTTTATTTTTTATGGGAATATGAGGATAATGTGAGCGCAACTGACCATTTTTACTATTTATTGATCTTACTACTCACTTAGTTGCAGCTACATTATTTGGTCATCTCATATTAACCATTTGGGTCTCATAGTAGAAAAATTGCAACCACGTCAGCGCTTGAGCTCTTTTATATACTTGACCATAAAAATATTAGCCACACTGGGAGCGAAACGAGCCCCCAAGGCAACTCCACTCGTTTGTAAATAGAATTCCCTGTTGTATCAGAAATAATTCCTGGTTAAACAAAAGTTAAGACAACTTAAAAGGTATTCTTGATGTCTACCTGATAAGGAAGATGAGGAGAGAGCCCATTCAACGGAAGACATGGCATCCTTATGACCAATAATGGTATACAGCGAACTTACGTCCGCTGTCACCAAAAAGGTGGAATGAGAACATTCAAGAGTTTCTAAAATCTGAATGATGTGCTTAGTATCCTTCAAAAATGCAGGGGTTTTCATAACAAGCGGCTGTAAAAAGAAATCAGTATATTGTCCAAGCCTCGCAGAAACAGAATTGTTCCCATTAACAATGGGTCGTCCGAGGGGATTGGAGGTATCCTTGTGGATCTTTGGTAAAAAAATAAATAATAGGTGTTCTACAAAACAGAGGATCAAGATACATGGCCTCTTTTTTATTGAGGATCCTTCGATCCTTACCATCCACTATAATGGTATGTAATTCGTCTTTGAATGCTAACATAGGATCTTTATTAAGGATACTATAAGTATCCCGATCCGAGAGCAGACGACACATTTCTGTTTGGTAATATTCTTTACTCAAAATAACGAAACCCCCCCCTTGTCTGCGGGGCGGATTACTACATCTTTACGTTCCGCTAAAGAATGAATACCACGCTTTATGAATAATGGGTCGGATATTTTCTTAACCTGAAGTTTGTCCAAAATCATTGAATACCATGTTCTTAAAAACTTCAAGAAATTTATTATCTGAATTGTAAGGATTAAATGTAGCTCTATTCCGTAAGGTTGAATGATTCTGTACAGAAGGTCTCAATCCCTGATTTGGGTGGGCGAAAAAGTATTTTTTCATAGAGTTCTAATATATTTTTGAATGTTGACATAAGTATCAAATTTATTGAGATTTTTTATGGCCGCGAACTTCAAACCTCGATCAAGAACTTTGATTTCATCATCATTGAGCGTTACCTGACTCAGATTGTAAATGCCAACACCTAACGTGATTTGGGCCTTTTGTGTTCTCTTGCCCCCTCTCCTTCCTCTCTTTCTTTTCGCTTTCGGGGGCCGGGGTTTGGAGGAGTGTATGGTGCAGGCTGTCTCCATGGTTCTCCTCGATAGGGCTGGTGGGGCGGGGGGGGGGGGTCTCTGTTTCCCCCGCTGATCTAAAAAATCCCTATTGCTATAGGGGGTATAGTCAGTAAGTAGAGCGAACCGATTATATGTAGAAATGGGTTTGTCATGAGAGGGGTATGGACTACCTCTATCAAAATTATCCCTTCTATCATGATACGGTGGGTACGCCTTCTGGCGATATGGTGTATCATGATGATAGGTCCCATGGGCATGATCCCCTTCTTGGGTATATGACCTAGAACCTCCACCTCTGCCTTTCCCTCTAGTATTTTTTCCTTTTTTGTTGTTATTTTTCCTATAAGTATTAGAGTCTTGATAGGAAGTGGGCACATTAAATTGGGAATGATCATATTCATAAACGGGATTAGTTCTGGGGGTGTCAATTTTGACTACTCCTATATTGGGTTGAGAAGTCAAAGTGGTTGGTGCAGTGTCCTCTGACACAGGAGCATTTTGCCACTTAAAAATAATCCTCCCATTGAAATCATCAAAATCCCTAATGAATTTCTTTTTCTTTTTATTCTGTGTTTCCAAATCCCATTTGATGAGCTTATTTTTAAGTTCACCTGACAATCTCAAACTCTTCACTATCTTTTAAAGATTCAAGATTCTTAGTGATACCCATGATTTGAGAGTCAAGGGTTGCCATTTTCTTCTTCTTACGGGCCAAAAGAAACTCAAGTAATTCAAAGCCTCTTTTAATAAAAAAATCACTCCATTCTGACATGGACTGAACATCCGTCAGACCATCGTTGGGGGGTAAATCCCACCTTAAACGTCTGGGAATGAATCTGGCAGCAAGATACTGCTCAAACGATGTGATGTCCCACCAAGTTTTAATCTTTTTTTCATAAATATAACCTAATTTTCTAAAAGATTGTGGTAAATCATTGGTGGGTTCAAATAAAGAGTTCCTAGAAAATACTTCATTGATCTTAATATCCCGTTTCTCAAAATAATTGAAAACCTCCAATTATGACCCTCTATAATTAAAAGGGTCCTCGTTATCAGGTGAGAGGCTACTCTTAATAATGGTGGTGGGCACGTCGATTTGTCACCTGTTCCGGCATGCTGTTTGATTACACACGATTGGTTGGATTCACTGGATGACTCAGACTTTCTGTGCTGTTTTGAACTTTGAGAGATTTTAAATGTGTTTTGCGGACACCGATACTGTCTCAGCACGTAGTCATATTATATTTATGCTATTTATTTCATGATATACATCACATACTCTCCGCATTGTATGTTATTTTGTATGTTTATTTTTGATTTGGCCTTATTTAGCGCTGCACCATCTGCTTATACATTTATTCTAGGGATTTGATTGATGACCCTGGTGTTCAGCTGCTGAACATTGTTATACGTATTCGCGCTGATTTATATTTCTACATATAGTATTTTAAATTATAGAGACAGAATATCAACCAAAAATCTAGAAAAAAAACACATAATAATACAAATGTTATACATTGAGTTGCAGTTCAGTGAGCAAAATAAGTATTTGATCCCCTACCAACCAACAATAATTCTGGCTCCAGTATGTGCTCATGTGGTACACAGATTAGTCCTGTCAATTTAAGGTGCTCCTAACAACAACTCATTATGTGTATAAAAGACACCTGTCCACAGAACCTTTTTCTTCCTTTCAAACCCACCATCATGGGAAAGACCAAAGAGCTGTCAAAGGACGTCATGGACAAGATTGTAGACCTGCACAAGGCTGGAATTGGCTACAAGACCATTAGTAAGAAGCTTGGTGAGAAGGAGACAACCGTTGGAGCAATTATTTGCAAATGGAAGAAATACAAAATAACCATCAATCGCCCTCGGTCTGGATCTCCATGCAGGATATCGCCTCATGAGGTAAGGATGATCATGAGAAAAGTGTGTGTGTGTGGGGGGGGGGGAATCAGCCCAGAACTACATGGGAGGAGCTCGTGAATGATCTCAAGGCAGTTGGGACCACAGTCACCAAGCAAATCATTGGTAACAATACGCCGCCATGGATTGAAATCCTGCAGCGTCCACAAGGTCCCTCTCCTCAAGAAGGCACATGTACAGGCCCATCTGAAGTTTGCCAATGAACATCTAAATGATTCAGAGAAGGTTTGGGAAAAATTGCTGTGGTCAGATGAGACCAAAATTGAGCTCTTGGGCATTAACATGACTCGATATGTTTGGAGGAAGAAAAATGCTGAATATGACCCTAAAAACACCATCCCTACAGTCAAGCACTGAGGTGGAAACATAATGCTTTAGGGCTGTTTCTCTGCTAAAGGTACAGGCATAGGCGTGAGCAGCCTATTGCATTAGGATGTGCACGCCAAAGCTTAAACACACGTGTATATATATATATATATATATATATATATATATATATATATATATATACACACACACACTGTATGCTAGTCTTAGTCCGTAGGGTTCACTATTGAGTTGGCCCACCCTTTGCAGCTATAACAGCTTCAACTCTTCTGGGAAGACTGTCCACAAGGTTTAGGAGTGTGTCTATGGGTATGTTTGACCATTCTTCCAGAAGAGGATTTGTGAGGCCAGGCACTGATGTTGGATGAGAAGGCCTGGCTCACAGTCTCCACTTTAATGTGAAGGCCAGTCAAGTTCCTCCACCCCAAACTCGCTCATCCATGTCTTTATGGACTTTGCTTTGTGCACTGGTCCAAATCATTTGGTGGAGGGGGGATTATGGTGTGGGGTTGTTTTTCAGGGGTTGGGCTTGGCCCCTTAGTTCCAGTGAAGGGAACTCTTAAGACATCAGCATATCAAGACATTTTGGATAATTTCATGCTCCCAACATTGTGGGAACAGTTTGGGGATGGCCCCTTCCTGTTCTAACATGACTGCGCACCAGTGCACATAGCAAGGTCCATAAAGACATGGACTGAGCAAGGGTGATGGAAAATTAACTTCAAGCGCAAAAATTCACATTATAATAGTAACTAAAACATATAAAATTAAGTGTAACAATCTAAACAATAAAAATTCCAAATTTCTATAATGGTGTGAACCTCCCAACTAAACGGTTGTTGCACTTGAAGTTAATGTGTATTGCAATTATGTGTAGAGGGGTTTCCACCATCCCTACTAAGTTAAAAAAAAAAAAAATGTGTTATTCTTATTTTGATGTGTATTACATATGAAATCACATATCACTGGAATTATTGCACTTGTAATTAATCAGTATGGCAAATATCTATAGGAGGGGTTTCCACCATCCCTGCTAAGTTTCATTATTTATTTATTTTTTCAGTTTGATGTGTATTATATATGATGTTACATATCACCAGTATTGTGGTAATATTGACGTTTATTGAGATTTCCATACATTAGAGCGTTCCACAATTACTGTTAGGTTATTGATTAGTAAGTTAGCGCTGCACTTTTTTTTTTGTGGTGTGGGAACACATAACAGTGCTTAGTGGCGAGCCGTTTACTGACACTTTAATTTACCTCCAGTAGTTTATTGTAAATAGCATTGTGGTGATTACGTATTATACTAAAGATCGGCATGTGGCATTAATAAAACAGACGGATTTCAGTTGTGCCCCACCAGGCCAGCCCCCATAGACAATGTGCCTAGCTGCCGAGTTCAACTGCCCATCCCTGCACTCAGTGCACTGATTGGAAGCACTGATAGGCAGCACTGATTGGCACTGATAGGGGACACTGATTGGTAGCACTCATGGGCACTGATAGGCACTGCATGGTGGCACTGATGGGCATTGATAGGCTTGAATTGATGGGCACTGATAGGCTGCACCGATAGGCAGCACTGATGGGCACTGATAGGGGACACTGATAGGCAGCACCGATTGGAAGCACTGATAGGCGGCACTGATAGGTGGCATTGGTTGGCACTGATAGGCTTCACCGATTGGCAGCACTGATAGGCACTGATTTATGGCATTGGTTGGTACTGATAGGCAGCACTGATGGGCACTCATTGGCACTGATAAGCAAAACTGATGGGTACTGATAGGCGGTACTGATAGACTGCACTGATTGGAAGCACTGTTGGGCACTGATAGGTGGCATTGGTTGGCACTGAGGCTGTGGCTCCGCCCCTTTCTATCAGCTATCAAACACCAGCCAAAGGAATAAGGGCTGGGCGGGCCGCTCCCTGTATATAGCTCCCCTTCCTTAAGCAGCCCAATCATTGGCTGGTGTTTAATAGCTGATAGAGGGGGCGGAGCCACCTACACAGAGCGGCCCGCCCAGCCCTTCACATCAGCGTGTTTGATAGGCTAGCTATTTGGTCCCGCCCACCCTAACATCAGCCCCGAGTTTTGACAGCTCCTATCTGCAAGCAGTGACATTACTTTACAGTTTAAAGTACTAAGCGTCTCTTACATGCCTCCCTGACTGCTCAATGGGAAACTGTCTCACACGCAGCTCCCTATACAGTCTCTTGCAGCATCTTACAGCAGATCTCCAGACACACATTAGGGTTGGCCCAGGCACACCCCGTGCGCACACCTATGGGTACAGGCCAACTATGCCACATTGAGGGGCCAATGGATGGGGCCATGTATTGTAAAATCTTAAATGAGAACCTTCTTCCCTCAGCCAGAACACTGAAAATGAGTAGTGGATGGGTCTTCCAGCATGACAATGACCCAAAACATACCGCCAAGGCAACAAGGGAGTGGCTCAAGAAGAAGCACATTAAAGGTCATGGAGTGGCCTAGCCAGTCTCCAGATCTTAGTCCTATAGAAAAATTATGGAGAGCAAAAACAGAGCTGCCAAGCGACAGCCAAGAAACCTAAAGGATTTAGAGAAGATCTGTAAAGAAGAGTGGACCACAATCCCTCCTGAGATGTGTGCAAACCTGGTCACCAACTACAAGAAACGCCTTACCTCTGTGCTTGCCAACAAGGGTTTCTCCAGTACTAAGTCATGTTTTGTATTTGGGATCAAATACTTATTTTACTCACTGAACTGCAACTCAATTTATAACATTTGTATCATGTGTTTTTTTTCTGGATTGTTGGTTGATATTCTGTCTCAATCATTTAAAATACACGTATTATAAAAAATTATAGACCTTCTTTGTAAGTAGACAAACGAAAAAATCTGCAGGGGACCCAATAATAAGTGTGCAAACTTATAATATTTGTAGGGATTTAAATAATTATTTTCCCTACTGTACATTTCCTTGCCAGAATTGGTGCAATTAGGTCAGGTTTTTACTGAGCAGTTCTTTGCCTACCTCTAGGTGATCCGGCAGCTGATGAGCACCACTTTCTTCATCTGAGCTATCGGAGTCATTGAAATTGAGGAGAGTTTGGTCATTGTTCTTTAAAAACTTGTAAAACTCAGGATCTTTATTTTTAAGACGAGACAGCTGGTCTTTGTGCTCCGAAGCTTTGCCTTTTTTCTTCACCTTCCTTAAGTGGAAAAAGGATTTACAATCAATGGTGAATTTGTATAAGCATGCTATTTACTTTAATGTGGTTGTAAAAGCTCAAGGTTTTTTACCTTCATGCATTCTATTATGCAAGAAGGTAAAAAACCTCTGTGCAACAGCACCCCCAGTCCCCCTACAATTTATCTGAGCCCCCACCTCGTTCAAGCGATGTGCAGGAGAGCCTTGGCTCTCCTGGTTCTCTCCCTCCTCATTTGCTGAGACAGCAGAGATAGCCATTGGCTCCCTCTACTGTCAATCACAGCCAGTGAGCCAACAAGGAGAGAGCGGAGGCAGGGGCAAGCCATGCTCCGTGTATTAGAATTCCCGTTGGGTTTATAATGTCCATGTACCCACTGGGGAGATTCACCCTCTTAATTTTTCCTGGTGATGACTGGCAGAAAGGGAGAAAAATAAAAATAAATTTTGAGTCGTCCCAGAACAGGACTAAATAGGAAATCTACCAATGGGGTTTCCTGTTGTTATGAAACCTAAGAGGAGATTGCCATCAATGTAGATTTCCTCTCACTTTCTGTTGTGCCTATGGGACAGTAAAAAGAGGGAAATCTCTTGAATGAGACACAAATGAAGAAAAAAAATGACAGTTATAAAGGAACTTCACTCAGCTCTGGGAAAATTAAAAGTCAGCAGCTACAAGTACTGTAGTTGCCAACCATTAAGAAACACATTCTTATGAGCCCATTACGTCCAGTGTCACCTTCCTTGCACCCGATTGTCCGCAATGCTTCCACACCACCATCTTGCATTCAGGAGCTGGCTGTCATATCCTGATCACTCACAGCTAGTTTCCTACAGGCATGTGCGAGATCACAGCTACAGGAAGACTGGTCCTGTGGCCTACTGAGATGTGTGACGTATATCCCAGGAGGCTGCGGATGGGCCAAGGGTACTTTATCCTCGCCTAGGCAAGAAATTAAGAGGTGGGATTGATTCCCACCCCCTAAATAAATGATTTTTTGTAACAGACTGGGGAGATGGGAGGAGGCAGTGTTATTTTAGAGGTGATGGTCTGTTTTAAAGCGGAACTCCAGGTTTGATTTAATTCCTTCACTAATACATGTGCCCACTGGGAGCAGTGTATAAACTGTATGTAGCATCGGCAACATACAGTATTCAGTGCTGTGTTCCAGCAGCAATACAGGCACTTCCTGTCCCATTCCCTGCCTAAAATTCATTTTTTTTGAATGAATACGAGGCTCTCTCTGATTGGCTGAGATGGAGATGAGGGCAGATGACATTATGATCACCGTCAGAGGAAACCTTGTACTTATTCATAAAATGTTTTCACGTGAAGGTCCTGCCAGTGAGTCTGTAATTTTTCAAATTCTTTAACAGACCAAGCTGATCAGCAAACCTGTTGGTTAACCCCTTGGCGCCGACTGCCTCCCGGCCCTTAAAAGTTTTAAAAGCCGGGAGGCAGTGACAGGCATTCGGTCATGTGAGCGCTAGAATTGGCTGTCACATAACTGGAAAGCTCCCAATCACAAGTTTGCATCAGGTGCTTATCGATTCCCGCTGGCTACTCAGCATGGTAAGTAGCTTACACATAGCGGCATATATGCAGCCACTCGGCATTAAGGCCTACCCACCGAGAGGCCACATATATGCATACTGTCGGTGCCAAGGAGTTAATGTGTTTGAGACAAACTTTTTAACACTGACAGGGGGTGCTTACAACAGTCAGCTTTCATCTTCTATGTAGAACCTCTATCCCAAAAGGAAAAAAAAAAAAAAAAAAAGTTGCTGTACCTGCTGAAAGGGGTTTGCTGGAGATTTGTTAGTCAAGTCAATTTAATCTGCCAGCACATCTAAAGCAGCCCATAGATTATTACATTTTCTTTCCTTCCACCACAAATGGAAGGAAAAAAATTGCTCGATTCCCCCATCAACACATTCAGTGTTGGGAGAATCCCTCCCACAGCACTACTGGGATCCATCAGTGAGGGGCCTTTCCTGCCAGCAAAACACAATGGTCACTGCTGGTGGCTATAGCCGCCGGGAAAGATCACATACAAAACATTCAATAGGCTTGTTGTACTGAAACTTATTGATGGATCGACTTCAGTATAACCAGTCTGCCCATAGATGGATCGAATCTTGGCTGGTCCCTGCTGAACTGGTCAAGTTCGATCCATCTACTGCCGATTTAACACTACCTTCTCACCATACTGACAATTAGAGATGGGCTCAGGCGTGTTTGAATCCTAGTCCCAACCCACCAGAGCAAATTGACCAGGAATCCGTCACTGCAAACCGCCAATCATGAGCAACCTAGTCAGGATGTGTGTATGTGCAGCTACAGGCCGGGAAATGGCTCACTGCCTATGATTGATGGTGTGCAGTGACGGCTTCCTGGCGGTATTGCTCCGGTGGGTTGGGACTAGGGGCTGAACCCGAGCCCAACCCTACTGACAATGCTACTGTCCGAAAGATGTCTCTGTTGCTCCTCCATCCAAAAGTAGACACACCAATAAGAAAGGAAGTTTGTTACTGTCCAGATTGCCTGGTGAAAAGCAAAAAAAAGTATTTAAAAAATAAAACGAATGCAGCCACCACATGGAAGGATTGGTAAGCTGCAATATTTTATTTTTGTTTTCGGATTTAAAAAGCATTCATTTTTCTGGTCACAACTCAACTTTTGTAATATTTTCTTTTCCCCTGTTTGGTTTTCCCCACACACATCCTGCAGCTAAACACATGAATTGGTGTCAGAGAAGGTGATAAGAAGGGTGTGGTGGTACTAGGGGTTTTAGGGTGTAACATGTTCCAGTACCTGCCCCTCTCACCCCATGAACCCCCTCCCCCGTGACAGCGGATGAGGGTTACTCTCCCCCACAGCTGTGTCATTCATTCACAGAGATCTGTGTATGAATAAACTATAAGTCCCGTCTTCCATCATGGCAGACGGGCTTGTAGTTCTCAAACAAGTATGAGTGCGCTAATCAGCACACTTGTAGTCCACTAAGAATTTCTCCTGCTTTCTAACTGAAAGTCCACATAGAGGTAAGGGCAGAAAGCTGGAGAGAGTGTGCAGGAGCCCGATATTGCACCCGCAATGACTTTATAAAGGTCAGGGAACACCCGGAAAAGAAAAAGAAAATCTTACTTTTCTTTAGTTTCAGTTGTTGATGCTTTCTTCTTTTTGACCTTCACTCTTTTCGATTGGACCTCCTCCTCTAATACTTCGGTATTTGTTTCCTCTGTAGAGTCACCTTCAGAATCCAGACCAGTGGTCAGGAATTCATCCAAGTTTAGCTGAGCAAGTTTTCTGGAAGTGGAAAGCCAACCACATTAAGAAAAGAAAATCCATAAAACAGGTACAGTTATATATTTTTTACATGTTACCTGTAAATAGCCAAGATGAACACAAAACTGTGATCATTTTAGTTTAACCTCACCTGCTATAATCACCATTATAAGCAGACCTCTAGGTAATGCCATTTTTAAAACATAGACCTGTTGGTAAATGTCCCACACACTGGATGTTTAAAGCTGAAGTTTAAGGCATTTTTTATATTGTTACACTGGTCCAGCTTGGACCAATATATATATATATATATATATATATATATATATATATATATATATATATATATCACACGTGTAGGCAGCGCTACCCCAGTGATCTGAAATAGCCTCCAGGTCCTGCGCCAAACCGTGCTGCATTGTGAACACGGGAGATCTCTCGCTTGCCACAGGAGTCAGGAGAACACTTTGCAATTCTGACTTAATGCAAAGTGCTCTCTGATTGGATGAGGTGGAGAGGCGGGGCAGTGATGTCACTAGTCACCTTGTCCAATCAGAGAACACTGCATTCATTGAGAAATGTCCTGTGTTCAGTAAGCAGCAGGGTATCCGATTGGCAAAGGACCTGGAAGCTAGCAGCAAATACTGTAGTAGCGGTAACTACTACAGTGATTTCCAGCTTCCAGGAGGGATCCCACAGGTACAGCACGTGCTTACTTACATTGGTTCAAGCTGGACCGATTTAACTATGTAAAAATTGTTATACCTAAACTTCAGCTTTAAAACACTAAAACTGTCATCAGCACAAATAAGATACAGTAGGCCTGATTAACACATTCACTGCAACAGGTGTGACATCATCAGCATAACCAGTGCTAGTAAGGAAATTTAAGGACCCTGGTGCAATTCAACAAAGTTATCACTATCCAGGATTTAGGCAGCTCATTCCTTGGAGTGAGCTACCAACAGACTACAAATGTATTGCAATACATTTGAACTAAATATCCCTCCTCTTCAGAGCAGCGTGCCATGACCGGTGGTTCCCGCGTGGGGGTGGCGTCATCGCAGCTCCGGACAGTCACATACCCGGAAGGAAGACCGGGTATAGATGGATGCCATTGCATCGCTGGAAGGCTTCATTTTGAGGTAATTGTCACATAATGTGCTAGTATGCAATGTATACTAGCATATTATACCTTTGCCTTGCAGGTAAGGCAAAAAAAAAAAAAGTGCAGCGGTTTACAAGCTCTTTAAACATGTATTGAAATATGTGAACTAAATATGCCTGTTTTTCATTTGTTTGCTGATAAGGATGTAGTAGAGGGTCCATCCAGAATTTGTAGGATTAGAACACCTGCTTCTATTACGGTCTGTGCCTCCATTAGGGGGTTTCACCCTCTCTATTTGTCCTGTTTACCGTTATCATTAAAAGTGAAAGTAAACAAAAACCCAAAATTTTGGGTTAACCCAGAAAAGGAATAGAGGGGAAACCTTCCAATGGGAACACTCGCCTATACTTACCTGCTCTGTGCAATGTTTTGCACAGAGCAGCCCCGATCCTCCTCTTCTGGCATCCCCCGTAGGCCCCTCCTCTTCATCAGGTGCCCCCATGTAGGCTCGCTCCTGAGTCCTGCTGCTGCATCTACTGATACAGATAGTGGGACTTGACCCCCCAGTGTCACAGCTTGATTGATGGCAGTGGGCACTGATAGCTCCCACTGCTAGTAACCTGTCCAATTAGGAGAGTGACCCAGGCTGGAGCTGCTGCGCTCATGCATTTCACTGGATCGGACTCAGGTAAGGAAAAGAGGGGGGGTGGTCAGGGGAGCTATAGCACAGAAGGATTTTCACCATAATGCATTAAGGTAAAAAGCCTTATGGCTCAATTTTTTCGCTGGACGCAGCTAAGGCTTTCGACAGTGTCGAGTGGCCTTATCTGTGGAAAACATTACAAAATATGGGATTGGGAGACACCTTTATTCGATGGATACAGCTTTTGTATGCTGCGCCCACGGCCAGAATACGGATTAATGGGGAACTTTCAGAATCCTTTCCTTTGTTTAGAGGCACCAGACAGGGGTGCCCACTGTCGCCCCTGCTGTTTGCCTTGGCCCTGGAACCTCTGGGAGCAAAAATCAGAGGAGACTCTAGAATAGCGGGATTCCAAAGAGGTATGAATAAAGATGTAGTGTCCATGTACGCAGATGATACCCTGCTCTACTTAGGAGACACAAAAGACTCATTAGAAACGGTTATGTCCCTCATCAAGGACTTCGGGGAGTTATCGGGCTTCTCCATTAACTGGGACAAGTCAGTGCTGATGCCGCTTGACCCCCTGAACATTCCATTACCACTAGGTGCAGAGATGATACAACAAGTAGGCTCATTCCGCTATCTAGGGATCCAGGTGACCCCTAACCCAGCCACTTATGTTGAACAGAACCTAACACCCTTATTAACCAAATTCCGCGAAAAAAGCAGGGCCTGGTGTAAACTGCCCCTGTCTGTTGTTGGTAGAATTAACCTTATTAAAATGGTCTGGGCACCACAACTACTTTATATTTTTAACAATTCCCCAGTTTGGATACCAAAAAAATGGTTTGATAAATTAGAGACCCAATTCAGAGAGCTCATATGGAGAAAAAAAATAGCAAGGATAAAATTATCAACGTTACAATACGGCAAAGAGGAGGGAGGACTTGCAGTCCCTCATCCTAGGATGTATTATCTCGCCTCCCAACTACAACAACTAGGAGGATGGGGCCTGCTGGACCCGAAAGACCCGATCCGTAAACTTGTAGTGCTGGAAGACAATAACTATTCAGCACTGACAAATTTGGAGGCGGGATTCTTACACTTAGACCCGGAAGCTCCTACAGTTAAATTATTAAACTCACTTTGGGCCTATGTCAAAAAACTAATGGGCATCACGGGCTTTCTGTCCAGCACGCCTCTCTGGCGAAATAGACAACTGAAAGAAATACAAAAACTAAAAGACTTCAAGGGTTGGGAGGACGCAGGCATCAAATATATCTCACAGTTATACCAGGGCAACACTCTCAAATCATTTCAACAGATCCACACAGAGTTTGGAATCCCACATAATAATTTTTATAAATACCTCCAATTGCGACATGCCTTACAAACCCAGAATAGAAATGCTAGAATCCAACCGACAGAACATCCGATTATACAGGATGTATTTATGGATGAAGTTAAAAAGGGCATGATATCTAGATGTTATAATACACTTATAGCACGAATACAAGACCCCTCTAGATTACCATCCAGACAGCGGTGGGAGGAAGATATAGGAGCAATAGATGGAGACACCTGGGAGATATGCCTTATGAATGCCCCCTTGGTGTCACTTTCTGCATCACAGAAACTTTCACATCTTTACCTTCTACATAGGGCGTACAGAACCCCTCTTCAACTCTATAAGTGGGGAATTAGAGATTCACCCCTGTGCCCAAAATGTGAACGGGATCATGGAAATCTACTCCACATGATCTGGAAATGCCCCAAGCTATTCAGATATTGGAAGGAAGTACTGGACACGATTTCAGAAGTATATATGGTATCTCTTGAGAGAACTCCGGTGGTCTGTATACTGGGGGGAATAGACGAAGAGTTTGCACCTCCACCTACACGTATAGCGCTTCTTCGTTTACTATACATAGCAAAGAAATTAATTGCCCAGTGGTGGATTACCCCGCGAGTTCCCACCAGGGGGCAATGGATAGACAGCGTGAATAGGATCCTAATAAGAGAAAAAATAACCTACCAACGTAGAAAGGCTCCACAAAAATTCCTCTCCATATGGCAGGCGTGGTTGGACGTTCCTGGTTTGGCCCCGCATCAACTAGTTAGGGATAGGTTACTCTTGGGTTGATGTAGACTTGACTACTGTATAGTAACTATGCGCATGCAAGGTAACGTGAAATTTAAAAAAAAAAAAAAAAAGACAGCCCTTGGGGAATATGAAACAGTATGTATGATGAGGTACTGCATGGCAAGGCTTTACTCTGTTTTGTTTCTATCCCTTTTTTTCTGTTTTTCCCTTCTTTTTTATTTCCTTACTTTAAAGATGAATATAATATTGAACTAAACATAACGAATCAAGTTAAGGTTGTCGGAATTATAATACAGTAAGAGTTGATTCTGATATTGCTGTTGAATGAACAACAGGTTCACTATTTTTATACTCTAATATGATTGGAAATCATTAAGCGCTCAGCATATAAGGGTACTATTATTATAGCTGGTATTTGCTTAAATCTGTACCTTGTATGGAGTCATACTCCCTGCGAAATATATTGTGTGTTAGACCTATTATAATTAAAAGACATAAGTAAGACAGGTGATGCTCCTGGTAGCGTGTCATTGGAACGGTCTGCAATAATCTAAGGTGGTTGGTGACTGCTCCTGTGGCATGCTTTATGGGAATCCCGAAATTTGTACATGCCATATACGAGTATCTGTATGCTACCTGTATTTGTTTCTTTATGCAAAATAAAAACCTTTCTGACTAAAAAAAAAAAAAAAGCCTTATGGCTATACAATGTTGGTGCAAACAGTACACATATATGTGGCCTCTTAGTGGGTGGGCCTTAACGCTGAGCAGCTGCATATATGTGGCCCTGTGTAAACTACTTCCCATGCTGAGAGCGTGCTCCCAGCTTGGTAGCCTGCAGGGATCGGTAAGCTTCAGATGCATATTTAAGATTGGGAGCTTTCTGACCACGAATCACAGTGGTCATGTGACCTGAAATGTTTGGCGCCAAGGTGTTAAAGAATGAGACACACACACACACGTCAGACATTGCCTCTGTCACGTCACATTCGGCTACCCATCACATTTTGCTACCCGCTGGAGTGCGCATGTGCGACAACGCCATATGCGTTCCAGCACTGTTGTAAGACCACTTTGCCACAGGGCCGCTCACCACGCTTCGGGCACGGCCTCACTTCACTCGGCATAATTATAATCTGACTCTATGTCTACTTGGATGGCAGGGCTTGAACCTGGACTCAGGGGTGTGGCCACAAAATTCTGTGCAAGCGCATATTGCCACAGTGTTAGAACGCATATGGTGGCATCGCGCATGCGCAGTCCAGTGGGTAGCCAAACGTGATGGGTCGCCATATGTGACGCTACACCTCTGCCAAAAACATTGCTCCTGGCAGGAAAGGCTTCAAGGAGAGATGGCAGAGAGACCTGTGTGCAGGAGGCCTTCATGTTCGGGCCAGTAGAATATGTGTAGAATGTGTGTGGAATATGTGTGTGTAGTATGTGAATGTAGAATGTGTGTGTGTGTAGTATGTGAGTGTGTATGTAGAATGTGTGAACGCACATATACGCGTGCAATGCTGCTTTCAGCGCGTTTTTTACGCCACATTTTCCTGCCATGCCTTGTGGTGGTCTGAGGGACTCTCTCAGACCCCCTGTGTGCATGAGGCCATATAGTGTGACTGGGCCCTGAGGTGAAGCATTGACCTGCTTCTTATATAATCCAGGCCTGGGAGTGTTGAGGAGGTTTGTGACTTCCAGGGACAATATTGAGTATTTGCCGTACCTGTCCCTGGAGTACAACTCTCTATGTACTCCCCCAGCACAGGAGAGCCGGGCCTGTCTGCTCTCTCAGCTCTGTGTATGCCATGCTTCTCCCTCTCCCCCCTTCTCATCCCTGTCTATTGCCGACTCTCACCTCTTCCCGGAGGCCGCCATGCTTTCCTCTTCAACAACGTGCTCTGCGATTCCGGCTCCCCCACAATGCACCGCGCCGCTCGGCCCGGCTCGCTCCTTGTTTCTAGGACTCGGGATGGTGCGCGGGCGGGCGGATTTCCAACACCCTGCTACGAGTTCAGTGCAAACTTGGTGCCGCAGTCACAATTACATCATACTCTTCATTTCTTGAGAACAGTAAAAAAATATACACTGACTATGACTAAGGTAAAGAAATGAATATTCCCCTATAGAGAAAATCTGAAGCGGTCGGGCGTAGAAAGGTTATGCAATGTTTATGTTGTGGCTGCTGGGTGGAAGGATTGTGCCGGTGTCTTGTCATCTGGTGCCGCCGGTATGTGGTGAGGAGAGCTCTGTACTGTACATCTTACACTACTTACTGTACACACTGCATGATGAGGAGAGCTCTACACAACTTACTGTACACACTGCATGATGAGAGCTGTGCACATCCTACACAATTTATTGTATACTACTTATTGTACACATCCTACACAACTTACTGTACACACTGCACGATGAGGAGAGCTCTGCACATCCTACACAGCTTACTGTACACACTGCATGATGAGGAGGGCTCTACACAGCTTACTGTACACACTGCATGAGGAGAGATCTACACAGCTTACTGTACACACTGCATGATGAGGAGAGCTCTGCACATCCTACACAGCTTACTGTACACACTGCATGATGAGGAGAGCTCTGCACATCCTACACAGCTTACTGTACACACTGCATGATGAGGAGAGCTCTGCACATCCTACACAACTTACTGTACACACTGCATGATGAGGAGAGCTCTTCATATCCTACACAGCTTACTGTACACACTGCATGATAAGGAGAGCTGTACACATCCTACACAGCTTACTGTACACACTGCATGATGAGGAGAGCTCTGCACATCCTACACAGCTTACTGTACACACTGCATGATGAGAAGGGCTCTACACAGCTTACTGTACACACTGCATGAGGAGAGCTCTACACATCCTACACAGCTTACTGTACACACTGCACGATGAGGAGGGCTCTACACAGCTTACTGTACACACTGCATGAGGAGAGCTGTACACACTGCATGAGGAGAGCTCCACACATCCTACACAGCTTACTGTACACACTGCATGAGGAGAGCTCTACACAGCTTACTGTACACACTGCATGATGAGAAGGGCTCTACACAGCTTACTGTACACACTGCATGAGGAGAGCTCTACACATCCTACACAGCTTACTGTACACACTGCATGATGAGGAGGGCTCTACACAGCTTACTGTACACACTGCATGAGGAGAGCTCTACACATCCTACACAGCTTACTGTACACACTGCATGATGAGGAGGGCTCTACACAGCTTACTGTACACACTGCATGAGGAGAGATCTACACAGCTTACTGTACACACTGCATGATGAGGAGAGCTCTGCACATCCTACACAGCTTACACACGCTGCATGATGAGGAGAGCTCTACACAACTTACTGTACACTGCATGATGAGGAGAGCTCTGCACATCCTACACAACTTACTGTACACACTGCATGATGAGGAGAGCTCTTCATATCCTACACAGCTTACTGTACACACTGCATGATAAGGAGAGCTGTACACATCCTACACAGCTTACTGTACACACTGCATGATAAGGAGAGCTGTACACATCCTACACAGCTTACTGTACACACTGCATGATGAGGAGAGCTCTGCACATCCTACACAGCTTACTGTACACACTGCATGATGAGAAGGGCTCTACGCAGCTTACTGTACACACTGCATGAGGAGAGCTCTACACATCCTACACAGCTTACTGTACACACTGCACGATGAGGAGGGCTCTACACAGCTTACTGTGCACACTGCATAAGGAGAGCTCTACACAGCTTACTGTACACACTGCATGAGGAGAGCTCTACACAGCTTACTGTACACACTGCATGATGAGGAGAGCTCTGCACATCCTACACAGCTTACTGTACACACTGCATGATGAGGAGAGCTCTACACAACTTACTGTACACACTGCATGATGAGGAGAGCTCTGCACATCCTACAAAACTTACTGTACACACTGCATGATGAGGAGAGCTCTTCACATCCTACACAGCTTACTGTACACACTGCATGATGAGGAGAGCTGTACACATCCTACACAACTTACTGTACACACTGCATGATGATATTAATGAGGAGTGAGGGGCTGTAGACAGAGTTCACATTAGTTCATGGCTGCTGTGTGCTGAGAGGACTTGTTACTTTCTGCCTGTGATTGGGGGGTGTTGCTTTCTTTGTACATAATGGTTCTGCTTCCTCTGATTGTTTGCAGGCTGCCTGTAGAGCTGTGATCATGGTGTGGCCCGCAGACCTCCTCCTGCACAGAGGCTGCCAAGTGTCCTAATATAGTTTCTGGGTGGTGATCCATGGACTGGAGATCATGTTCTGTACACACCGGAGTTCTTGTCTGTGTCCAGCCATTCAAGAGCGCCTTCATGAACTTGCTGTGGTGGCCCAGTGCTGAGAGGGTGAGTGCCAATGACAGATTATACTTTATTTTACCTCTAATGGTGAGAAAATAAAGTGTAACCAAATGTAAAAATGTAAAACTTTTTTTTTTTTACTTTTGGATAGAGTAAGGAAGGGTTATAACGCGGGTCAGTTTTATTTTTCCCATCTGTGTCCCACAGGAGAGGATGCCCTTGACTTTCTATCCCATAGTCAAAACAGAAAGTGAGAGCAAATCCCTCCAAAGTGAGGGAATCCCAGGGTGTCACCTGAACTAGTGTCCCTATTGGAAGATTTCTCCTCTATTACTGTTTTGGTGTCAACCTGAGATTTAGGATTTTCTTTTACTTTTAGGCTTGGTTCACATTGGTGCAATGCGAGAACCCTGCAAATCCACTGCGGGTTCCCGCATTGCATTTGACTCACAGGCAGTTCACACTGCCTTATGCGAACTGCTGGGAGTGTCAATACAAAGTTAATGCCACCCCCAAATCGGTTCACAGATCACAGTGTGAATTATCGGTTCAGGCAGGAATCGGATCGAATGGGTGTGGACACCCATGCAATCTGATTCTGGTGCAGACCAAAAAAAGGGTCTTGCATGACCTTGGTCCGAATGCGATGCAAATTCACATCGCACAGACATTGCATGTGATTTGCACAGCCGTGCGGTGCGAATCACATGCAACGTCGCACAGCGCAGCAGTATGAACCCAGCTTGAATGATAATGGTAAACAGAACAAACATAGTCAGTCTGGTTAAAAAAAGACACAAGTCTATATAGTTCAACCAATAAAAGGGAAAAAAAATCATACAATCCTATACCACAGTTGATTCAGAAGAAGACAAAAAACCCCCAGCAAAGCTTGATCCAATTTGCTCCAGCAGGAGTAAAAAATCCTTCCTGATCCCCCAAGAGGCAATCGGATATTCCCTGGATCAACTTTACCTATAAATGTTAGTACCCAGTTATATTATGTAAGTTAGGAAAGAATCCAGTCCTTCTTTAACGCAATCTACTGAGCTGGACAGAACCACCTCTGGAGGGAGTCTATTCCACATTTTCACAGCCCCTACTGTGAAGAAATCCTCCCATATTTGGAGATTAAGCCTAGGTTCACACTGACAGCAGGAATGAAATTGTGCGAGTTCAGCTGAACTCGCACAATTTCATTTTTACATGTCAGTCCCGACTTCGGGGGCGATTTCAGAGACATCTGTGCGGATTTCTGCACAGATGTCTATTGACCCCGAAGTCTCCAAAAGTAGTACAGAAACTACTTTTGGGAATCGGTGCGGTGTCGCACCGTTTTGCACAGTGCCATTGCTGGCAATAGCCGCCGATTTGACATGTCAAATTACATGCCAAATTGCTGCAATGTGAACCAGGGCTAAACGTCTTTTCCTCTAGACGAAAGGAGTGCCCCCTTGTCCTCTGTGATGACCTTAAAGTGAATAACTCAACACCAAGTTCACTATATGGGCCACTTATGTATTTGTACATGTTGATCATATCCCCCCTTTAATTGCCTCTTTTCAAAAGAGAATAAATTCAATTCCTCTAATCTTTCCTCATAGCTGAGCTCCTCCATGCCTCTTATCAGTTTGGTTGCCCTTCTCTGCACTTTCTCCAGTTCCCCGATATCCTTTTTGTGAACTGGTGTCCAAAAATGAACTGCATATTCCAGATGAGTGAATCTCCCTAACAACTGAAAGGGGTTCTAATCCACTCTATCCAAAACTAAAAATTAATAACAAAGTTTTGTCTTTAGTTCTACTTTAACTTTCAATCTGTTTTATTGAGTTTTATGAAAGGAGTACAGAAAACAAAGGTGCCTGCACTACTTTGATGCAACTTTGATCCAGAGAGTGTAAAGTCCGATCAAAGTCGCACTCTAAATCATACAATTTGGAGGACCACTAGTGGAAACTGAGCCTAAAGAGCCGTACACATGGGCTGAATATCGGGCAGTGTCGGGCGGTTCAGTAGAAACCAGCCAACATCTGACCTGTGTGTACAGCAGCCAGTCTGACAGAAGGGGCATGACTGAAAAAGTCTGCTGATTCAGGACCCGATCAGTGACCAGTGTGTTCTGGCGGGGGGCCGTCCCCCTGTCAGAACACAAAAGCTCAGTGGGGGAGATCACTGTACTAACATCCAATTGTTAGTACAGTGGCTCCAACTGAGCTCTTTTTTTTTTTTTCGCTCGGCCCGCTGGGTTGGGTTGAATGAAACTAAAAGACACTAGTGTGTACCAGGCTTTAATGGTCGCTCCACTCAGAGCTTATGTTTTTGTTATAAGTGAAGCATGATGGGTTAAGTCAGCCGAAGGCTTTTAATATATTTTAGATAATTCTGCACTAGGCTCTCCCTACCAATAAATTCCTAATCTGTTCCTGTCCACCTGAGAATTTTGAGAAGTTCTGCCAAACTTTGTGTGTTACAGTCTCTATAATGTAAATTTAAAGGGGAACTAAAGTTCAGCTGTAAAAAAAAAGCAGACAGAAAAGCTTCTATTGCAGAAGAGACATGCAATGTCTCTTCTACAATAAAATGCCCCTACATGTCTGCTTGTTGTTTTCTCCGGCACTAAAAACATGCTCAGCTCAGCCCTGTGACTGGCCCTGCACATGCGCAAGAGTGACATCATCCCACGCCGGCTGATGAAGAGGCCCAAAAACTGGTATTCAGAAGAAGATGCTGGCACCAGCAAGGGACCGGTAAACAGGCGAAGATTAATACCTTTAGTTCAGCTTTAATATAAAAGGAAAGTGGAAGCCCTTTATAACGGGTACAAGACACAGGGACTCCAGCACAGAGATCTCACCTAGGCTCCACTCAGAAAGCTGCATAGGTGCGGATAGTTTGTTGTGTTTAGAGGTGGCTAAATGGTGCCATGGCCGCATACAAGCTGGCAGATTAGCTGCAGCCAGAACTATTCAGAAATTTTGAACCTAGAAGCACACTGGTTGCGGCCAGGATCAGTAAGGGGCTCTATTCACATGTAGCCACTCAGATTATTGGTTACATGTGAACAGCAATGGCTCTGGCCATTGATTTGTACAGAGTCCAAATCTGACAGCTGCTGCTGTTTACCCACACACAGTGTGCAGGTAATGTTTAGAACCACTGGCGAAAATCCATTTATTCTTGTTGGCAGCACCCCAGTGCAGCCATTTGAATCTAGCCTAATACCTGAGAGATATCAGAAATTGTGGCAGGTTTGTTCAAGCTGTTAAAGCGAATTAAAGGCTAATTCCACCTTTCTTGTCATGTTACGCCCATATTTAGTGTATAACATGGTGCCAAGCACCCCCAACCTCCCTGGCAGGATTGTGAGGATCTTCTTCCCGATGGCTTCTGTTAAATTTTGCATTTGGCACAAGAGATTACATTATTTCTAATGGCACCCCTATTGTACCGTGATTTTCGCTTGGTAAATCACACTACAATCGCGGCAACGCGTAACACTGGCACTATTGGGCTACTATTCTTCCCACTAACACCAAAGATGGGGCACTATTCCTCCCACTGACACCAATGATGGGGTGTTGTTACCGGCAGCAGGACATTTTCTACTCCCACTGACCACAGTCCGGCCCCTCTAAATTCTAAAGGATAGTAAAGTGGCCCTTTGTTTAGAAAGTTTGGAGACCCCTGTTCTAGGTCAGTGATTTTTTTTTTTTAATTTTTTAAGCAAGCAAGTTAAAAAAAAAAAAAGTCAGGCAGCTAGCATTTTCAGAAGGAGAGGTCAGCAGTGGCAGGCTTCATGCCTCTCTAATGGCAGTTTTCCATTAATGTAATCCTATCAGATTCTTTATAAATGACACTTAAAGGTCCCTGCAGCAAAACTCATAACTCTCCAGCTGCCTATATCCCTTACCTCTCCTCTACCACAGAACTTTAGCATCTTCAGAATTTAACACTTTTGACAGTGTCTGGTCCCCCCCCACCCTGCATACAGTGGTTCCATACTCTTACCCCAATGTGACTGCAGCACACAGCAGTGATATAGAGTTTGGAGGATGGAGCCACAATGTGCGGCAGGGGATGCAGGCATCTGATCTGTTACACCCAGAGGTGTTGAATGCTGAAAACACTGGCTGGACCTCTAGAATAGAGTAAAGGTAGAAGACACAGGCATCAGCGAGTTCAGTATAATGCCTCTTCTCCAGCTCCATTCTTTAAGGCTAGGTTCACATCTAATGCGGTTGCGGTTGATGCAGTTTTCAGGTGTGTTTTACGCTTTTAAACCCGCATCTTTGAATGCAGTTTTCATGCATTTTGCATTTATTTTTTCCCTCTTTAAACACACTGTGTATAGCTGGTTGCTAAGAAGCGGGCCAGGAAGCTGGCCGCCACATCCGTAATAACCGATGAGTCATTAGCTGTCAGCGAGGTTACCCGCTGACAGCTGAATGTAAAAAAAAGAATTGCCAGCAAAAAAAAAAAAATTGGGAAAAAACGGCGTGGGGTCCCCCCAAATCCATACCAGGCCCTTTGGATCTGGTATGGATTTGAAGGGGAACCCCACGCCCATTTTTTTTTTTTTTTAAATAGCGTGGGGTCCCTCCCAAAATCTATACCAAACCCTTATCCGAGCATGCAGTCCGACAGGTCAGGAAAGGGAGGGGATGACATCCGACAGTCATCCGATCCAATCTGCTGTTTTTGGCAGACAGGATCAGATCGGATGCCGGCAGGTGTCCACTGACATGCGCCGCTCCATAGAGTGCTAGGGATTGTCCGATCAGGTCTGCCTTAAAAACTGACAGGCGGACCTGATCAGAAAGCCCGTGTGAAAGAGAATTAAATAACAATTTTTAGAATTTCTTTAAAAAACAAAAATCTGTATTAAAATTTTTGAAAACCTAGGTAAAGAGGCTTGAGTACAGATACAATGAAAATGAACCCCTGCTGGGGACCATTAGTAGTTAAACATTTAAAGCATGACAGGAAAATATTGTACAGAGGTCACAACAGTAGACTTTGGTGAGAATACTTGATTTGATTGTAGCCGTATTAGTGCAATTGTGACAGAGAAAATTGAGTACTGTCCGTGATACTTTTTTTATTTGCACTAACATACAATTTTTCAGGACAAGCTTTCGGGGTATGTCCCCTTCTTCAAGGTCCAATTAGTACTGATTCACAAATTTTTAAGCAGAATGTTAAAGAAGAAGAAAAAAAAAAAGAGAAAACCAAACACATACAAATCAATCTTTATTACCATTGATTTGTATGTGTTTGGTTTTCTCTTTTTTTTTTTTTTTTTCTTCTTCTTTAACATTCTGCTTAAAAATGTGTGAATCAGTACTGCTTGGACCTTGAAGAAGGGGACATACCCCGAAAGCTTGTCCTGAAAAATTGTATGTTAGTGCAAATAAAAAAAGTATCACGGACAGTACTCAATTTTCTCTGTGAGAATACTTGAAAGCCCTGTCAGGGTATTAGAGAGGGAGATGTAAAGGGGGAAGAAGTGCTCCACCTTGAAAGAAACACCCTTAGCCCTCGTTCACATTGGAGCGACTCTATTGTCAGCAATGGACATAGGCTTCATGCACAGATGTCTATGCAAATCGCACCCAAAATTGCCAAAAGTAGTGCAGGAATTTCTTTTTAAAATCAATGCAGCACCACAAAGTCAGCATCGCACTGATTTGAACAGTGCCATTGCTGACAATAGAGTGCGACTTGTCATGCAATTTAACCTGTCACTGACATGAGGCTTTGAAATTGTGCAATTTCAGATGAAGTCGCACGATTTCAAAGCCGTATTCAAGTGCCAGTTCAGATCTGTGCAGTGTGTTGTGTTTTACATGGATATTAGGCGAATTGTCATTAAGCTCTTTATATTGTGCGTTTTAATGAAAGCACATCAAAGATGCAGGATTTTTTTTTTCTGCACCACACCTATAAGTATGCAAAAAATCTCGAGGTACCCCAGTCTAAAAGTCATGCCAGATTAGAAAACCAGTCCCGATTGTACAGTGTAGGGATCAGGAGTAAAAGTAATGTACTGAGTGAAGGTGTTAGGAGTAAAAGTAACATACAGATTTTAGAGATTAAAGCCTAGTACACACAGGCTGAATGTCTGACGACATCGGCCTGTTCAATAAAAAGCAGCCAACATTTGGCCCGTGTTTATGGCAGCCAGTCCGACAGATGCTAGCTGCTTGGCTGGCTTCTGTCGGACAAGCATTCTGAAAAAGCAGCAACCGGCTCCTGATCAGCGCTCTCAGCCAGTTAATGGGAGCACTGACCAGAGTGTCCTGGCGGGGGGGGGGACCATCCGCTTTTTAAGAAGCTGTTTAGGCCACATGCACACTGGTTGTTATAAAAACGACACTAGCGTTAGCTGTAATAAGCTGTAGCTATAGAATGAGTTTGCAGCATTTTTTAGCAAAACTGTACACCCACAAAAGCGATGATAAATGCCAAATAGCCCTGTTTTTCAGCATTTTAAATCTTTTATCATAGTTAGAGCATTTTTACAGCTGAAAAACTCCTCTTAAAACCCACTAGCACATTATGGCAGAGTTACTTGTGATCTCCTGCACTTGGGAGCTTAGTCTATAGGTGAGTGGTGCAGCCAACCCTTTGGCTAAAATGTGGAACGGTAATGGTCCTGCTGCCCTCCTCAGAACAATAGGTATCCTTAGAACTGAAACATATAAAGAACAAAGGAGGGCACACCAACCTTGTGCATTACCAAAGATAAAATTTATTAAAAAACTGTAACAGCAGTACTCATACTCTCAAACAAACGTGGTTAAAAGGCTTGTCAGTACACCAGCAAATGGAACCCTGCCTCTAGACACCGGCAACCTGGACCAGATGCTGAGGGGAAGCAGATGGCATCGCAAACGGCTTATGCGTTACGAGGGAGACCCTCTTCCTCAGAGCCAAAACGGTGAAAAACTGGCCTCCTCCAGTTACCTCTATATATACTGTATATCCACACACACACAAGTCCATGTAGACACGCACGAGATCGTGCCCCATCCTTCAGCTAGGGCGCCATCCACTATGTGGATCGATTGGAAGTGTGTACTACTATCCAACGTCCTAAATCCCTCCCCTGTCACCATAAAAATATCCCCAACCTGTGAACGTATGCGCGCGGGAGCCGTCAGTCACGGCACACACTGGAGGAAGAAACAGCACGGTGGTCCGTTTCTGCACAGCGCATGCGCCGATGACGACATTGGCGCACTACAAGTGAAATATCTCCTAAACGTTTAGGAGATATTTCCACTACCTATAGGTAAGCCTTATTCTAGGCTTACCTATAGGTAAAAGTCACCAAAAAGGGTTTATAACCACTTTAAATCACAATGGCAACAGAAACTGCCCAAATAACCCTGATGAAAAGTTTACACACCCCAGTTCTTAAAGGATCACTAAAGCTATTTTTTTTTTTTTTTTAAAAACAAACATGTTATACTTACCTCCACTGTGCAGCACGTTCACCGTATAACTCGGCCCCGCTCCCCGGCGCGCCGCGTCTTTGGATGTGATTGACAGCAGCGTGAGCCAATGGCTGCGCTGCTTTTAATCCATCCACTGTAGCCAATCGACGGCCAGGCTGAGCGGCGAAGAGGATGTCGGGTGCGAGCGCGGGACTTTCTGAGGGGTCAGGTAAGTAAAACGGGGGGGGGGGGGGTCGCGGTATTGTCGGATGTTTTTTCACCTTAATGCATAGAATGCAATAAGGTGAAAAAACTTTTACCTTTACAACCCCTTTTAATACTGTGTATTGCCTTCTTTAACATCAATGACAACTTGAAGTCTTTTGTGGTATTTGTGGATGAGGCTCTTTATGTTCTCAGATGGTAAAGCTGCCCATTCCTCTTGGCAAAAAACCTCCTGTTCCTGTAATTTCTCGGGCTGTCTTGCATCAACAGCACGTTTGTGATCTCCCCAGAGGGGCTCAATATATGATTGAGGTCAGGAGACTGAGCTGGCCACTCCAGAACCTTCACTCTATTCTGCTGTAGCCAATGACAGGTTTTCTTGGCCTTGCATTCATCAGCTTCCTGGCTGATGAATGCAAATAAATGTTCCTCCAGTATTTTTTGATAACATACTGCATTCATCTTGTCATCAATTTTGACCAAATTTCCTGTGCCTTTGTAGCTCACACATCCCCAAAACATCAGCGATCCACCTCCGTGTTTCACAGTAGGAATGGTGTACCATCCTAGTACATCATAGGCCTTGTTGACTCCTCTCCAAATGTAGCATTTATGGTTGTGGCCAAAAAGCTCAATTTTGGTCTGATCACTCCAAATGACTGTGCCAGAAGGTTTGAGGCTTGTCTCTGTGCTGTTTGGCGTATTGTAAGCCGGATACTTTGTGACATTTGTGTAGTAATGGCTTTCTTCTGGCGACTCAACCATGCAGCCCATCTTATTGTGCATCTTCTAACAGCCACACCACATGTTTTCAGAAAGTCCTATATTTCACCTGAAGTTATTTGTGGGTTTTTCTTTGCATTCTGAACAATTTTCCTGGCAGTTGTGGCTGAAATTTTAGTTAGTCTTTCTGACCGTGGTTTGGTTTCAACAGAACCCCTTATTTTCCACTTCTTGATTAGCGTTTGAATACTGCCGATTGGCATTCTCAATTCCTTGGATATCTTTTTATATCCTTTTTCTGCAGATCATTTGACAATTCTTTTGTTTCCCCATGACTCAGAATCCTGAAATGTCAGTGCAGCACTGGATGAGAGATGCAAGGGTCTGTCAGGAGTCCAGAAACTTATTGACCTTTTATACACACACACTAATTACAAGCAAACAGATCACAGGTGAGGATGGTTAGCTTTAATAGCCACTCAAACCACTTTGTATCAACTTGTGTGCATGTTATCAGGCCAAAATCTCCTGGGTATGTAAACTTTTGATCAGGGTCATTTGGGTAGTTTCTGTTGCCATTATGATTTAAAAACAGTTGATTGATAATAAATGGCTTCAATCAACAATAACCATGAGTGAAAGAAACGTTTTTGTGCTATCATTCCATATTCTCTGAAAAATGGCCAAGAAATCATAAATTCTGCCAGGGTATGTAAACTTATGAGCACAACTGTACATACATTGCCACCAGCCCATTTCGTCATCATATGACAGAACCATTTGAAGGTAATGGACCTGAGGAATAAAATCAAACATAAAAGTTTATAATAGCTTAGTCGTTATATTCATGCCTAATTTCAAATCAAAAGTATGGGGTTGGTAGGCCCCATTCCTACTGGGTGAACCCAGTATCCCACTTTAGTCCATCATAGTGCTATGTGGATTAATATGAAATGATAATGCTAATTGATAGCATTGTTGTTAAATGTTAATCTAGAAAGTGTTGATCTACTATACCTTACTTAGAGCCCCTGCAGGCTCATGGGGCCATCCTACCTACACATTGCAACTAAATAATGCGCACACGTGCATATATGCCAAAAAGGCCACAAATGTACACAATGCTAATTGTGTTGTGCACATGTATGTGCCAGGAACCAAGCTGGACCCAGTGTTGGACATAACCCCTAGGCGTGATGCTCCGGTCCAAAGGGACTAGGAAAGGGTGACACAGTGCCCTGGACCAGAGCGGGATGGAATGAAAGTGGATCACAAAGGGCCACGAATGTACACAATGCTGTTTGCGTAGTGCACACGTGCGCGCCCATGGCCACATACCTATGTGCCAGGGACAACCTGAACCCAAAGTTTGGCATGACCCCTAGGGGTGATGCTCCAATCTGAGGGGACTGGGAAAGGGTGGCCCAGTGCCCTGGGCCAGAGCAGGATGGAATGGAAGGGAATCAAAAAGGGCACAAAGCTTGATAAGCCAGAGGTCAGAGTGAAAAGACAGGGCTAAGCTATAGTATAGGCCTATAGTTGGAATAAGCAAGGTCAAACTACATTGTGCAATTCGATCCCCTCATTGAGGCCCTGAGGGGCCAGGGATCCTAAAGTGAAAATCCAGAAGGCCTCTCTTGTACATAGTATTTGATGTTTCTTGCCACTGTCTAAATCATTTGTTATAGCCTCTATTCCAAAGACTCTTAGACCATTAGTGCTGCTATTATGAGCGTCCTTAAAGTGACGTGGCACAGATTAGTTGTCTTTTTCTGTCGTAATGCTACTCCTGTGCTCCCCCATTCTTGTCCTCATGGGTCGTGCAGTGTGACCCACGTACAAGAGTCCACAGGGGCAAAGGAGGCCATAAATTACATATGAAGTGCTGCAGTTGATGAACTGCTTGATCGTGTGGCTTTTGCCGTCAACTCCGGTTATCTCCTTTTTTCAATGACACATATGTGTGCAATTGCCACAATTACTAGTCCCGCACCTTTTTGATCAAATACTGTGGTGCAGAGTTTGTTCAGCCCTTTGTTCCTAATTTTCTTTATTCTGCTCGGAGCAATTATGCTCCTTAGATCTTTAGGTCTCCTAAAGACCAAATTCGGATTTGGAGTTTTGCTGGTATTCAAAATTGGATCTGAAATGAGTATTTTTCAGTTTTTTCTAAAGATTTTCTGTATTATGGGGACTTTGTTGTTGTACCTAGTACAGAATCTTATTTGTGGTTGTTCATCACTGGCATAATTTTCCCTACTTCCAGGGCGATGTTCTCGTATAGCTGCAGGTATTTCTGAAATGCTTCTTCAATATGTGTATCATCACATCCCTTTTCTTTAACCTCTTCAGCCCCGGAAGATTTGACCCCCTTCCTGACCAGAGCATTTTTACAATTTGGCACTGTGTCGCTTTAACTGACATTGCGCGGTCGCTCAACGCTGTACCCAAACTAAATTTGCGTTCTTTTTTTTGCCACAAATAGAGCTTTCTTTTGGTGGTATTTGATCACCTCTGCGTTTTTTATTTTTTGCGCTATAAACAAAAAAAAAAAAAAAAGCGACAATTTTGAAAAAATAATTTTTGTTTTACTTTTTGCTATAATAAATATCCCCCAAAATTTAAAAGAAAAACTAATTTCTTCATTAGTTTAGGCCAATATATTCTTCTACTTATTTTTGTTAAAAAAAATCAGAATAAGCGTATATTGCATTTTTTTTGGCATTTTTTTTTTCTTACCAGTAATGGTGGTGATCTGCAATTTTTAGCGGTATTGCGACAGACAGATCGGAGACTTTTGACGCTTTTTTGGGACCATTGGCATTTATACAGTGATCAGTGCTATAAAAATGCACTGATTACTGTGTAAATGTCACTGGCAGGGAATGGGTTAACACTAGGGGGCGATCAAGGGGTTAATTATGGGTTCCCTCACTGTGTTCTAACTGTATGGGGATAGGATTGACTAGGAGAGGATCCATATCGTTTTTCCTGCTTAGTAGGAACAAACGATATGGCTTCTCTCCTCTGACAGCACGGGGACACACAAATCCCCGTGCTGACGCTCGTGCCCGCTGGCCACACACATCGGGTCCCCCACCGTGCAGCGGACGTGTGTGCCCTCTGATGGCTGAAAAAGGGTAGGACGTACCCGTACAGGATTTTGCCCAGGAGAGCCATTGTGCCGCAGTATATCTGCATGACATGGTCGGCAAGTGGTTAAACTTGTTCTTCAAGATCAGTCCCCGTTCTTCATAGTCCTCCTTAAAGGTGCAGGTCCACCTAAGTCTACAGAACTGACCGAATGGAACATTCCTGATCCATATATGGTGATGGTGGCTACAGGCTTGGAGATAGGAGTTCCCTGCACTCGGTTTGAAGTCAACACTGTATCCTGGTCTAGGCCGACAAGGCCCAGGCTTAGGGCAGCACTTTGCAGGGGGGAAGCACGAAAAGAGTCCCCACCGGCTTGCGTTACACTGTTAGTGTAGTGCCAGTCTTATGGGGAGGACTAAGCTGAGAGGCAAATTAGTCTAGCACCCCCATAAAGTGGCTGCACTGTTTCTGGTATGCGGGCGGCCGGCATTCCACAACTGTGGGGGGGGGGGGGGGGGCGCCGCTTCTAATTTTGACTGTCCTATTATCCTGGACCACAAACCTTCCTCACTGTGCTATATGTTTTCTTCTGCACCATTGGCATGGTTATATTTTCTTACTTCTCTCCATAAAATTATCAGAAATTTGTGCTTAATGTAGAACTATAGGCAACACTTTTTTTTTTTCATTTTGGATAGAATAAGGGAGGGTTATAGCCCCTGTCAGTTTTTTTTTACCATCCCTGTCCCATTGTAGAGATTTCCCTTCACATCCTGCCCTATAGCCAAACAGGAAGTGAGAGGAAATCTATGCAGATTAAGGAAATCCATTGCCCCCCCGGCCCTCAGAACTAGTGTCCCCACTCGAAAATGTCAGGGCGGGTCGTAAACAGCAAGGGGTGTGGCCTTGACAGGAAGGGGTGGGTCATAGTTAAATTAGGGAGTGCACGAGTTTAGTCAGGCCTAGGGCAGCACAAAACCTAAATACACTACTGTTTGAAGTGCGTCCTAGAGTAGATTACTCCATCATCGTCAGCCCGCCGCTCCAGATCCAAGAAAAACAGGGACTGCTCATCTATCACATGATCACATGATCCCCAAACGGGTTCTTTGAACAGTGTGCCAAAAATCCTTCCAGTTCTTCATCGGTGCCATTCCATATTATGAGAATGTCGTCAATGTAACGTGCCTAGAGAACAAGGTTGCAATACCCCATAAGGAGATTGGCGTAGCTGGGGGCGAACCTTGCCCCCATGGCGGTACCCCTAACTTGCCTATAGAAGCTGCCCATAAATGAAAAATAGTTATGGGTTAAAGTAAACTCAATGCACTCGTACAAGAACTGCACTTGTGCTGGATTGAACAGATGGGCCTCTGCCATATAATACTCCACTGCTCTAAGGCCAAATTCATGCTGGATAGATGTATATAGGGATGCTACATCATATGATAGCCACCTATAGCCTTTCTCCCTCGTATATGTAGTTAGAATTTCTAGAGCATGGCCAGAGTCCATAATGTACGAGGGCAGGCTGATTACCAGGTCCTGAAGAAAATGGTCGATATAGCTGCCTATATTGCTGGTCAGGCTATCAATTCCTACAATAATCAGTCTACCAGGAGGCTTCTCCATATCCCTGTGCACCTTTGGAATGTGGTAAAAGTGAGGGACCACCGGATGCTTTGAATGCAGGAATTGATATTAATTTTTAGTCAGGACCTGGTTTAGTAATGCTTTATCTAGCAGCCTTTTGAGCTCACCATTATAGGTGTCAGTGGGGTCCCACAAAAGTCTTTCATATGTGTTGGTATCCCTAATAAGGCTATAGGCTTCCTTCAGATATTGGTCTCTATCCTGTATTACTGGGCACCCACCTTTGTCAGCTTTTCTAATGATAACTTCAGAGTTCTTTTTCAGGCTGCACAGAGGGCCTGCTATGTCCACTTCATCCCCCTTATCCTGTTTGTATCTTTTTAGCACCACAAACACTCCACAAACCCTCCTCCATAACCACTTCATGGAAAGTGGGTTTAAAGTTGCCTTTTTTCCAATATGGGTAGAAAATTGATTTTGGTCTAAATTGGGTGTTAATGACACCTGACTCTACAACAGGAACAGAGATCTCATCTACAGATTCTTGGCCCATCTCTACATATAGCTCTTTCAGAATATCCAGCATTTCCTTATACAGTGACTCCGGAAGAGGAGAGGGTGGTATTGCCCCCTGATTTTTATTATCTACTCCATTTATCTCTTTCAACATTTAATGGTGCTTAACCGTGAGATTCCACACAAACCTATTCAGGTCGATAAAGAGGTTGGGAGGGCTCTCCGGGCCATAGATAAGACCTTTCCTGGGCAGCCCAAGTTCTGTTTCTGAGAACACACATTTAGAGAGGTTGTAGATTTTTATGGTGGAATGTCCATCTGCTACTTCTGGTCTCTACTTAAGTTTCTTCCCTCCCCTTCTCCCTCTTCTCATTGGTTTCTTTGTCGCCTGGTGTTTGAAGGGGATAGGGGTCTGAATGCGATACTTTTCTGCGCTGCGGGTTTTGTCTTCCCCTGCAGCTTCTTCCACAAAAAAATAATTCTCATCTCTTGATTTTACTGCCTTAATGGTAGTGGCATTTTTCCCAGATCCCAAAGGATTATTTGGTCCTGTCTTTAGAAGGGACTCAAGTTGTTTCTCAAGTATGTCCGGATTTGATCGTGGTGCCGCTGGAGGATCACTTGGCTCCTCATATACTGGAGCTCCTATCTGTGGTAACGTAGAGTTACCCATGGCATGACTCTGGCCCAGGGTGTCTCTAGCCCCTTGCGAATTGCGCTGGCCTCCACCACTGAGATCTATAGGTGGGTCCCTTTTGGGCCAGAGAGGGCGGGAAATCATCCTGAACTCTATATCTGTAAGGCTCTCTATTCGGCCGATCATAGTAGTTCTTATTCTTATTTTGAGTCCAGTACTTATTTTTGTTATTTTTGTTTCTATTTTGTTGTCACCACTGCCAGAGCTTCTATCTTCACCTGGTCGTCCTTCCAGGCACAGCGCTCTGATGTCACAATCTGGGCACAGCACTCTAGATCAATAACACATTCAATCCAGAGCACAGTGCCCATGAGCCGGTGACATCACAAGCTGCAGAACTTGTGAATATCTCCTAAATCAGGGGTGCTCAACCTTTTGAATAGCATAGGCCACATAGATGATTTAGTAACCGGTCGTGGGCAACAATGAACTATGGGGTTTTAAACCCCCCCCCCCCAACTTCAAATGTAAATGAGCCCTTACTGTTCTGAGCCTCCTATAAGGCTGCTTTCACATTGATGCACTGCAGTTTGCCCGCACCGCGGGTGCAGCACAGTGCACCTGCGACTTTCCTGCATGTTAGCTGTGCTTTGCCATAGACTTCTTTAACATCTTGTGGGTGTGGCGCACTTTCAGAAAGCGCACCAAACCAGCAAGCTATAATAGAAGTCTATGGCTCAGTGCAGCTAGCCTGCAAGAAAGCTGCAGGTGCACTGCGATGCACCTGCAGATCAATGTGAAAACAGCCTAACAACCCTTTTTTTTTAAGTGCTAATATGTCCATTGCAAAAGTACAGTGTATGCAATGTTTACTACACTGACCTTTTTCCTCTTCCAGCTTTTGCTGGCATCGCTCTCCACGCTGCTACAAAGGTCCCAGGTGAAGTGCACTTGGTTTCACTCTGCCTGGGACAGGAGCCGGTGATACAGAGGAAGCATCTGCTCCCTCTGCAGCCGCCTGCTTCCTCCGCTGCCGTCACAGGCTCCATACGATCTAGAGACACAGGCAGCAGGGCTTGGGAGCGAGTTCAGATGAATACCCTGTCTAGGAAGCGGCTTGCTGGGGAGGGGGGGGGGGGTACTTGGAAGGCAAGAGGAGCTAATAGTGCCAGCGGGGGGACCACAGAAGAGGAGCATCGGGGCTGCTCTGTGCAAAAACTTTGCACATAGCAGGTAAGTATAAGATATTTATTATAAAAAAATGTAAAAAAATTACAAGTTTAAAATCACTTTAAAGTACAGGAGCTTCTTTGGAGTAAGATTGTGCATTTTTGGCCCCAATAGACTGCAATGAGTGCACCCCAAAAAAGGAACATATTTCACACTCAGAAACTGCACCTTCTAACTAGTAACTAGCCTTCCATTGGCTAAAATAAAAAAAGCTCAAGCCTGAAAACACAAAAAAGTATGTACAGTACAAACAGGCAAAGAACAACTGAAAGCGCCAATGCTCAAGTGTGAATGTAGCCTAATGCAGCCACCACATCTAAGGACTAGTAAGATGTGACAAATTAATTTTTTGTTCTTGAGTTAACATACGCTTTAAAAACGATAACTGTGCTATCACAGAAACTATAGTTACCATTACAAATAGGTTATTTTTTTGCATGCTGTGTATATGGAAACACATAACAATTTTGGTTTTCTTAAATTTGACAGCAAAAGTGGACTTTCCGCCAACAAATGTTGGTTAGCAGGTTCTCAAATTTTCCTTTGTTGTCGGAATTTCCGATTGTGTGTACCCAAGTCCGACACACAAAAGTGTTCACGCATGCTCAGAATCAAGCAGGAGTCGTACTGGCTATTGAACTTCCTTTTTCTTGGCTCGTCGTACATCTTGTACGTTCCCACGTTCGTAATTGTTGGCCAACATTTGTATGACCGTGTGTATGCAAGACAAGTTTGAGCCAACATCCTTCGAACAAAAATCCACGGTTTTGTTGGCAGAAAATCTGATCGTGTGTACGAAGCATAAAGGGCCATCTCTGGATACATGAGACCCACAAAAAAAAGTATAATAAAAACATATGTCTGTGTCCTGCAGTGTGCATGTGTTGGGGGACTACAAGTCCCAGTCCTGTGTTCCATACTGCCTTGTACTTCCTATGATGATATCAGCTCAGTACACAGTGCCTTGAAAAAGTATTTATACCCCTTGAAATTTTCCACATTTTGTCATGTTACAACCAAAAACGTAAATATGTATTTTATTGGGATTTATGTGATAGACCAACACAAAGTGGCACATAATTGTGAAGTGGAAGGAAAATTATAAATGGTTTTCAAAATGTTTTACAAATAAATATGTGAACAATGTGGTGTAAATTTGTATTCAGCCCCCGAGTCAATACTTTGTAGAACTGCCTTTCACTGCAATTACAGCTGCAAGTCTTTTTGTGTAGGTCTCTACCAGCTTTGCACATCTAGAGAGTGACATTTTTGCCCATTCTTCTTTGCAAAATAGCTCAAGCTCTGTCAGATTGGATGGAGAGCGTCTGTGATCAGCAATTTTCAAGTCTTGCCACAGATTCTCAATTGGATTTAGGTCTGGACTTTGACTGGGCCATTCTAACACATGAATATGCTTTGATCTAAACCATTCCATTGTAGCTCTGGCTGTATGTTTAGGGTCGTTGTCCTGCTGGAAGGTGAACCTCCACCCCAGTCTCAAGTCTTTTGCAGAATCTAACAGGTTTTCTTCTAAGCTTGCCCTGTATTTTTCTCCATCCATCTTCCCATCAACTCTGACCAGCTTCCCTGTCCCTGCTGAAGGAAAGTATCCCAACATCATGATGCTACCACCACCATGTTTCACGGTGGGGATGGTGTGTTCAGGGTGATGTGTAATGTTAGTTTTCCGCCACACATAGCATTTTGCTTTTAGGCCAAAAAAGTTCACTTTTGCTCTCATCTGACCAGAGCACCTTCTTCCACATGTTTCCTGTGTCCCTCTACATGGCTTTTCGCAAACTGCAAACGGCACTTCTTATGGCTTTCTTTCAACAATGGTTTTCTTCTTGCCACTCTTCCATAAAGGCCAGATTTGTGTAGTGCACGACTAATAGTTGTCCTGTGGACAGATTCTTCCACCTGAGCTGTGGATCTCTGCAGCTCCTTCAGAGTTACCATGGGCCTCTTGGCTGCTTCTCTGATTAATACTCTCCTTGCCCAGCCTGTCAGCTTAGGTGGACGGCCATGTCTTGGTAGGTTTGCAGTTGTGCCATACTATTTCCATTTTCAGATGATGGATGTGATGAAGCTATGTGATGTTCATAGCTTGGGATATTTTTTTATAACCTAACCCTGCTTTAAACTTCTCCACAACCTTATCCCTGACTGGTGTGTTCCTTGGCCTTCATGATGCTGTTTGTTCACTAAGGTTCTCTAACAAACCTCCGAGGGCTTCACAGAACAGCCGTATTTATACTGAGATTAAATTACACACAGGTGGACTCTATTTACTAATTAGGTGACTTCAGAAGGTAATTGTTTCCACTAGATTTTATTTAGAGGTATTAGAACAAAGGGGGCTGAATACAAATGCACGCCGCACTTTTCACATATTTATTTGTAAAAAAATTGTAAACCATTTATTATTTTCCTTCCACTTCACAATTATGTGACACTTTGTGTTGGTCTATCACATAAAATCCCAATAAAATAAATTTACATTTTTGGTTGTAACATGACAAAATGTGGAGAATTACAAGGGGTATGAATACTTTTTTAACGGCACAACATTTCTACTCTTTAGGTGACACTCTGTGAAAGTGACAGCAGAGCATCCTCCAGGTATATAATATCAGGGTACAGCCCAGTGTCCCCCCTGATGATGATGATCAGACAGGAAGCATGCGGTGTCACTGCGCTATTTAAGGTGTCACGACTCATGGCACAGCATGCAGCAGCCGAAATGACATTTAAGGTGGCTCCGGCCGCCGGGCTTCACTTTCCATCCGCCTTCATCGTTTCCATCGGCCTTAATGTGATGTTTCGGTCCCATTCCGTGCCAATCACATTCCCACTCCCCGGCCGGGAGCCCCGTCCTTTATAAAGCAGCGGGCTGGTTGCAGTCCAGAACAGGGAGGCGCGTCCTTAAGAGCATCCCGGCAGCTGGTTGGTCCAGATTTGCGTCAGTTTCAGCCCATGACAATTTGGTATTCTGTGGAGGTTTTTTTTTTTTTTTCCAGGATAATGACAAAGAAGCGCTCTGCTCCCGGCCCGGGCATCCCAAGCTGGGCAGCCTGCTCTGTGCACACACATCCCCGGCTCCCCCCGCCGTCTGTGTCCGATGGGCTGGTCAGCATGAGTCCAGGGCGTCCAGGCATCATCCTCTGTGTGTAAGCTCCGCACCTACAGCCATATGTCTGTGAGTATGAGAAGCGTCCATTACCGAGGACAGGGGGGGCTGACTGTGCTCGTCTGATAATACCCTGCACATCATCATGACACCTGACTTCTGCATGTTCATGGATCACTGTAGTGTGTGTGTAATATATATATATATATATATATATATATATATATATATATATATATATATATATATATATATAATTATTTTTTTTTAATTATTATTATTATTTATTTATCACTACACAGTAGTGCATATGTTATATGTTTGCAGTAGCTGTTACAATGTATAGACTGCACTGGGTAGCTGTGATCACTGCCTGAGCAATGTTACACATCTCAATAACAATGTGTCATTACATTCCCTGCTGCTGTGTGGGTGTTTTTATTTTTGTTCCATATTGACTGATCATAGTTATCCATTAGCCTTTATGTGGAATAATATATATCATTGATGGACTGATACAATGTAAACCTAGACCAGGAAAGCACAGTGATCATGGATTTATTTAAAATCCTGATGGGTCTTTTTTTTGTTCAGGCTAAGCCATAGCAGATTGGGACAGCAGCAAAAAAATGTGACTTGTCTAGGACTGTTCCAGGGCTCTCTGCAGCTTTTCAGAACTGCTGCAGTGACAGGTAAGACCAGGAACAGCTTTCTCCTCTGCACACAACCCAATCACAGCACAGGCTTCTGATTTGTAAGTGGGGGAGGCGTATAGATCGCTTCTTATATATCAAAGAATTGTATTGTCAGGACTGAGGTTTCTAGGTGGATTATCAATGTGTCAGTATCAGGAATATAATGCAATCATTAATGCATCTTTGCTTGATTGTAGTTGAGAAGTCGGTTTGGCATTTAAATGCACAGGTCTCACTGTATTGGAACTATATATGTGATAAGCTAGGGGCTTTGTTGACATATGCTGATGTTCCAGTGACCCAGGGCTTTGCACAGACAGACTAAGCGGCTCTGGGCCCATTGAACGGATGGCACGGTATATTAGCCTATTGATGGCAGGCTGCCCTGAGTATCAGAGAAGACAACTTACAGGCTGCTAAGATGGAAATGATTTAGCTTACTCAGTAGCTTTGTAATAGGACTTCACTGGAAATTATTGAAAGCAGCTCTCCTTGAAGTTTTGCAGCAAGACTTAATTATAGGCAAGTTTGCACTATCCAACTTATTTAAAGGTATAAGTTTTAAATAAGGCCATACCTTTTTGTTTTTTTTTTTTCTTCCCTAAGGTTGAAGCCCCTGTTCACATCAGCACGATTTGACAGGTCAAATCAGAGCCTATTGCCAGCAATATTAGCGTCTCAATCAGTGCAACGGTGACTTTGCGGCACCACACTGATTTCCAAAAGTAGTTTCTGCACTACTTTTGGCGACTTTGGGGGCAATTTCTATAGACCTCTGTGCATGAACCTGCACAGATGTCTTTTCAAGTCGCCCCCCCCAAAATCCTTCTGAAATGCGGCTATGAAGTCTAAGACCCCATACACACTATTAGATTTTCTGCAGATTTTTGTCTTCAGATTTACCAAAACCATGTAGTGCAAGGGCCTGCCTGATTGCATACAAATAGAAACTCTTAAGTTTTGACCTCATATTATATGGTTTTGGTAAATCTGTAGACAAAAATCTGCAGAAAATCTAATAGTGTGTATGGGGTCTTACTCGCACGATTTCAAAGCTGTGTTCAGTGTGGACAAGAGCTAAAAGGCCTTTTGACTCATTGGGGTTGATTTACTGAAAATGGCGAGTGCAAATTTGTTGTTGGGCAGATTAACCACTTTCCATCCCGTGTATAGACATATGACAGCCGCAAGGTGGCTCTCTCATTCTGGGCAGCCGTCATATGGGGGCGGGGGGCGCGTGCCCGCCACGTTACTCGGGGGCAGATGCACGTGCCCGACGGCTGCGCTGTCCGCCGTGCACCCGCGATTGCTTGTCACAGAGCAGGGACGTGGATCTGTGTGTGTGTAAACGCACAGATCCACGTCCTGTCAGGGGAGAAGAGACAGATCGTGTGTCCCTTGTATATAGGGACACTGATCGGTCATCTCCCTCAGTCAGTCCCCTCCCCCCACAGTTAGAATCACTCCCTAGGTAACACATTTAACCCCTTGATCGCCCCCTAGTGTTAACCCCTTCCCTGCCAGTGGCATTTTTACAGTAATCAGTGCATTTTTATAGCTCTGATCGCTGTATAATTGTCAATGGTCCCAAAAAATGTGTCCAATTTGTCCGCCACAATATCACAGTCCTGATAAAAATCGCAGATCGCCGCCATTACTAGTAAAAAAAAAATAATAATAAAAATGCCATAAATCTTTCCTCTATTTTGTAGGCACTACAACTTTTGCGCAAACCAATGAATATACGCTTATTGCTTTTTTTTTTTTTTTTTTTTTTTTTTTTTTTACCAAAAATATGTAGAATACATATCGTCCTAAACTGAGGAAGACATTTATTTATTGGGATATTTATTATAGCAAAAAGTAAAAAATACTTTTTTTTTTTTTTTTTCAAAATTGTCGCTCCTTTTTTTTTTTTTTTCCCTTTAGCACAAAAAATAAAGGCTGCAGAGGTGATCAAATACCACCAAAAGAAATCTCTATTTGTGGGGGGGGGGGGGAATGATCAAAATTTTATATGGGCACAGTGTTGCATGTCCACACAATTGTCATTCAAAATGTTACAGCGCTGAAAGCTGAAAATTGGTCTGGGCAGGAAGGGGGTGAAAATTCCCTGTATAGAAGTGGTTAAAAAATCGGTGCAAAAGCGCACTACATGCTTTTCTGCAGCTTCTCCATTGCAGTCTTAGGAACCAAAAAAGCAACAAAAAAAACGCCCTGACCCTTTCCAAAATGCAGCGGCCGTAAAAAGCATAGATGTGAACGTGTCCCATAGGAAACCATGTTAAATGGACTGTAGTGCGTTTCTGCAAAAAGCACCAAAAAAACGCATCGGCGTAAACTGGAAAGTTCAAAATCTGGTGCAGCTGTACATGGTAGCCAATCAGCTTTTATCTTCAGTTTGTTCAATTAGGATTTGGCAAAAATAACCTGGAAGCTGATTGGTTTCTATTCTATTCGAGTCATGTTACAAGAGGCTGCAGTCCCTTTAGTCACGCAAAGGAAGCAATACAAAGAGAACAGGATACGTTCTCATACAAGTACATGGCACAGCAGGCACATATCAGGAATATGACATTTTGGGGCAACAAACGCTTTAATTTAGCTGTAGTAGATTAAATGTAAAACTCAGATTAAAGGATAGCAATGATTTTATAAAATATTAGCTTTATTGCTTGCCTTTGTTCTGCCCATGGCATGTATAATTGCCTCGGTATGTATATATTTGTTCAGTCATACCTGACTCTTGGCGGTTCTATGAGCCAGCACTCTGGGCACCATATCTGATACACTTGAAGGGATTTTCCATAGAATTTTCTTGACAATTTTTTTACCGGGCAGGTCACCAGGTCTCAACCCAGCCCAACTGCTCGGCATGGGACTGTCCTGCAGAATGTGATAAGACGTGCATAGCCACACATATACGAGGACCAATTTAGACAGGAACCAAATCACCTACCAGTAGGTCTTTGGAGTGTGGGAGGAAACTGGAGTACTCAGAGGAAACCCATGCGAACACAGGGAGAACATGCAATCTTCTATCCTGGCCACGATTTAAGCCACAATCTTGTGTTGCAAGACACAAGTACTAACCACTAAGCCAGCGTGCCACCCACAGTTGCCATTACAGACCTTCATTCAAATTAGTGGGTAACTATGTCCAAGTGTTGCTGTCTACATTGGGCTGGTTTGCACTTATATGAGCTGGCTGACTGTGGAGTACTGTACATTGTCCCAGTAGGCCCTCTTGGGGAAGCTCTCAACTTGCAAGCTAGTTTTTTATTTAAAGCAGACCAAAACCGTAAACTTACCCAGGCTAGAGGAAGGCAAACTAGGGATGCCTGCCGGGTACTTTGGTTCCATGGTAAGACAGATTACCCATAACAGGTCTGTATTGAGTTGGCTAATGCTAACCTAGCCTTCCTTTGCTTTAATTCAGAAGACCGCTGTCCTCAGTGCCTCAGCATACTGTCATTGTGGCTCCAGGAACCTGCACCCCTTCATCCTGGGCTATCTAATAAAGTACATTCCCTGTATGGAATTAGCAATTCACTGATGTTACTTATTTACTGGAACTGCCCAGTTATAAGCCAGCCAACATTATGGAAAGCACAGCAAGCAATTTTAAGCAATCAGAATGTATCTTTTATTGATAAAACTAAAACCCAATTGGTGTCCATGAGTTACCAACCTCCACACATCCTTAGTCCTCTTTGCCCTGCTCTGGTAATGGAAACATAATAGAGAAGTTAGCACAACGGTATATTGGTTAGTACTTCTGCCTTGAAGCACTGGGGTCTGTTAGAGTAACAGTCAGAACACTATCTGCTTTGAGTTTGCAGGTCTCCCTGTGCTTGTATTGGTTTCCTCTGGAACTCTCGTTTCTTCCAGTGCTCCAAAGACATGCTGGTAGTTTCATTAACTCCTGTCTAAAGTTGTCCCTAGTATGATATTCTACTGTGTATGTGGCTTATTATTTTATATAAATTCTTTATTTATAGTCAACAGTTATCACAGTACTTTACAAAGTAGAGGGAGACAGTACAGTTTCCATACAGGTCAAGACAAGACTCTTAGGCGAATCCTGCTTATGGGAGCTTACAATCCAAACAGGAGAGGTGTCTTATACTCTTCCATGCCGGACTATGGCAAGCCACGGTCAATGGAAATATGGAAATTCAGCATTTATTATTGCATAGGTGTTCGATTTTTCTGCAGATTCAAAGATTGTTCATCTTTGTTGACAAGCAGATCTTCATAGTGTTGTGTTTCCCAAAGGATGCATTGTTTCTAGTGATGTCTAGGCTTGGCTTTTATTTTACCCCAGGACACAGAGGCCAGGCTGCCCGTCATTGGCTGCTCTGTGTGAGCAGCTGTCAGATTTCTCTCTCATGTCCTCTGTAAGCGAGGCTTGTTAAATGCCATGACAAACAGCCGAGTGGATTACAGTTGGGCAGTAGCATATGATTCATGCTGCCCACATTAATATATTCCATTTAGTCACTCTACAGTGGCCACAGTACAGACAGGCATCTCATAGCCTGAACCAATATGTATGTTAATTGTTCCTGCTAGATCGTTAGGAACAGGTGGAATTTTTGAGGCACAGAGCACCCTATGCAGCAGGTATGTTACTAGTTTTCTTGTAAACCTTCACAAAATTTAAAAGGCAGATCCATTTGTGAGAATTCTATATACTACAAAGCTTAAAAAAATCCCTTCTCTCTCTCTCTCTCTCTCTCTCTCTCTCTCTCTCTCTCTCTCTCTCTCTCTCTCTCTCTCTCTCTCTCTCTCTCTCTCTCTCTCTCTCTCTCTCTCTCTCTCTCTCTCTCTCTCTCTCTCTCTCTCTCTCTCTCTCTCTCTCTCTCAATAATGAGATGGATTTAGTGTGGTTGTCCCTAGGCAATGTAACAATCTGTCCCATTTGGCACACATTGGACGGCACAGTCCTGCACGTCATGTGATTACTGGAGGACTACAGGGTCCATTGTATGTTTTATGTCATTATAGGGAGTATTAATAAATATTTAGGTCATATCCAATGTCCTACTGAATATTTAGACCGCACATCCAAGTGAAGAAGGCTGTCTTCCAGCGCCATAAGAATTCCCATGTATGGTGCATATTAGTATTTATTTATTTTAATTTTTGTACACAACTGAGTGTATGGTTCTATGATACATAATTATATTGTGGTAGTTGCAGAGGTGAGTACTAGGATACAAAAGTTAGCTGGACAAAAGACCAGTGGCTTTTTAATGCAGTATAATAGAAAAGCAGTCACAGGAATGTTTTGTAGGTATAATAAAGTGTCAAAATTGGGATGGAATGCTCAAAGCTCCATAGTCTCTTGTGTTTTTTTTTTTTACTTAGAAATGGTGGGGGCCAAAGGGAAGTGGGGAGGATGGGGCACTAAATGGGAGGGAGGGAATAAGGTCAAAAGAGAAGGGTAGACAAATTTAGAGAGAGTACATAGATGCGGAAAAGGTAAATTGGGTGTATAAATCAGGCCTTGTCTACTGACCCAGAGAATGATGTGTAAAGATATTTTTTTTTTATATATTCGTTTTTTTAAACTGTAGCCAATAGAGCCATTTCTTTCATATTTTTGTTGCCGTTTACGAGAGTAAGATCTTCCAGTCTAAAAATATCCTGACCACTGTGACCCAGTAGCCAACCCAAGGGAGGGCAGTTTCTTTCCATATGGCTGGGATGGAAGCTCCGGCAGCATTTAGCAGATGGATCAACTGAGAGTGTTTGTTTTATATTGCTTTCTGGTAAGGAAGCTAAGGTGGAATAGACAGGTTGCTTTACAGAATACTTTATGAATCTCAAAGGGAAATTGTTACGACAAAGACAACACAAGATCACAACAATAGACTGAACTAGATGCAAAAACGCAACAACAGCCATTAACACCACGTAACAAAATGTAAAACTACACTACAAATAAAACCTCCATACAATTAAAATACAAAATAGAATAAATAACACAGATAAAATAAAATAACAAACTATCAAATACAAATAATACACCACTTTCTCTAACACCACCCCAGATAATAACCAACACAATACCAACATATTATAAAAAGAACACAAAATCCTGATCATAACCCAGAATTAAATCTTCACCTCCAGCCCTCACAGAAAATAATTATAAATCTTGATCACCACAGGCAAAAATTATTTCCTTGGTGCATTGTGGGTGTAACAATATGTCACTGATGGTACTCTGCAGAATAACCAGCATATTGTGGAGTAGGTGGGAGGAGCTGTCTAAGATAGAATGTAACTTCAACAACATTCTCCTCTCCAACACTGTTGTAGAAGACTTCAACTCCAGTCCAACAACCTCACTGGCCTTGAGAATAAGTTTGCTGAGTCTGTTGGTGCCGGACACCCTAAGCCTGCTTCCCCAGCTTGTGACTGCTTACAGGAGAGCGCTGACCACCACAGACCCATAAAACATCTTCAGCATCGTCTGGCAGATGGTAAAGGACCTCAGTCTCCTCAAAAAGTAGAGGCGGCTCTGGCCCCTCCTATAGAGCACCTCTGTGTTATTGCTCCAGTCCAGCTTATTTATCTATGTGCACCCCCCAGATACTTGTAACTCTCTACTACCTCCACATCCACTCCTCTGATAGAGATTGGGATCACTGGCTGCTTTCTCTTTCTGAAATTTACAACCAGCTCCTTTTGTCTTTATCACATTTAGATACTGGTAAGAAAGCTAAGGTAAATAAGACTGGTTGCTTTTTGGTAAGGAAGCTAAGATGGAGAAGACAGGTTGCTTTTTGGTCAGGAAGACGGCACATGATTGGAAAATGTAAATCAGCAGAGATTCCCCTCATTTACTAAGCTCTGGAGCAACTGCACTTGAAAAGTGCACAGTCTATTTGCCTTTAGTAAATCACATGGAGTAGTGAACCTCCTGATTTCTCATATCTCAGCAGTTTGGAGTGACCTAAGGGGACCTCTGGTGTACTCTTGTACCATCTGGCCAAACATTTGCATCCAGTTTACTGTAGTCTAGAAATATATGATCTGTGAGCCAAGTGCAGTATATACAGTAATCCCATTGTTCTGTGGAAAGTTGTTGACCAAGTTTGTCTTTCCATTTGTGCAAAAAAAGGAGGTGAACAGTCATCTGGTGGAATGGTGTAAGAGGTTGAGAAGGCATGTTTAAGGAGACTCTGGTCTCTCCAGATAATGTCACCATGTGGGGAGTGGTGGAAAAGCCAACCATAGGGACTTCAGAGAACTTATAAAGTGTCTGGTTTGCATTGATTTTCAGTACAAGAGAGCAGAGTCCATCAGTGTTTGTATTTTTGCCACCAACTGCCAACCACCTTGGGAGAGTAGGTGTAGTAATTTGAAGGTACCGTCTATGGTGCATATTTAAGTAAAAAAACGACAACAAAAAAAAACACACCTGTCAGTGGCACAAATCTACAAATCCCTCATCACTCTATCCAAATCTAAAAAAAATAAGAAAACTTCTTTTTTTTTTTTTTTTTTTTTTTTTTTATATAGATTTGGATAGTGATGAGGGATTTGTACCACTAACAGGTGTGGGTTTTTTTTTTTTGCTGTCTTTGTCCCAACTTTGAGAGATTCATTTGAGGCCTCATTCACATGTATTTAGTGAATGGGCTGTGTGTTAATGCAGCTTGAGCACCAGGTGCTGCATCCTCCTGGTGTATGGGGACACAATGGCTGTACAGACGCTCATCTCAATTTGACAGGCGTGCAGGTAAGCTTACACTGTCTGTGCTCAGGGCCCCTCACTCACACGCCTGTCAAATTGGGACGAGCAGTTGTGTCTGTGCAACCTCTGCTTCCCTATAAACGTATATAGGCATTCTAAACTATGACCCTATTCGAGTTTATGGTGACTCACTGCATAGATGCAGTTAACCACTGGTGGGGGGCATTTTTTTTTTTTTTTTTTTGCAAATCACAGTTCCAAGAGGAAAAGGGTCAGTTCCTAAATATATTAAAAAAATGAAAAAATACAACAGTTCAACCTTGCTGCATCCTCAATGCATGTGTTACATTAAAGCGGTATTCAACTCAAAGGCAAACATTTTATTATGCAGCTCACCAATTTAAAGATGTGATGGCTTCACTAGTTTTCTTGTCTAGAGGAAAAAAGATTTCATCCCCAAATGCAGAAAGGCTTCTTCATAGTAAGAGCTGTGAAAATGTGGAATAGACTCCCTCCAGAGGTGGTTCTGGCCAGCTCAGTAGATTGCTTTATAAAAGGGACTGGATTCTTTCCTAAATGTACATAATATAACTGGGTACTAACATTTATAGGTAAAGTTGATCCAGGGAAAATACGATTGCCTCTTGAGGGATCAGGAAGGAATTTTTTCCTCTGCTGTAGCAAATTGGATCATGCTTTGCTGGGGTTTTTGCGCCTTCCTCTGGATCAACTGTGGGTGAAGGATTGTGTATATGGGATTGTATAATGTTGATTTTATTTTTGAATCTATTGGTTAAACTAGATGGACTTTGTGTCTGCTTTTTTTTCCTCCAACCTGACTATGTAACCATGTAGTACATCTAACACTCCCCTCCCCAGAATAACAATGCGGCTGACCAAAGGTGCCCCTGTGCTCCTTCATCCAGAGTGGGGGGCTCTCTAATACAAGAGGTGTGTTACTGACAAGATCACCAGCTGAAAACAGAGGGAGAGGAAAAAAACAAAAAATAATACAGCCATCACATCTAAGGATTTGAAAGCTGTAATATATTATAATTTTGGTTTAAATACCACTTTAAGGCAGCCCATTCCGTATGAATGGGGACCAATGCACCACAATCGATGAAAAAATGCACATGACTCTTTTTTCATATCATGTGCTGTGTTGTGCGTAACGAGCAGGTGCTTTGCCATGCATCAATGCATTGGGACATCATGCGTTAACGTGGGCGATTCAGTGTATGTTACCACAACGCACAAGTGTGAATGGACCTTAACAAGGACATTCATGGCAGAATCACTAAAAATGTTATTAATAAAAGCTGCAGATTTCAAAAGATTTGTAGCAACTTTTAGAACTACATTAGGATGTTAGGACTTATATATGCTTTTAGTGATTCGGTTTAGATTTATTTCAACAAATTCTCATTGGTAATTTTGGTAGCTGTACCTATACTTTGTAGGTATGTAACACCCAAGAGGTTAAATTTTAATTTCTGTTGCACGAGGGAATAATTATTTCTAATGAGCAGAAAGAACAAGGAGCTCCCAAACATTAGACCGCCTGCCAAGATGCCACGAAATTCCCTCGGCTCTACTATCAAGGCTTTGCATATATTCCCTTAGACTGACAACTCTGTACACCTGGCTGGCGTGTTTGTATCTCAAGGCAGCGCAATATCAATATAGCTGTTCATTTAGTGTTTAACGCTAACCATACCCATATACATAAGATCATCAGCAATCCACAAATGATTCCTTGAGTGAACGATTGTTCAGATGTCCACATACCAGCCAATGTATGTAGATTGTCACCCAATGTTGCTGTACACAGTGGAATCGATCAAAGGAAAGAAAGCGAGTAAGGCCAGCCATAGACAGAGCGAATTTCTTTCCTGTGTTCACAGGGGCTCCATTTCCCCCATTTACACAGTCAGTGTTGATGGGGGAATCCCTCCCCTGGAGCCGTTGTGTTCTCCCTGCCAAGGGGCGGGGGGGGGGGGGACACCGTGATTATGGCTAGCAGCTATAACAGCCGCTAGAGATAATCGTATGTAAAATCCAGTAGGCTGGTTGTACCCAAGTTGATCGATCAACTTTTCATTCAGCTCATACATGGTTTGAATCTCGAAAGGGTTCCTGCTGAACCGGCTGAGATTCGAACCGTCTATGGCTGGCTTAACACGACCGATAAACCTGACAAGAAAAAGTTGCAGAAATAAATTGTATGGTTACACCGTTTTTGTTTATTGATTACCTTAAAGTATATTTCTAGCTCAAACTTTTTCTCTTCAAACTAGTTTTAGACACAATGTGGAAGGGTTAGCACCCCTCTCAGGCTTTCATTGCTGTTGCAGAAGTCACCAGGAGTCACCTCTCCTGATGACTTCTGTCACTGGTATTTTAAAGCGGAGTTCCATCCAAAAGTGGAACTTCTGCTTTAAGGACTCCTGACATGCAACATTTGTCATGTCATTTTCTTTGGGGGGGGGACCAGGTACCTTGTTTTGACAGGTTGCAATCTCGCATTTCTGCTCATGGCGCAGAGCGGAAGTTCTCCTCTCCCCTCCCTTCCTGAAATCTTCTGGGACACATCACAGGTCCCGGAAGATTGCCCGGACATTAGAACAAAGCCGCAAGCTGTCACAGCCAGGTGCACTGCCACGGAGAGGAGAAGGAGAGAAGCGAGGCTTGGGGCTGACGCATCGCTCGACCATGGGACAGGAGTGTCTGTTTATTAAAAGTCATCAGCTACACTTTTTTGTAGCTGCTGACTTTTAATAAACACAGAAATTACTTTTAGTGGTGGTAGATCCAAAATTTTTGTCACCGTAACAAAGTGAAAAGGAAATCTGACACTAGTTTCTGGTGACAAGTTGCGTCTACAGTCGCATCTCCATCCTCCTCTCCTCCTGGCTTTTCACAAAACACATAAATCCAGATTCCATTTTGTGAATGGCCAAGAGGAGAGGAGGATGGAGATGCGCCCATTGCATTTGGGGTCTATGAGACCTGCAGTACTTACATCTGAGTGGATAGGGAAGTACAAGAGGATCAGAACTCCTTTCCCCCCCACCCCCTGCATATAAAAGAACAAATTCTGTAGAATAAAGCCATTATGATTGGGGTGGGGGTTTCTTTTCTGCCTGGACAATGTATAACTACTGTAATACTGTTAGGTTTTTGTGCCCGTAATTGGGCTTTAAATAACATATTACGCAGTGACACTCCAATCCACTTCTTGTCAGATGCCTCGAGCATAATCTAACAGCCAACTGGCATGAATTAGGCAGATAATTCTTAAACACAGAAAAGTTGTCTGCATATTGCTTTATAATGATTGGTAGTTGACTGCGACTATGTAAGGACATCTTGGGTATGTATTTTGTATTCCATGCTTGAAAAAGAGCATCTTTAGTAGCTCAAAACATCTCATGGACGATTATGCACATTAACGTGTTGCTGCTTGCTTTTTACAGTAGTAAATAGTTACATGTACTGAATATTGTGGTATATAACTCCTCTGTACATTGTACATTATACATTACAATACTGGCAATGAAGTTTTTATTTTTTTTTAACTCATTTATACTAATCTATACGCTTACATACCTATACTCCACACAATTAAGGTCTTTACATGCAGTTTCTGGCCTCTTGCACACGACCAACGCAAGTTCCTTAGTAAACATCAGTAAATTATGATGACCATGTGCAAGGGGCCTTAAAAGAGAAGTCCTGCTTGAGCTTGTTTGGCTGGGCTTCTCCTATGGGTCACAGGAGTGCAATTCGTTCGACAGTGAAGTCCACTGTCTGCTGACGTCACAGGAATCAGGCCTGGACTGATGCCCATCTCAGCCTCTCAGCAAGCCGCTGAGAGCCTGAGACGGCCGCTCCCTGCTTCTCCACAGCCACGGCTCAGCGCTCCGGTGAGCGCTGGGGGGGGCAGAGCGGAGAGCTGTGAGAACCAGGCCATCAGCGGTGTTCGATCGCTTGGTTATCAGTGCAGAGGCGGCGGGGGCAGACGGAACATCGGACCCATGCTAGGTAGCCACCTAGGTATATATGAAACTGTGAAAAAAAACATACATCTCTTTTAAATTAAAAATAAACCCCTTTTTGTGAGGGAAGTGATAATATGTAAATATCTGGTGTATTGAAGTGGAAGAAAAGGCTAAAGCTGGCCATACATGGTCCAAAATGTACCTGGTTTAGCAATAACTGGCTGAATTTCGATCCATCTATGGCTGTTCCTGGTCATGAGAAGTTGATCTATCAATTGACTTCTCATGAACGGTCCTGCTAGGAAATTTCCATCCGATTAGCACTTGCAGCCTATCGGCTGCAACACTAATCAGTATACAGCCGTGGCCAAAAGTTTTGAGAATGAGACAAACATTAATTTTTACAAAGTCTGCTGCCTCAGTATTTATGATGGTAATTTTCATATACTTAAAAATGTTATGAAGAGTGATCAGATGAATTGCAATTGCAAAGTCCCTCTTTGCCATGAAAATTAACTTCATCTCATAAAAAACAATTCCACTGCATTTGTGAAGAAGGCTTCAGGGCACCCAAGAAAGTCCAGCAAGCTCCAGAACGGTTTCCTACAGTTGATTTAGCTGTGGGATCGGGGGCATCTGGAAAAAACCTTGTCCAGAGAAGAAAAGGTGAGCGCTACCATCAGTCCTGTGTCATGCCAACAATAAAGCATCCTGAGACCATTCATGTGTGGGGTTGCTTCTCAGCCAAGGGAGTGGGCTCACTCACAATTTTGCCTTAAAACACAGCCATGAATAAAGAATGGTACAAAAACATCCTCCGAGAGCAACTTCTCCCAACCATCCAAGAACACTTTTGTGATGAACAATGCCTTTTCCAGCATGATGGAGCACCTTGCCATAAGGCAAAAGTGATAACTAAGTGGCTTGGGGAAAAAAAACTCAATTTTGGGTCCATGGCCAGGAAACTCCCCCGACCCTAATCCCATTAAAAGCTTGTGGTCAATCCTCAAGAGGTGAGTCAACAAAAAAAACCCCACAAATTCTGACAAACTCCAAGTATTGATTATGCAAGAATGGACTGCCATCAGTCCGGATGTGGCTCAGAAGTTGACTGCATGCCAGGGCGAATTGCAAAAGTCTTGAAAAAGAAGGATCAACACTGCTGGTATTGACTCTGTGCATAAACTTAATGTAATTGTCAATAAGAGCCTTTGACACTTATGAAATGCTTGTAATTATACTTCAGATCTGACAAAAAGATCTAAAAACACTGAAGCAGCAGACTTTGTGAAAATTTATATTTGTGTTTTTCTCAAAACTTTTAGCCATGACTGTATTCTGATGGCGGGGGGGGAGTCCTGCTGTCAGAATACAATGGGATAGGGCAGGGATATGCAGTTAGCGGACCTCCAGCTGTTTGCAGAACTACAAGTCCCATGAGGCATAGTAAAACTCTGACAGCCACAAGAATGACACCCAGAGGCAGAGGCATGATGGGACTGGTAGTTTTGCAACAGCTGGCGGTCCGCTAATTGCATATCTCTGGCATAGGGGGAGGATTCCCGCATCCAAATCGAATGTATGGGAAGCGGGTCAGTTTTTCTCATTCAACGCATTGGCTGAACGAAAAAAAAAGAAAAGCGGAAACGTGTGGCCAGCTTAAGTCTAACTATTCTTAAAATGTTTGCTGCCCCCCTCCTCCTAACTTGTATAAAAAAAGATTTGTGTACATACCTAATTTAATCGGCTTCGGTCTGGTCATGTGATCCAGCAGCTTCAGCTTCCTTGTGTCAGTGAGTGGCTGCTGCAGGAGAAAGGAGAGAGTTCCTGCAACAGCTGGGATATGGGAACCTATGGGTGACATAATTTCTCCCAGAATTCACAGCTGTTTGTGCGACCTGTGTTCTGCAGTTAGGGCAGCCCATTTATTTTAATGGGCTACCCTACCCGCAGAAACATGGATTAAAGAAGTCTTGAAGCCTTTTTTTCAAATCACGTTGCATGGAATCACATGGTGCTACAGTATTATGTGGTTTCGCTCGCACATAAAAATATAGGCATTTTGCCATTAGAACGTAATGTCACCCCGGCGTGTCTGCTAAAGAGCAGCGCATTTTGCCTGTCGGTTGGGATTGCATGTGATTTTGCGAGCATTTACGATCCGCAGAAGTGTGAACCTAGTCTTACACAGAGCTGCAGGATTATGTGGTCGCAGTGGATTGAAGTTGGGTAAATACACTTTTTTTTTTTTATATGCAGGATAGGTAGGGGGAGGGGAAATTTTTAAGAATGGTTATAGTTAGGCTTTTCTTCTGCTTTAAAGCAGTAGTAAAGTAAGAAAAAAAAACTTTTCCCTTGCAAGGCAATATCGTCATGTGTTAGTATGCATCACATACCAGCTCATTATGAAAGACTTGCCTTAAAACAAAGCCCTCCAGTGGCGCTCTATCACCACTGCAGAGGCTTCCATCTTCACCCGGTATTCCTCTCAGGTTGGGGAACGCCGGCCTTCTGACTGGCAGAGCCGCAAAGACGTCACTCCCATGCTTGCGCGCTGGAGCTGCGGCGCACCGCTTTGAAGAAATGGCACAGGTATGCCATTCCTGCAGGTACGTCACCAGCTGCTGCTCGCTAGAATATCTTTTAAATGGTGCACGTTTACGAGGTATTCATTTTACCTACAGGTAAGCCTTTTTATAAGCTATAATAAGCAATAAAACCGAGTTTACTACCACTTTAGGAGCAATGTTAAAGTGATTGTAAAGTCCTTTTAAAAAAAATAAAATAACAAACCTGTTCTACTTACCACCTCTGTACAGTTGGTTTTACAGAGGGCAGCCCAGATCCTCCTCTTCTCGTCCATTCAGACACGGAGCTGCCGTTCTGCCCCGCCCCCTCTCTCCCCTGATTAGCTGACTGACTTTGACAGCCACAGGAGCCAATGGCGCCGCTGCTGTGTTTCAGCTGCTCAGGAGGGAGAGTCCCGGACGGCCGAGGAATTCATATACATCACTGGACAGATAGGGGGCTTAGGGGGTGCTGGGGTGGCTACTACACACAGAAGGCTTTTTATCCTAATGCATAGAATTCATTAAGATTAAAAAAAAAAACTTCTGCCTTTACAACTCCTTTTAATTCTAATGTTTTGGCTAACCTTACCATATGGCTGGTTATGCTTCTTCCGAAGCAGAAACCGTTAACGGCCCAAATGAATGCTGGAACTTGTTTCCCATTCATTGGGTGAAAAAAATGCAATGCAGTGGTGACCAGTCATTTACATTCATTTATAGAAATAGCAGAGTAGTGTTCTAGGACAGCAGAACAATTCGGCGTTCATCCATGAGCTCAGGAAGTGGGTGGCAGATGGCCAGGACTTCATATAACAAAGCAATGGATGGGTTCAGGCAAATTCTACCTTGAAGAATGTTCTAATGGTTACGCTGCAGCCTTTGAATTTATAAGTATTCTTTTTTGTTTTGCCTTTTACTTTGCTATGTTCTTATGCAAATATTGTAATGACCTGATTACATACTCTATACCATATATGCATGTTTTCCTGATTTATGTAATAATTCAGGGCATTTAGAATTATATTTAAAAAGTTATAGCTGATCTGTTGTGTTGCATTTACAAATCCAATATTACTTTGACATACAAAATGTTTATTTTTATTTTTTTTTTTCATTTTGGAAAGGGTGGGAAAGAATTAGAACACCTATCCAGAGCTCCATTGGAGAGATGTCCCCTCGCTTACAGCCGCAATGCCAATGTGTCTACAGCAGAGGCCCAGATATCAATAAAAACCTAATTGGGGGGGGGGGGTTGTGGCCTTCTCCAACTTCTCTAACAAAAAAATAGATATTAGCTGCTTTAAAAACCTAGTGTATAAGGAGAGCAGCTACTGGAGTACATTTTGGGGTGTATTTATGAAAAAAAAAAACTTGCGTAGTTTATTCTCCATCAAAACTGCACATAAATTGTGTGAATGCAGAAAAATCAAATGTTCACAGGCTATGTTCTCGGCAGTTTGAATGTGGAACATACCGTATTATGGCCACTAGATGGAGCTGGGGAGCATACTTTCCTTTTAATAGCCAGTGCAATCTAGTGCCAATAATGCTGTATTTTCCCTATTCACATATTCAGTGGGCAGAGAATATTGCCTGAAAACAATAGTTTTTTGCCCCATTTGCACATAACAAATTTATATGCAGTTTTATGGATGAATAGCTATGCAAAGTTTTTCTAAATAGTCCCCTTTTATGTTTGGGTATGGTGTTTGGTGCTTATTGAATACATGAAGGCAATATATCATCTGCTGGAATCTGGAAATGTCAGTATCCTGTAGATGGATATGGGGTATGTCCGGCAGAGATCCTGTAGAAATTACTTTGGCAGACACAAGGGATTTTCACAATAGACAAGATTTGGGATCTCTAGAATTGAATATTTCAATTAGAATTCAATATTGGCTGTGGCACGTTTAAAAATCCCCCTATATTCATCTTATGTCTGCCCTTGTGGGAAATTCAGGGATACTCTATGGTCTTCAATTATTGATTTTTGGGGATTTAGGTGGACGGCCATGTCTTGGCAGTTGTACCATACTCTTTCCATTTTCAGATGATTGATTGAACAGTGTTCCGTAAGATGTTCAAAGCTTGGAATATTATTTATTTATTTTTTTTAATAACTTAACCCTGCTTTAAACTTCTCCACAACTTTTATCCCTGACCTGTCTGGTGTGTTCCTTGGCCTTCATGATGCTGTTTGTTCAATGAGGTTCTCTAACAAACCTCTGAGGGCTTCACAGAACAGCTGTATTTATACTGAGATTAAATCACACACAGGTGGACTCTATATACTAATTAGGTGACTTCTGAAGGCAATTGGTTCCACTAGATTTTAGTTAGGGGTATCAGAGTAAAGGGGGCTGAATACAAATGTAAGCCACGCTTTTCAAATATTTATTTGTAAAAAAAATGTAAAACCATTTATAATTTTCCTTCCACTTCACAATTATGTGCCACTTTGTGTTGGTCTATCACCTAAAATCCCAATAAAATACATTTACTTTTTTGATTGTAACATGACAAAATGTGGAAAATGTCAAGGGGTATGAATACTTTTTCAAGGCACTGTATGTCCTTTGCTACCCACTGTTATGGGTAAAGTTTCACTTTAAGGCCTTTATTACACTAGTGATACTGCATTTACCTGCTTCTACAGCATTCCTACCTTGCTTGCTGAACCAGCAAACGATTACACTGGCAATACACTGATCGAAATTCAGCCAGTTAAGCAAGGACTGGCAGAAGTTCAATCAGTGTGTGTGTGTAAAATATATTCATACAGTATATTCAATTTTATATACAGTTATCACAGTAAAGCCTTCTTAGAACAGACGATATTCACATTCAATCACATATCCCACATTTTTTTTTTCATTTCTGGACAGTGGGTGGAGCCATGCAAATCATTACTTTATGCCTCAGTAGCCAGATGCACATCCAGAACCATTGGTGTATACAGCAAATTAAAGCGGTAGTGTGTGTGTGTGTGTGTGTTTGTTTTGCAACCTGCAAGGTAAAGCCATAATGTGCTAGTATGTAGCGCATACTAGCACATTATGTGAAACTTGCCTGAAAACGAAGCCCTCCAGCGCCGCGCTGACAGTGCTTCGATCTTTGCCCAGTCTTCTTTCCTGGTTCATGGACTCCGCTTGTGTGAGTGGCCAGAGCCACAAGGACGCAGTGCATATGTGCAGGAGCCGTTCCTTATGGCACAGGACTCTGGGTGGCCGTTCCCTTAGAGCGCATGCGACGGTGACATCACTGGCTGCATGTAAAGTAAATATCTCCTAAACTGTGCACGTTCAGGAGATATTTACAGTACCTATAGGTAAGCCTTCTTATAGCCTTATCGAGCGGTAAAAGTTGTTATATAAAGCCATTTCTTCTAGACTGCATACAGTATGTTTCAGGCGTTGTAGCCATCATCAGTGCAGTGTATGGAAACCATGATGTTTACCTTTTTGTAAGAAGTCTTTAATATGCTATACTGTACACTGATTTGGTTGGAGGGCTTTTAGATTCCTTTAGTCCTGTCCCACCTTAACCTATGTGACTGTAGTTGGCAAAATACAATATTTTAGAAACTTGTAGGCCTTTAATTCTGCTTTGTGTGTATGGAGGTGTATGGACATTTGTGAGGCTCAGGATACAGCATTACAAATATTGAAAGTTCTCCATCAGTAGAGCCGGGACACATGTCATGATCTGTACATCCTGGTGTGTCTCTTGTCTTATTTGCACAACAAACATTCTTGGCAAACAGTGGAAACATAAGTGGCTAAGATTGTTTTACTTTATTCTACTGAAAACTTGGGAAGCAAATAATTATCATTAACCATCCTAATTCCAACTGGTAAAATGTATCTAAAAATCTAAAATGTTTCTTTTAGTTTTGGATAGCATAGGGAAGGCTTAGAACCCTTGTCATGTTTTTATTGCCATCTGTGTGCCCAGTGGGGAGATTAAAGCCTAGTACACACCACTAGTGCTCCGGTCAGAGCCGCTATACTAACAATCTGATGTTAGTGCAGTGATCTCCTGTGCTGTTCTGTTTTGTTCTGACGGGGCGGCCCCCTCACCCAAACATTCCGGTCAGCGCTCTCAGCCATTGGCTCAGCCGAGCGGCTGCTGGTTTTCCAGCATGCTCATCCAACAGAAGTTGGCCCGGCTCTTATACACATGGGCCGAATGTCAGTCCTGTTTTAATTGAGCCGGCCGGTGTAGGCCGACATTCAGTCCGTGTGTACTGAGCCGGCCATAGACAGTGCAAATTTCTTTCCTGCAGCCACAGGTTGAAGGAAAGAAATTTGCACGATTTCCCCATCAACACTGATAGTGCTGATGGGGGAATCCCTCCTGCTGAGCTATTGTCTGCTTTGGGCAGGGGGGGGGACGTCCTCTCCAGGTGAAGACAGTGATTACCGCTAACGACACTTGTAAGAGAATCCGGCAGGCTAGTCGTATCCAAGTTGATCGATCACCTTTGTACATTCAGCCTGCCTTTTAATGGTTCGAATCTGAGCCAGTTCCTGCTGAACCGGCCGAGATTCAAACCCATGGCCAGCCTTACCCTCTCTACGGGGGGAATTTCGTAGAGTGTCATAGATATTGATGGTGCTTACACCCGATTCATTCCTGTCAGACAAGTGCATGTATCTGTCAGAGCCTAGAATTGAGGTTGGAGTGTCCATACCAGACAGTACTCCCCCCCCCCCCCCCCCCCCCCCAACTGGAAGGCACATGGCTGAGGAGTTTTGTACTAGGGTGAGCCAAGCCTGATGGGGGACCCAAAAGACTTGTTTCCCATCGACTCCAGAGAATCCCTGTTGGGGTCGTGCACTGTTCCTGCACAAACGTTAGGAAACCTTCTGGAAAAGCCATAAGTCACACAGGGCCCGATAAACCATTGGCAGTGTGCCATTAAAATGGTGCAGTTGGGGCATTTATACTGGTGCATTAAATAAGCCATGGATCATAACTCTTGTTCCTTTTGTAATGCAATATGTGCATTAGCATAGGAAAACCCCTGTTTGTGACATTTTGCATAAATGTTGCAATTTTTGTATGACATATAATTGAAAAGATTACATATTTAATGTTCATAGTTTAGGTGCATCGGTGCTCCAGGCAGCAGGTGGCACAGGGCTATAAGTTATGATCACTTGGACATAATACTAAACTGTCAGAATTTTCAACTTTTTTATGACAACTTTGCACATGTTGGAGTTTCTAGCCCTGTGCCACAGTTTTTGGGTTCATAGTTTTCCATGCAAGCACTATTTTTTTTTTTTAACTTGCAGTTTCGGTGCTTGTATTAAAAATAAATATTAGTTATGCTTTAACCACTTGCCGCAAACCGCCGTCATTGTACATCGGTACATTGACGTAGAATACCAGGGTTATGGGAGCAGATAGCTGCCATAACCCCAGTATTTCCTGAAACAGTGGGCGGTCTTCTTTAAGGTGAAAGTGAACTCTACGACGGATTTGGTGCCCAGCCCCTTCCCGCCACATTCCGGTCGTCTCAGCCACTTACCAGACCCACCGGTAGCGGCGGAGACAATCTGATCATTTCCCCTCTGAGGCACTGTGTTGAGTGAGGGAAAGATGGCCCCCACTCAACTCAATGACCTTGTATGACGGAAGCAATGTCAAACGTCCCTTTCGCCCAACAGCCTTAAAGGGGACTATTTAAATGCAATAAAAAAAAAATAAGGGATTTTTTTTTTTTTTTATCCCATATTCATACTTAGGTGGATGCAGCATCTGTCCCCCTGCGCCTCGTCACTGAGAACCGAGTCACCAAACACCGCCGATGGCTCAGTTGTCTCACCTCCTGGGAAGTGGCCATCTCAGCCATTTTCTGAGAGACTGAGAGGCTTACCAGTCCAGGAACCTGGCAGATCCAGACTTCGGGGAAGTCCTGGACTGATCCTGGTGATGTCAGCAGAGAGCGGACTTCAGACTGCTCTCTGCTGAAAACGGGTCACAGGAGTGAAAAACTAATTGCACTCCTGTGACCCGTAGGAAAAGCTCAGCCGAATGAGCTTAGGCTGTACTTCTCCTTTAAGTGTAAATGTGAGATCTGAGGTCTTTTTAACCCCAGATCTCACATTTAAAGAGGTCTTGTCGTGCTTTTTTTTTTTTTTTCTACTACAAGGGATGTTTACATTCCTTGTAATAGGAATAAAAATGATCCTTTTTTTTTTTTTTTTAAGGGACAGTGTAAAAATAAAAAGTAAAATAAATAAGGGGGAAAAAAAGAGAAATTTAAAGCATCCCGACATGCTCGCTCGCAGAAGCGAACGCATACATAAGTCGTGCTCGCATATGTAAACAGTGTTCAAACCACACGTGAGGTATCAGCGCGATCGTTAGAGTGAGAGCAATAATTCTAGAAAAAGACCCCCCAACTCAAAACTGATAACCTGTAATAATGTTTAAACGTCACCTATGGAGATTGTTAAGGGTCAAAGTTTGTCACTATTCCACGAGCGGGTGCAATTTTGAAGCATGACATGTTGGGTATCAATTTACTCGGTGTAACATTATCTTTCACAATATAAAGCAAACTTGGGCTAACTTTATTGTTTTCTTATTTTTTAATTAAAAAAAAGAGTATTTTTTCCCTTAAAAAATTGCGTTAGTAAGACCGCTGCGCAAATAAGGTGTGACAAGGTATTGCAACGGCCGCCATTTTATTCTCATGGGTGTCTGAAAAAAAATATATATATAATGTTTGGGGGTTCTAATTAAAAAAAAAAAAAAAAGAGGGTTTACAACCCCTTTAAGTGGTTAAGCGACCCTCTCACTGTATCCTACCAAGAAAGGGTTATTTTAGGTATGCTCTCTCCAAGGGCTTGATAAACTTTTGCTCACAAGCTTGAGTGGGGTGCTGTACACACTAATACTACTGTTTATTTAGTCTGCTTCAAGTTACCAATACAAGGACATCTGAATTGATCATATGTTAGGGCCTGATGATGGAAGACCTGCAGGTGCAAAAAATGGAATGGCTCCCAGCCCAATAAATTAGAGTCATTACACACTATACCTGTGAATGTAAAGGCATTCTGAGGGCCTGTCCTGAGAAAGGAGGTCATTAGAAGCATTACCATGCACAATAATAGTGTGAGGACTACTAAAACTAACTGCAAATATTCAAATGTGTACAATTTTTGTAGTGGTATTTAAAATGCTCCATTTCTGAACAGAAAATAACAGATATTTAGCTTTTTCTGTAGTATTGGAAGCAGCCATTTTAGGCTAAAAGAGGTATAGTACCCTCTAGTGTTAGTGAAGGTCTCGTAGTGTAGGTAAATTTAGCTTAGGGCTAAGCCTGAGCTGTGAATCCTGGGTCAGGGTTCAGTGAGTCAGGGCTGGATGGCTCATCCTGACAGCTCCTCTGGTGCCTCCCCCTTGTCTAGAAGGTTGTAGAAACTTCTAGAGTTAGTCTGCGGAGGTTAGGAGGAGCTCTTTGGTATATTTGAGGACCTCAGTCAATCCCCAGTAAAAGAGCTGGCAGGGGCAGGCTCACCTAAATCAGCATGAGCCATGCCAGCCCATGGCAGTTGGGTGGAAGATGGCGATTTAGTGCTGTCGATCGTCCTCTGGGGTACCCCCTAGTCTGGGGGGGGGGCAGGAGCTTGGGCCGGGGCTCTGGTGCTGGAAGGATCCTGCCACAACACACGGAGGAAGCCCTTCCTGGAGGCACAGGAGCAAGTGGAGGACCTTGTGAGTAGAGCAGCATTACTGGGGACTTACAAGGAGGGAGACAGCCATATGTAGCCAGTTCTCCCTGAAGACCGCGTTTGTGCCAAGCCTTCATCCCTTCCCAGGGACATCTCCTGCAGAGTCAGTCAGGTGGGCTGGTGAGAGGGACAGTCTGGAGGACTGCGGAGGAAAGTTAGCCTGGAGGACTAGGGAAAGGGGCAATCAGGTGGGTTGACAGTGCCTGAAGAGGTGGTGCTGGGACCAGTAGTCACAGGAGGAAGAGTGCAAGCTGATCACTGAGTATTGCTACACAACAAGGGCCTTCAAGTTTCTGCCTGCAAAAGGCTATTGCTAAATCTGACTGTTTTGTCAGATTCATTCACAGTGATTCAGCTGGAGTTCTGCTAGCAAGTAAAGTGCAGGAGGAGTGTCAAGGAGGCTGTATATGGACTGTACTAAGGAAGATACCCCTGAAGATGTTAACCACTTGCCGCCCGCCATATAGCAGAAGGACGGCGGCAAAGTGGTTTCAGTATCCTGACTGGGCGTCATTTGAGGTCCTCAGGATATTGAGCCGCTGCGTGCCCCCGGGGGCGTGCACGCGGCGATCGTTGTTGCTGGGTGTCAGTCTGACACCCCGCAACACCGATCTAGGTAAAGAGTCTCTGACAGAGACTCTTTACCATGTGATCAGCCATGTCCAATCACAGCTGATGACGATGTAAATAGGAAGAGACGGTGATCGTCTTTTTCTCACTCGCGTCTTACAGACGCGAGTAGAGCAGAGCCGATCGGCTGCTCTCCTGATGGGGGGGTCTGTGCTGATTGTTTATCAGCACAGCCCCACCCAGGACCACCAGGGAAGCCGCCCAGGACCACCAGGGAAGCCATCCACACTGGACCACCAGGTATGCCCCCTAGACCCCCAGGGAAATACTAATCTGTGCCAAGGCAGCTGCCAATCAATGCCCAGGCAGCTGCTAATCAGTGCCTACTCACAATGTCTACCACTGCCAGTGCCACCAGGGATGCCTATCAGTGCCTCATATCAGTGCCGTGTATCAGTGCCCATCAGTGCCACTCATAAGAACCCATCTTTGCAGCCTATCAGTGCCCATTAGTGTCACCTATCAGTGCCCACTAGTGCCACCCATGAGTGCCCATCAGTGCTGCATATCAGTGCCACCCATCAGTGCTGCCTACCAGTGCCCATCAGTGCCGCATATCAGTGCCCATTGTCAGTGCCCACTCATTGGTGCCACCTCATCGGTGCCACCTTATCAGTGTCTGTCAGTGCCGCCTTATCAGTGCCCATCAGTGAAAGAGAAAACGTACTTATTTCAAAATTTTTAAACAGAAACAAAAGCAAAACTTTTATTTTTTTCAATATTTTCGGTCTTCTTTTTTTTATTTGTTTCGCAAAAAACAAAAACCGCAGAGGTGATCAAATACCACCAAAAGAAAGCTCTATTTGTGGGAACAAAATGATAAAAATTTAGTTTGGGTACAGTGCAGCATGACCGCGCAATTGTCATTCAAACTGCGACAGCACTGAAAGCTGAAAATTGGTCTGGGCAGGAAGGTGTATAAGTGCCCTGTATTGAAGTGGTTAAAGTGATTGTAAGGGTTCATTTATTTATTTATGTTTTAAATAAAAAACATATCATACTTGCCTCCACTGTGCAGCTCGTTTTGCACAGAGTGGCCCCGATCCTTCTCTTCTGGGGTCCCGTGGTGGCTCTCGCTGCTCCCCCCCCACATCAGCTAACCCCCTGGGAGAAACGCTCTCCCGGGGGGGTTACATTGCGGGTGCACTACCGGATCCAGCATTCGGCATCCATAGACGCTGAATGCAGGACTCGGCCCCGCCCCCCGGCGTCATTGGATTTGATTGACAGCAGTGGGAGCCAATGGCTGTGCTGCTATCAATCTATCCAATCAAGAGCCAAGAACCCCGGGCAGAGAGACAGGAGCGTCCCCATGGGTCAAGTTCCAGGGCTTAGGTAAGTAAAACGGGGGGGCTGGGGGGCCGGTCACTGCCAGGTGTTTTTTCACCTTAATGCATAGGATGCCTGTTTTTGGTTTTTGTTTTTTATTTTTTTTTAATTTTTTTTTTTATAATGGCCACTGCACTGGAAACCAGCAGTGCCTGAAAAAATATATTGCCCTATACCACTTTCAGTTCTAATACATATCTGGAATCCAAAATATGTATAGAGAAGTGTTCAGTGTCTCTTTACTCTAGATCAAGGTCTCCAAACTGCAGCCCGGTAGCCAGATGCAGCCTTTTGCTTGCCTATCTGGCCCTTGGGGCACTATTCCTCCAACTCAAACCAACAATGGGGCACAATTCCTCCCATTGCTACCAGCATTAGGGCACAATTCCTCCACTGACACCCAACGATGGGATATTTTTTCTTCCCATTAATGCCAATAAAGGGGCACTTTTCCTCCTTATAGTGACCACAGGCACTATAATATGGTGTGTGTGTTTTTTTTGTTTTTTTTTTCTCCTTCTGACCAACAAGGCATTATTTACTCCCACTGATGCGAGAACATTTTCTACTCCTACCGGCCACAACCTGGCGCCTGACAGTAAATTGACCCTTTGAGAGAGGAAACCCCTGCTCTAGATGAGGGTTTTTGTTTCTTTGTCCACAGTGCAATATTGCTATGACCCATTAATTGTCCATTTATCACTGCGGCAGTGCTCAGAATCTATAGAACTGTCCCCATGTACTTTATGGTAATAGTGATCTTCTTGTCACTTCATAAAATGTGTGTCAAGTATAACAACCTCTCCCTGCCCTTATGTTTTTACTATGAGCCCTACACATTTCTCGTCTTTTTGTGGCAGAGGCTCTAGTCACAGCTTCATACTGTGATTACAAATGTGTAGAAATTGCTTCTTCAAGAGTATCTATTTTTACCAGCACTAATCAGCAGCATGTAGGTGTACAGAGCAGGATGCAGTTGCAGGCGAGGGCACAGAACATTCAGTGATGAATCGTTAAAAGCTACAGAGGTGACATTCTCCTGCTGCTTTTATATATTTTTTTCCACTCACTCTGTTATTTACATCTTTTGCTTTCAGCTTTTAGTCATGACTTATGCCGTCATTTAATGAGCCGTGGGTTTCTCCCCAGTGCCTTACGATATTGGAGGTCATGTAGGGGATCGGAGAGGGAATTATGTAATGACATGAAATTCAGACATTGTAGTATGATTGAAAAACCTTGAATTTTATAGAAAATACAAATGATGCATTTGAAATACAATACTAGGAAAAAAAAAAAGTTAAAGCTGAAGTTTAGTATATATGGCGTGATATTGTAGCGGATTCCACTTAAGTGTAGTACAACCCATGCGTTCAGTCCATGCCAGAAATACTGTTTTAGGACTTGGTGGCCCACTTATTTAAAATGAAAGAAAAGTTCAAACAAAACAGACAGTTGCCCTGGCAGGGGTTCAAGCCATCATGTCAAGCATGAAATGAAAGTGATTGTAAGAGCCCATTCACACAGGGGCGACTTTGGATCTGACTTAAAGTCGCCCCAAGTCGCGCGACATGATAAAATCAATGTAAGTGAATTAGTAGCCGTCTTAATGCACACTACTGAAGTCGCTCCGACTTCAGAAAAGGTTCCTGTACTACTTCAATCCGACTTCTAGGCGACTTGTACCCATTGATTTCAATGGAAGTCGCCTCCAAGTCGGATCCACCGTTCATAGTGAGGCAACTTTACAGGAACAAGAATGATGTCACAAGAACTGATAAGCTCTGATTGGCCACTTGTAAGTTCCCTGTCCTGGAGGCGACTTCAAGTCGTGTTGTAAGTCGCCCCAAGTGATGCTGAAGTCGCCCCAAGTCGCGCTGTGATTCATACTCAAGTGGTGTCCAAGTTGCCTCCCAAAGTCGTGCTGGAAGTCGTGTTGCCCCTGTGTGACTGGGCTCTAAAGTGTGTGTGTGTTTTTTTTTTTTTAATAACAAACATTTATACTTCCCTCCTCTGTGCAGTGGATTTGCACAGAGCAGTCCGGATCCTCCTCTTCTCGGGTCCCTCTTTGCTGCTCCTGGCCCCTCGCTCCTATCGAGTGCCCCTACAGTCAGCAGCTTTCCTATGGGGGCACTGGAGCCGAGTCACAGCTCCATGTGTCCCTTCAGGCACGGAGCCCCGGCCTTGCACCCTCTCTCCCCTGATTGGCTGACCTGACTTTGACAACCAATGGTGCCGCTGCTGTGTCTCAGCCAGGAGGAGTGTCCCGGGCGGTTTAGGACATTCGTGGACATTGCTGGAGAGAGATGGGGCCTCAGGTAAGTAGTTAGGGGGGTGCTGGGGAGGCTGCTACACACAAGTTTTTTTTTTTTTTATCTTAAAGTGGTTGTAAACCCATTACAACCACTTTAACCTACACGTAAGCCTAGATCAAGGCTTACCTGTAGGTGCAAGAAATATCTCACAAACCTAAAAGGCTTAGGAGATATTTGCAGAAATAGCTGCACCGATGCGCCGTAGACATCGGGCGCAGGCGCACTGAGCGTGCCATTTCTAACGGCGATCATGCCGTTAGTGGCGGCGCATGCGCGGGAGTGACGTCATCGTGGGCTCCGGCGCTGTGACTGACCGGAGCTGCGATGACGTCGCTCCCTCGCATGCGCGCTGGTGCCGCCACTAATTGGTTAGCGTGGTCATGTGACAGTGCTGACCAATGAGTCTTTTCTTTTGTCTTGGAAGAAAGAACAGACTCTTATTAGTCAGTGCTGTCACATGACCATGCTAACCAATGGCCAGAGCCGTTGCAAAGATGATGCTACTACACAGCTTCCAGGACTGTATAAAGATGTTTCAAGTGTACGGAGATGCACATCGGCGACGGGCGGATAATGTTACACAAGACAGGGGACGGCAGCAGTGAGGAGGCTGTTTCAAGGGTCTTAATGGTATGGGTTGACACAGGCTCAGGCGCCAGGATGCAATTTCTAGTCGCCATGGTGAACTGGTGCCTGGGATTCGTCAAGCCCCGATATAGTGTACCAGAAACCCAGGCACCAAAATCTCATTTAATATGTAATGTCAAAAATAATTTTCAATCTTTAAATATGTAGCTTTCATTAAAACAATAAAAAGACTATAAGCGGCTATGTAAGTGTTTACTACGCAGGCATGTACCACCATTGTCCTGATCAGGAAGCCAGTCCAGAGCTATGACATGTAGGCACCACTAGAGAGTGCATTTAGACAGGCAGTAGTTGCAAAGAGCCTGGAGGAGATCAACAGCACCGAGATTGGGGGGGGGGGGGGGGTATTTTCTAAAAAAAAAAAAAAACCACGTAATAGTTTCATATAAAGTGCTTTGGCAAACAGAATGTCATCCATTTGTAACTAATAGCTTGGCCTTCTATGATTCTTTTTATTCTTTGTTTTACAGCTTCAAACGAGTGAAGCCAGTGAAGGAGAAATCAGGAGACCCAGTCCCCAGCCCATGGAAGGGGCGGTGCAGCTTCTGACTCGGGAGGGCCACAGCATCTCCCATAATTCAAAGCGGCACTACCATGATGCCTTTGTTTGCATGAACAGAATGCGCCAGAGAGGACTCCTGTGTGACATTGTGCTCCATGTGGGGACCAAAGAGATCAAGGGTCACAAAGTCGTGCTTGCCTCCTGTAGCCCCTACTTCCAATGCTATGTTTACAAGTAAGTACTTTTCATGTGCATCTCAGTTTTGCCTTGACGTAGTTAATAAAGAACTTCACCCTGGGCAAAAGTCACAAGTAAACTTTTAAATGAGCTCCAGAAGCTATTGCTCTGATACTGAAAATGATCTGCCAGAAAATGTTTGTAGGCTATCCATAGACTTCAGATGACAGTCATCCAATTCTGAGCCTGTTTTGTGGAAATACACCCAAAAGCAGAAGAGTAAACACTAGTCACTATTGCTTGTGGTTTCCTTGAAGCTGATTTTTATTCTTATTTTTTTTTCCAATTATCAACTTACCATGCCTTGTTCTGCACAGTGTCCTTACTGTGAAGACGAGTATTTTGGTAGAGGAGCAAGAGTTTGCTTCCTGATATCAGAGCTGTTCTCATGCTGATCGGTGATCTACTGTAATGGGGCAGTGATTAAGTAGAAGCAGGAGGGGTGCAAAAGAAACAGATCCACAGAATAATTTAATTAGTGACAGGGAGATCTTTGCACTGTAGGCCCTCAGGTACATCTTCCTCCCAGCATGGAGAACAGCGAGCAGCATAATAGTGACAATAAAATATAAATGGGACACATCCACGCTCAGGGGAATCTGCATATATCTGCTGCTGACATTATGCCCAGATACTCAGCACAACAGATATAGGTATATAACAAGTGCAGCGCTCACAAACCCAAAACTAAAATAATGAAAATAAATTATACAAAATAATCCTACCAATCACCAAATCTTACCCCCCAATGCCTATTGTTAACACCAGTATTTAAACCTAAATCAGCAAAAGTGCTTAAATCCAGGAACTCCTATAGAGGCATATACAGCTAAAAATACACTAGGACAGACTGAAAAAAAAAGTCCCCACAAGCCGTGATGAGAAAATAGAATGAGCTCCTCAGGCTGTCACCATCAAACACTTGTAAGGTCTCCAGGTGTCATTGATCACACACAAGGTTTACCAAATAATGTGATCCTCCATATAAGATTGGTCACATGCTGATAATGAAACTCCCCCCTGGAAAGGGCACTCTGTCCAACCTCCACTCACCCAGAGACACCAGGAATTTTTCTATCATTTGTCATCATATACACCCACAACTTGCAGGGAACCACTGCAACCACTGGGAATTGGCTCAGCAGGACCCATACATATATGAAAAAAGAGCCACTCCACATGGAGTAAAACCACCAATAAAAGGGGATTTATTAAGTCTAAGCACTTACAAGGTCCAGAAGTAAAATGGCATATTATAGCAACATGGAATTCCAGCTTCAAAGATGGCCACCATTCCTTCCATGCCTGGAGCCAAATACACGCTACTGAGCATGTGCGAAGGAACAGCAGCCATCTTTGTATAAGTGGTGACATTACTAGATTTCACTACAGTGCCTTAAATGATCACACACAACAGATATACAGCTATGAGGGTGAAGGCACAGGCTCGCTTACATAAGGGTGGTATTTTTATGGAGAAATTCAAGGCAAAAGATAGAATAGGATAAAGCTTAGGAAAAATGATGTTTCCTATTACATAGTTCGGCATACATTTATGGCACCTCTCTGACTTGCATGTGCTAATCAAGTAGCCGAAGATTCCAACCTGAAGAAAGACTGGGAGAAGATGGACCACCGGAAGCACTGACAGCTCAGCGCTGGAGAGGATCGTTTGTGCAGGTAAGTGTCCATAATTTGACAATATGCTGTGCATGCTAGCACATTATGTCTAACCCCTCCTGCTCAAAGTAATTAAAGGAGAAGTATGGAATGCAAAAAACAAACTTTCATGCTCGCTCCATGCTGGAGCATCAGTCTGATTCT